>NW_025963802.1:600000-1167500 GCF_023055435.1 Haliotis rufescens
GCTTACTTTTTGGCAACCGCCAGGTATCATCACTATCTGGTAGTCATTCATACGCACATGCGTGTGATCATTAAAGTCGAAATCGTACAATGGTCTCTGCTTCGAGCAGAGGTTTCGAATGATTCTGAAAAGGGTTATGTGGCTTTTATTTGCAACTGCGTTTCTTGAGAGAAGTCTCTTATTTTCAACATATCATCTTGATAATTGTACACTTCATTATCAAGGCATTTGTAATAATACGAGCATCACTAAATTTGTTATCTCAATTTCTATAGATAACGCCTGAATGTTGATATAATAATCATTCAATGATGACCCTTTAACTACATAAATCGTCAACGCCAGAAAATAATCAGGCTCCATTATCTGCTGAAACAGATTTCATTGAGTGTAAAAGGCAAGGTTGTGCTAAAACATATGCTGAATATCAGTGATGTCATCAGGTGTTAATGAATAGTTTATATTTGTATATATTTGTTGGGTGTTTCATGAGCTCCTCCGTCAGTTACATCGTGTGCCAGATTAGGAGAATGTTGTCTTTTGACAATGTCTCAGCCATTCATACATTTGCATATATACTTAATCACTGTTGCAAATAACTCACTTTAACGTGTTTTAATCTTGGGGTGAGTCTTTGGTTCTAAACATTAGAAGAAAGAAGAAAGTATATAAATCGCCTCTACCCTTTACGTATGCCCTTGACATGATGAAGCAGTAGTGATAGTGATGACTGTGTTCTTTTAAGGCGTGTTTAAACCAAAACTCATACCAAGAATAAAACATGCGCAAATCAGTTTGACAATGTGTAACTATGTAAGGGTTTCCCAGAACCGTACATCTAAAAGTAAAGACGTGTGTTTTCAGAAGAAAATGCTCTTAAAGTATAACACAAAGGTGTTTTCAAAGATAGACATGACCAAACGACTTGTTTTTACAGTCTGGTTGTTGTTATAAAAAGACTTATGACAAGCTTTAAAGTTGGACCATTTATTCCGCTGAATTTCACTCTCTACAGTTACCAAATGCAATCTCCTTTGTATTGATAAATGATTGTCACTTTTGCGTTGTAATCAAACACTAGGGATATATTAGCTATTTGTTTGTTTATTGTAATCTTCAATCCTACCAATCCAGTTCGGAATCTTAAAATTCGCTGTCTGATTTAATCAATATGTGTTTTACAAATAGCACCCACAGGGAAGGTGCTTAGTGAACACACAACTAAATATCTATATAGATACTTCTCCTATTAATTACATAAGCAGTATGCAAAATTTTAAATTGCATCATCAAATCAAGAAGTACATGTTTGATGGAAATTACAAATAATTCCTAGTTTGATAAGCTACACCCGGACAAGCGTATTTAATAGTTACTTTTGAATTCAATCGTTTTGTTTGTGTTATTGATAAACTGTAAAGATATGTTACTGTCATGGAAATTCTAACTGTATGCATTCCCTTCTAACCAAAGCAGTAAGAATCTTGCAACATTTGTTTTGATGCTCTACATCACCATGGCTTTCGCTGTTTCATTGCAGCAGCTCAGATATTATTTATACAAAGCGCCATAACAACATGTAGATTGTATTCTGAATACAACCTTCGCTCATTTTCAAGGACAGCGCACACATTTGCATTTCAATACAGTGCACACTGTCTACCCCTTGATCCCGTTAATGAACGCTTTGACCAAAATTGATACTCCTGCTTATTTGTTTCGCTGCATGTTTTTAAAATGCAAATTGAAATACAGCCAGCCAATTCCAGATATTATGGTACTTCAAATGGCCAACAAACCCTTCCGTGGCAGCCCAAATGATACATTCCCGTGAAACATGAACTCGGGTAAGTGACATTTTGTGGGAGATATATCAAGCATAAAATCACTCCTCTTATCATCATGTCCGGTTCACTCCTCTTATCATCATGTCCGGTTTCCTCAGTAACGTAATAGCACATATCAGTAGTTGATATCTTAGCTTGAAGTAAAACGCAATATCATTTAAGTGCTTGGATATTGGTCGACAACACGCACTATGTCCAGAGTTTACAATATGGATAAACATAGATCACTCTTCCATTGTGAACATTCAATTCAGTTTTCAGATTCTCAAACAAATTTCAAGGCGTAAATAAATATGACAAGATTTTATTGAACCAATTCCATTGGTTTGAGAATATACATAAATAGCCAGCATCACACTGCAGGTGATAATAACTCAATAATAGCCGATACCTGAAACAAAAAAATAGTAGAATAAAGTTGGGATATATGGATAAGTCACAACGAAGTCTTGAAACTAGCTGCATGATAAGCTAAACCAAATATTAGAGAAAGCAGAGAATAATTTTAAAGATGTTTTGTAAATGGCATCAGCTTTGTCGCGTAAAATAATAATACCACATAGGTAAATTATATAATTTTGCAAACGAGACTGAAGGTGGGATACGATAAACAAATGATATCATATTTTGTGAAATACCTTTTCCCAATCCCATTCCGTATCCTCCAATTCCGCCGTAGAGACCACCATAGCCTCCAAGTCCTCCGTACAGACCTCCCATGCCTCCGTATAGACCTCCCACGCCTCCGTATAGACCTCCCATGCCTCCGTATAGACCTCCCACGCCTCCGTATAGACCTCCCATGCCTCCGTACAGACCTCCATAGCCTCCGTACAGACCTCCAAGGCCTCCGTACAATCCACCCATTCCGTAGCCAATTCCGCCCAGTCCTCCTTTCAACCCGCCAATTCCACCATACAGACCAGTAGGCTCGGCAAAGGCGGTAACAGCCAGGCAGGCAACAAGAGCGGCGACTATCTTCATCATTTTGAGTATCTATTGAGTAACGTGAAAATCGTTGTCAAGAAAGGTAAATAGCATGTTATCGTTACTCATCTGGTAAATTCAGTTCACACCACTCATTGTGAATTATGTTATCAGTTTTACTTTCACCTGCATTCATAGATTTCCCAATTTACAAGAACGTTTTATGTTACATATTCGTACTTTTATGAATTGGCTCATCATAAAGATTGAAAACAGCCAGATGCGCAGCAGATGAATCAAACATTAAAATTGTACATATATATCACAAGCAAACCTTAAAATAGTACTTACAGTTTGGTCTTGACTCGTATCTGTGTCTTAACGGCAGGTGAAGATAAGAGATGATGGAACAGTTTCCCCCATCCTTTATATATACCATTTGTGAATTATACGTGATTAATTTACCTTGGGCTGGCCACTTCCAGGTAAGTGACGCACCTCAGTTTAATGGTGTAAAGTAAGCATTCTTTTCGCATCAAAGGGCCCGAGGTTATCACCCTACGGGTACACATGCGAGCTGGTATACATGAACATCGATTAAGGAAGTACAAGACAACGTATATAAAGGTGGCAAACAGACACACTCTCTCTGGCATCGTCTAACTGCATTTCAAACAGTCCTCGATTCTCAACGTTTAACCTATATCAAGTAAATATTCGATAACGGTCTGAAAAGTGTGTATCCAGTAAATATATGATGTGGGAGCAACATACATCAGACATTATAATGCATCTGTGTGATACGACATAACAAGAGACCAGAAAACTGACGCAACACACTAGTACAGCCTTACCACAGTACAGCAGTAGCACTGTACCACACGGGGTCAACTATGCTAACCGTTTCCGTGTAATACAGCAGCCTGCTCACAAGAAAATAGCTTCTGCTGAATATACTGCAGAAGTCCCCAGATACTGCATATTCTCCCCGAATTTTATTTATCTTACTGCACAATAACAATAAACTACAACAGCTTTATTTCCTAACTGATAGGTACATATATTGGTTTATTCTCACAAAGGGACTGTCACTATGAATACTCACAACACCTTTTTATGCGTGTAATATCTGTTAAAAGCCTAAAGTACACCAATGTCTTCTGAAAACATGATTGACATATGAACAACAGCTTGTTTTCTCGTCTTTGTTGACTTGTCTTTGTATGTGTTTGTGACGGAGGAACCGTTGGGGCAGGATACGCTTACTTTTTGGCAACCGCCAGGTATCATCACTATCTGGTAGTCATTCATACGCACATGCGTGTGATCATTAAAGTCGAAATCGTACAATGGTCTCTGCTTCGAGCAGAGGTTTCGAATGATTCTGAAAAGGGTTATGTGGCTTTTATTTGCAACTGCGTTTCTTGAGAGAAGTCTCTTATTTTCAACATATCATCTTGATAATTGTACACTTCATTATCAAGGCATTTGTAATAATACGAGCATCACTAAATTTGTTATCTCAATTTCTATAGATAACGCCTGAATGTTGATATAATAATCATTCAATGATGACCCTTTAACTACATAAATCGTCAACGCCAGAAAATAATCAGGCTCCATTATCTGCTGAAACAGATTTCATTGAGTGTAAAAGGCAAGGTTGTGCTAAAACATATGCTGGATATCAGTGATGTCATCAGGTGTTAATGAATAGTTTATATTTGTATATATTTGTTGGGTGTTTCATGAGCTCCTCCGTCAGTTACATCGTGTGCCAGATTAGGAGAATGTTGTCTTTTGACAATGTCTCAGCCATTCATACATTTGCATATATACTTAATCACTGTTGCAAATAACTCACTTTAACGTGTTTTAATCTTGGGGTGAGTCTTTGGTTCTAAACATTAGAAGAAAGAAGAAAGTATATAAATCGCCTCTACCCTTTACGTATGCCCTTGACATGATGAAGCAGTAGTGATAGTGATGACTGTGTTCTTTTAAGGCGTGTTTAAACCAAAACTCATACCAAGAATAAAACATGCGCAAATCAGTAACTATGTAAGGGTTTCCCAGAACCGTACATCTAAAAGTAAAGACGTGTGTTTTCAGAAGAAAATGCTCTTAAAGTATAACACAAAGGTGTTTTCAAAGATAGACATGACCAAACGACTTGTTTTTACAGTCTGGTTGTTGTTATAAAAAGACTTATGACAAGCTTTAAAGTTGGACCATTTATTCCGCTGAATTTCACTCTCTACAGTTACCAAATGCAATCTCCTTTGTATTGATAAATGATTGTCACGTTTGCGATGTAATCAAACACTAGGGATATATTAGCTATTTGTTTGTTTATTGTAATCTTCAATCCTACCAATCCAGTTCGGAATCTTAAAATTCGCTGTCTGATTTAATCAATATGTGTTTTACAAATAGCACCCACAGGGAAGGTGCTTAGTGAACACACAACTAAATATCTATATAGATACTTCTCCTATTAATTACATAAGCAGTATGCAAAATTTTAAATTGCATCATCAAATCAAGAAGTACATGTTTGATGGAAATTACAAATAATTCCTAGTTTGATAAGCTACACCCGGACAAGCGTATTTAATAGTTACTTTTGAATTCAATCGTTTTGTTTGTGTTATTAATAAACTGTCAAGATATGTTACTGTCATGGAAATTCCAACTGTATGCATTCCCTTCTAACCAAAGCAGTAAGAATCTTGCAACATTTGTTTTGATGCTCTACATCACCATGGCTTTCGCTGTTTCATTGCAGCAGCTCAGATATTATTTATACAAAGCGCCATAACAACATGTAGATTGTATTCTGAATACAACTTTCGCTCATTTTCAAGGACAGCACACACATTTGCATTTCAATACAGTGCACACTGTCTACCCCTTGATCCCGTTAATGAACGCTTTGACCAAAATTGATACTCCTGCTTATTTGTTTCGCTGCATGTTTTTAAAATGCAAATTGAAATACAGCCAGCCAATTCCAGATATTATGGTACTTCAAATGGCCATCAAACCCTTTCGTGGCAGCCCAAATGATACATTCCCGTGAAACATGAACTCGGGTAAGTGACATTTTGTGGGAGATATATCAAGCATAAAATCACTCCTCTTATCATCATGTCCGGTTCACTCCTCTTATCATCATGTCCGGTTTCCTCAGGAACGTAATAGCACATATCAGTAGTTGATATCTTAGCTTGAAGTAAAACGCAATATCATTTAAGTGCTTGGATATTGGTCGACAACACGCACTATGTCCAGAGTTTACAATATGGATAAACATAGATCACTCTTCCATTGTGAACATTCAATTCAATTTTTAGATTCTCAAACAAATTTCAAGGCGTAAATAAATATGACAAGATTTTATTGAACCAATTCCATTGGTTTGAGAATATACATAAATAGCCAGCATCACACTGCAGGTGATAATAACTCAATAATAGCCGATACCTGAAACAAAAAAATAGTAGAATAAAGTTGGGATATATGGATAAGTCACAACGAAGTCTTGAAACTAGCTGCATGATAAGCTAAACCAAATATTAGAGAAAGCAGAGAATAATTTTAAAGATGTTTTGTAAATGGCATCAGCTTTGTCGCGTAAAATAATAATACCACATAGGTAAATTATATAATTTTGCAAACGAGACTGAAGGTGGGATACGATAAACAAATGATATCATATTTTGTGAAATACCTTTTCCCAATCCCATTCCGTATCCTCCAATTCCGCCGTAGAGACCACCATAGCCTCCAAGTCCTCCGTACAGACCTCCCATGCCTCCGTATAGACCTCCCACGCCTCCGTATAGACCTCCCATGCCTCCGTATAGACCTCCCACGCCTCCGTATAGACCTCCCATGCCTCCGTACAGACCTCCATAGCCTCCGTACAGACCTCCAAGGCCTCCGTACAATCCACCCATTCCGTAGCCAATTCCGCCCAGTCCTCCTTTCAACCCGCCAATTCCACCATACAGACCGGTAGGCTCGGCAAAGGCGGTAACAGCCAGGCAGGCAACAAGAGCGGCGACTATCTTCATCATTTTGAGTATCTATTGAGTAACGTGAAAATCATTGTCAAGAAAGGTAAATAGCATGTTATCGTTACTCATCTGGTAAATTCAGTTCACACCACTCATTATGAATTATGTTATCAGTTTTACTTTCACCTGCATTCATATATTTCCCAATTTACAAGAACGTTTTATGTTACATATTCGTACTTTTATGAATTGGCTCATCATAAAGATTGAAAACAGACAGATGCGCAGCAGATGAATCAAACATTAAAAGTGTACATATATATCACAAGCAAACCTTAAAATAGTACTTACAGTTTGGTGTTTACACGTATCTGTGTCTCAACGGCAGGTGAAGATAAGAGATGATGGAACAGTTTCCCCCATCCTTTATATATACCATTTGTGAATTATACGTGATTTATTTACCTTGGGCTGGCCACTTCCAGGTAAGTAACGCACCTCCGCTTATTTGTGTAAAGTAAGCATTCTTTTCGCATCGAAGGGCCCGAGGTTATCACCCTACGGGTACACATGCGAGCTGGTATACATGAACATCGATTAAGGAAGTACAAGACAACGTATATAAAGGTGGCAAACAGACACACTCTTTCTGGCATCGTCTAACCGCATTTCAAACAGTCCTCGATACTCAACGTTTAACCTATATTAAGTAAATATTGGATAACGGTCTGAAAAGTGTGTATCCAGTGAATATATGATGTAGGAGCAACATACATCAGACATTATAATGCATCTGTGTGATAAGACATAACAAGAGACCAGAAAACTGACGCAACACACTAGTACAGCCTCACCACAGTACAGCAGTAGCACTGTACCACACGGGGTCAACTATGCTAACCGTTTCCGTGTAATACAGCAGCCTGCTCACAAGAAAATAGCTTCTACTGAATATACTGCAGAAGTCCCCAGATACTACATTATTCTCCCCGAATTTTATTTATCTTACTGCACAATAACAATAAACTACAACAGCTTTGTTTGCTAACTGATAGGTACATATATTGGTTTCTTCTCACAAAGGAACTCTCACTGTGAATACTCACAACACCATTTTATGCGTGTAGTATCTGTTAAAAGCCTAAAGTACACCAATGTCTTCTGAAAACATGATTGACATATGAACAACCGCTTGTTTTCTCGTCTTTGTTGACTTGTCTGTGTATGTGATTGTGACGGTGGAACCGTTGGGGCAGGATACCAGTAGTAAGTACAGACCACAAAATAATTTTTATCAGCAGAAGAAATACCTTTCTTCTGCTGACGTCACTTCCTGTTGGTGCAACGTCGCCAGCGAGTCGACCTACGGAATTGAATGCCCAAAATGGCGGACATGCCCCCCTAGGTGCGTCGAGTTCACCGAGTTCCGGTTTTAGCAACGCTGAAGTCGCCACCGGCACAACACGACAGCATGCGACGAGTGCAGTTGATGTGCAGTCTGAATTTCAAGTAATCAAGGACAGTTATCAACGTGTCAAGCTAGCTGCCGATCACAAACTGCAGGTTTCTCGCGGAGGAATAAAACACTAGGACAAAACAACCGATTCTATTATAGCAAAGTGTGCGCGGTATTTTGAAACAGGTTTGGAAATATTGCAAAGCATTGAGTCAAATGACAGTGAGAATATTCAGGAACTTTATTTTGTACTGTTAGCTAATATTCGTTATCTACAAGATGGATATGCTGCTCTTTTAGTTAGTGGTGCTGTTATTCCTGAAACCGCACGATTGTTCAGAACATTTAGAAGAAATACCTCTGGTTTTACTCCAGACGCAATAAACGACCTGAGAAACGCTGCAGCCGTAGCTTCAGTATCAGTACAGCAAGATGACTTTAACTTTCGACAAGCACATTCTTCAAAAGACGTGTACACGGGTCGAAACATCCCTAACACTAGCGATAATGAAGGGGGACAATAAATATCGAAAGACATTGCAACAAATTCCAGTTATAAAATGGGTTTATGGTGGCCTAAAAATACCATTTACTAAAGAACCACAAATTCAGTAATAAACAATATCAATTTGTGACAAGTGAAATTCGGGCATTGTTCTGTTCGGGAGCAATTGAAATATGCAGTCGAAAACCAAAATGTGTATCGCCTATAAAAAGGGGGAAAAATTACGATTGATACATGATTTACGGGAGCTGAACAGTGCATGTTTAAAACAGGGATACCAATGTGAGGACATTAGAACGGTTAGACAGTGTGTTAAAACAGGTGATAGTTTAGTTACACTTGACATTAAAAACGGATTTCATCATATACCCATACACCAAGATGACAGAGATTATCTTTGGTTTCAGTGGCAAAATACATTTTATCGATGGAAGGTTCTCCCATTTGGTTTATCAATAGCTCCGTACTATTTTTGTAAAATACTCAAACCAGTTGTTACGTATCTGCGATCTCATGGTCCATGAGAGTTGTGTGTTATGTAGATGACATTCTACTTATGAGTACTCCTGCACATAACGTATCACAAAACAAACAATTAGTGAACACTCTTTCAAAGCTTGGGTTTTTTATCAATTGGGATAAGTCTGACTTAGAGCCAAGCAACACCAAGTCTTATTTGGGTTACATAGTGTGCACAGACGGAGAATTCGCTCAGTTGAGAATCCCATCATCACTGGTAAGGAAACTGAAAAAAGACATAAGGCGTGGTCTTGCTTTACCTAGGATTGAGGCCAGAGTGTTGGCTCGCATCTCTGGTCAATGTGTATCAATGTTCCGGGCTATTGTCCCAGGGAAACTAATGGTCAGAAGTACATACAGACTTCTTAGTAGAAAAAATAGTTGGGACGATAAATTGACACTAGATTCGCCAGCTAATGAGGATATGTTGTGGTGGTTTACTGCTCTTGATAACTGGAATGGACAAAGCATAATTATTCGACAACCTGAAGTGCAAATAGTTACAGACGCAAGTTCGACAGGTTACGGCGCGGTATGCAACGGGAAACAGGCAGCAGGATTTTGGCCTCCACAAATAAGCAGTCTTCACTCAAACAACAAAGAGATGTTAGCCATTCTCATGGCGTTGCACACCTTTGGTCCAAGTTTAAAAGGAAAAGTTGTGAAGATACTGTCCGACAACATATCTGCAGTATGCTACATAAATCAACTGGGAGGTCCAAGTCTGCCCCTGACAAATATCATGAAATCAATATGGATCGTGCCTCACAAGTATGGCCTTCATATTCAAGCAGGCTTCCTGGCTGGATGCAAGAATGTAGAAGCAGATGCTCTCAATCGTCTCCCAGACCTATACGAGTGGCAACTGAATCCAGCCCTATTTCAATACATAGACAGACTGTGGGGAACCCACTCAGTAGACCGGTTTGCGACCATGTCAAATACTCAGCTGGGAACATACAACAGTCGATTTTGGGACCCGGGCAGTTCAGGGGTGGACGCTTTGTCTAGAGCAAACTGGGGGATTCACAACAACTTTGTGAATCCGCCCTTCCGTCTATTACCAGAGGTCATAGACAAGGTCATCCAGGAAAAAGCAATCGCGACTATCATAGCACCTGCGTGGAGAAACAGACCGTGGTTTCACAAACTGAGAACGATATTGACCTGTTCCCCAATTCGAATTCCAAAGATCTCCTGGACAATTCTAAGTTCAACGAGCAAGGTGGAACCTTTGGAATATCACAAATGGCGCCTATACGCCTGGAGAGTGTGTGGAGATGGAATCTAGAAAAAAAGGTTGGTTAGACAGGGCCATAAGTCAACTACAACTTTGTCTGGCACCAAGCACTCTTAAAGTGTACAACGGAGCTATTCAGAAACTACAACAATTTTGTCATGATAATGAACGGTCATTTCCGAGATGTGATGAAATAACTATAGTTGACTTTTTGTGCTCAATAGCTGATAGTTCATCTAGACCATTATCTCAAATAAAGACAACAGTCGCTGCTCACTCACTTGTTCGAATGTGCGAACGAGGAGTCAGTTTTGGACAATTACGAAGTCAATATGATGATCAAAGCATTGATTAAATCTAATACTCTACAACCCCGTAAACGGTCAAAGATCATGCCTGTGGACCCATTTATCAATTTATTTCGTCAATGGCCAAATAATCTGCATCTACAGCTTAAATTGTTAAGGTTAAAGATTATTGTATTGTTGTCTTTAACATTAATGTTGAGACCCTCGGACATAACCCCTAAAGTCGTTGTGTTTGATCCCAATGACAATGTGAAAAAAGCAGTGGTATTTTCATCTGATGATGTACTTTTCCATGATGATGATAGCGCAACCATATGGTTGCATGGTATAAAGAATGACACTGACAGGTCAGGTTTCGAGGTACATCCCCCACCAGGATCAGAGAGAAAAGTTAACCCAGTTGAAGCTCTTAAAGTGTACATAGAACGGACAAATGGTGTTAGGCCCAAACAGGATATGCCAGTATTTCTAACACTGCAACGACCTTACAAGGCAATAACTGCTGCTACAGTCGGTTCGATTCTAAACGAAGCAATCAGATTAGCAGGTTTAGGTGGATTTTATACAGCTAAATCTTTTTAGGCCGACGGGGGCGACTAAGGCTATAGACACGGGGTTTGAACCAGATACAATTATGCGCATGGGTCGTTGGAAGACAAGATCAGTGTTCTTTGACTACTATGTACACAGTAAAACCCCTGCCTCTTACACAACTGATGTTTTGACAAAATTAGATTTATTGTTTGCATTTATGATGTTTCGATGATATCTATTACATAAAACGTTAATTTCCTATATACATTTTGCAGAATGCATGCATTTTCTGTTAAATATCTTGTAGTAGCTCTCTATTTAGGCTATAACTATTATTTTAGTTTCGTGGTGTGTTGATAACGTAGGTTTCGGTAAACAGAAGTTAGTACACACCACAAAATAATAATTATCAGCAGAAGAAATACGTTTCTTCTGCTGGCGTCACTTCCTGTTGGTGCATTTTCTTCTATTTCTTTTGATTATATAATGTAAAGTTTATAGACTTTCTGGTGACGTTGTATTACGGGAATAAAGGCTATAACTATCATTTTAGTTTTGTGGTGTGTTGATAACGTAGGTTTCAGTAAAGCTTACATTTTGGCAACCGCCAGGTATCATCACTATCTGGTAGTCATTCATACGCACATGCTTGTGATCATTATAGTCGGAATCGTACAATGGTCGCTGCTTCGAGCAGAGGTTTCGAATGATTCTGAAAAGGGTTTTGT
This sequence comes from Haliotis rufescens, assembly GCF_023055435.1. Taxonomy (NCBI): domain Eukaryota; kingdom Metazoa; phylum Mollusca; class Gastropoda; order Lepetellida; family Haliotidae; genus Haliotis; species Haliotis rufescens. The sequence continues at coordinate 612,087 of NW_025963802.1, forward strand.
GGCTTTTATTTGCAACTGCGTTCCTTGAGAGAACTCTCTTATTTTCAACATATCGTCTTGATAATTGTACACTTCATTATCAATGCATTTGTGATAATACGAGCATCACTAAATTTGTTATCTCAATTTCTATAGATAACGCCTGAATATTGATATAATAATCATTCAATGATGACCCTTTAACTACATAAATCGTCAACACCAGAGAATAATGAGGCTACATTATCTGCTGAAACAGATTTCATTGGGCGTAAAAGGCAAGATTGTGCTGAAACATATACTGAATATCAGTGATGTCACCAGGTGTTAGTGAATAGTTTTATATTTATATATATTTGTTGGATGTTTCATGAGCTCCTCCGTCCGTTCCATCGTGTGCCAAATTGGGAGAATGTTGTCTTTTGACAATCACTTGACAAAATATCATCCATTCCAAACAATCCAAAACTTGGAAATACCACCATTCCAAATGGAAATATGACCATTCCAAAATTTGTCAAGGTCATATTTCCAAGCTTGGATTTTTTGGGATTTGTTTGGATTTGTTTGGATATGTTTGGATACAACATGTCATAATCATATCTGTTAAACGTTGTACAACTTTTGACCTTATGTGAGATTAGTAATGACATGAAAGTAAATAATTAAGAGTATTTTGGCACTATTTACCACGAAAAGACCAAATCATGAGCAAATATAACTAAAAGAATTTCTGTCATTTAAAGTGGCTACTCTTTATATTTAATTTCTGATCCTCCTTGTCTATAATCATATGACATTGACTATGAACTTTGAACACTTAAACAAATATTTTGTTTGGATATGTTTGGATACAACATGTCATAATCATATGTTAAACGTTGTACAACTTTTGACCTTATGCGAGATTAGTAATGACATGAAAGTAAATAATTAAGAGTATTTTGGCACTATTTACAACGAAAAGACCAAATCATGAGCAAATGTAACTAAAAGTGTGAAGTGGGACAGAAGTGATGTGTGAAGTGGGAGAGAAGTGATGTGTGAAGTTGGCCCGATGTGCTGGTGAAGACCAGAAGTCATGTGTGAAGTTGGACAGAAGTGATGTGTGAAGTGGGACAGACGTGATGTGTGAAGTGGGACAGAAGTGATGTGTGAACTGGGACAGACGTGATGTGTGAACTGGGACAGACGTGATGTGTGAAGTGGGAAAGAAGTGAAGTGTGAAGTGGGACAGAAGTGAAGTGTGAAGTGGGACAGAAGTGATGTGTGAAGTGGGACAGAAGTGATGTGTGAAGTGGGACAGAAGTGTTGTGTGAAATGGGACAGAATTGATGTGTGAACTGGGACAGACGTGATGTGTGAAGTGGGACAGAAGTGATGTGTGAAGACCAGAAGTGATGTGTGAACTGGGACAGACGTGATGTGTGAAGACCAGAAGTGATGTGTGAAGTGGGACAAAAGTGTTGTGTGAAGTGGGCCCGATGTGCTTGTGAAGACCAGAAGTGATGTGTGAAGTGGGACAGAAGTGATGTGTGAAGTGGGACAGAAGTGATGTGTGAAGTGGGACAGAATTGATGTGTGAAGTGGGACAGAAGTGATGTGTGAAGTAGGACAGAAGTGATGTGTGAAGTGGGACAGAAGTGATGTGTGAAGTGGGACAGAATTGATGTGTGAAGTGGGACAGAAGTGATGTGTGAAGTGGGACAGAATTGATGTGTGAAGTGGGACAGAAGTGATGTGTGAAGTGGGACAGAAGTGATGTGTGAAGTGGGACAGAATTGATGTGTGAAGTGGGACAGAAGTGATGTGTGAAGTAGGACAGAAGTGATGTGTGAAGTGGGACAGAAGTGATGTGTGAAGTGGGACAGAATTGATGTGTGAAGTGGGACAGAAGTGATGTGTGAAGTGGGACAGAATTGATGTGTGAAGTGGGACAGAAGTGATGTGTGAAGTGGGACAGAAGTGATGTGTGAAGTGGGACAGAATTGATGTGTGAAGTGGGACAGAAGTGATGTGTGAAGTGGGACAGAAGTGATGTGTGAAGTGGGACAGAAGTGATGTGTGAACTGGGACAGACGTGATGTGTGAAGTGGGACAGAAGTGTTGTGTGAAGTGGGACAGAAGTGATGTGTGACAGAAGGGTTGTGTGATGTGGGACAGAAGTGATGTGTGAAGTGGGACAGAAATGTTGTGTGAAGTGGGACAGAAGTGTTGTGTGAAGTGGGACAGAAGTGATGTGTGAAGTGGGACAGAAGTGTTGTGTGAAGTGGGACAGAAGTGTTGTGTGAAGTGGGACAGAAGTGATGTGTGACAGAAGTGATGTGTGAACTGGGACAGACGTCATGTGTGAAGACCAGAAGTGATGTGTGAAGTGGGACAGAAGTGATGTGTGAAGTGGGCCCGATGTGATGTGTGAAGACCAGAAGTGATGTGTGAAGTGGGACAGACGTGATGTGTGAAGACCAGAAGTGATGTGTGAAGTGGGACAGAAGTGATGTGTCAAGTGGGACAGAAGTGAAGTGGGACAGAAGGGTTGTGTGATGTGGGACAGAAGTGATGTGTGAAGTGGGACAGAAATGTTGTGTGAAGTGGGGCAGAAGTGAAGTGGGACAGAAGTGTTGTGTGAAGTGGGGCAGAAGTGATGTGTGAAGTGGGACAGAAGTGATGTGTGAAGTGGGACAGAAGTGATGTGCGAAGTGGCTCAGAAGTGATGTGTGAAGTGGGACAGAAGTGATGTGTGACAGAAGGGTTGTGTGATGTGGGACAGAAGTGATGTGTGAAGTGGGACAGAAATGTTGTGTGAAGTGGGACAGAAGTGTTGTGTGAAGTGGGACAGAAGTGAAGTGTGAAGTGGGACAGAAGTGTTGTGTGAAGTGGGACAGAAGTGTTGTGTGAAGTGGGACAGAAGTGATGTGTGAAGTGGGACAGAAGTGATGTGTGACAGAAGTGATGTGTGAACTGGGACAGACGTCATGTGTGAAGACCAGAAGTGATGTGTGAAGTGGGACAGAAGTGATGTGTGAAGTGGGCCCGATGTGATGTGTGAAGACCAGAAGTGATGTGTGAAGTGGGACAGACGTGATGTGTGAAGACCAGAAGTGATCTGTGAAGTGGGACAGAAGTGATGTGTCAAGTGGGACAGAAGTGAAGTGGGACAGAAGGGTTGTGTGATGTGGGACAGAAGTGATGTGTGAAGTGGGACAGAAATGTTGTGTGAAGTGGGGCAGAAGTGAAGTGGGACAGAAGTGTTGTGTGAAGTGGGGCAGAAGTGATGTGTGAAGTGGGACAGAAGTGTTGTGTGAAGTGGGACAGAAGTGATGTGTGAAGTGGGACAGAAGTGATGTGCGAAGTGGCTCAGAAGTGATGTGTGAAGTGGGACAGAAGTGATGTGTGAAGTGGGACAGATGTGTTGTGTGAAGTGGGACAGAAGTGATGTGTGAAGTAGGACAGAAGTGATGTGTGAAGTGGGACAGAAGCGATGTGTGAAGTGGGACAGAAGTTTTGTGTGAAGTGGGACAGAAGTGATGTGTGAAGTGGGACAGAAGTGATGTGTGAAGTGGGACGGAAATGTTGTGTGAAGACCAGAAGTGTTGTGTGAAGACCAGAAAAGATGTGTCAAGTGGGACAGAAGTGATGTGTGAAGTGGGAGAGAAGTGTTGTGTGAAGTGGGACAGAAAGGATGTGTGAAGTGGGACAGAAGTGATGTGTGAAGTGGGACAGAAGTGATGTGTGAAGTGGGACAGAAGTGATGTGTCAAGTGGGACAGAAGTGTTGTGTGAAGTGGGACAGAAAGGATGTGTGAAGTGGGACAGAAGTGTTGTGTGAAGTGGGACAGAAGTGATGTGTGAAGTGGGACAGAAGTGATGTGTGAAGTGGGACAGAAGTGAAGTGGGACAGAAGTGATGTATGAAGTGGGACAGAAGTGTTGTGTGAAGTGGGACAGAAGTGAAGTGGGACAGAAGTGATGTGTGAAGTTGGACAGAAGTGATGTGTGATGTGGGACAGAAGTGTTGTGTGAAGTGGGACAGAAGTGATGTGTGAAGACCAGAAGTGATGGGTGAAGTGGGACAGAAGTGATGGGTGAAGTGGGACAGACGTGATGTGTGAAGTGGGACAGAAGTGTTGTGTGAAGTGGGACAGAAGTGATGTGTGAAGTGGGACAGAAGTGATGTGTGAAGTGGGACAGAAGTGTTGTGTGAAGTGGGCCCGATGTGCTTGTGAAGACCAGAAGTGATGTGTGAAGTGGGACAGAAGTGATGTGTGAAGTGGGACAGACGTGATGTGTGAAGTGGGACAGAAGTGATGTGTGAAGTGGGAGAGAAGTGTTGTGTGAAGTGGGCCCGATGTGCTGGTGAAGACCAGAAGTGATGTGTGAAGTGGGACAGAAGTGATGTGTGAAGTGGGACAGACGTGATGTGTGAAGTGGGAGAGAAGTGATGTGTGAAGTGGGACAGAAGTGTTGTGTGAAGTGGGCCCAATGTGCTGGTGAAGACCAGAAGTGATGTGTGAAGTGGAACAGAAGTGAAGTGTGAAGTGGGACAGAAGTGATGTGTGAAGTGGGACAGAAGTGTTGTGTGAAGTGGGACAGAAGTGTTGTGTGAAGTGGGACAGAAGTGTTGTGTGAACTGGGACAGAAGTGATGTGTGAAGACCAGAAGTGATGTGTGAAGTGGGACAGAAGTGATGTGTGAAGTGGGACAGAAGTGTTGTGTGAAGTGGGCCCGATGTGCTTGTGAAGACCAGAAGTGATGTGTGAAGTGGGACAGAAGTGATGTGTGAAGTGGGACAGAAGTGATGTGTGAAGTGGGACAGAAGTGATGTGTGAAGTGGGACAGAAGTGTTGTGTGAAGTGGGACAGAAGTGATGTGTGAAGTGGGACAGAAGTGATGTGTGAAGTGGGACAGACGTGATGTGTGAAGTGGGACAGAAGTGATGTGTGAACTGGGACAGACGTGATGTGTGAACTGGGACAGACGTGATGTGTGAAGTGGGAAAGAAGTGAAGTGTGAAGTGGGACAGAAGTGAAGTGTGAAGTGGGACAGAAGTGATGTGTGAAGTGGGACAGAAGTGATGTGTGAAGTGGGACAGAAGTGTTGTGTGAAATGGGACAGAATTGATGTGTGAACTGGGACAGACGTGATGTGTGAAGTGGGACAGAAGTGATGTGTGAAGACCAGAAGTGATGTGTGAACTGGGACAGACGTGATGTGTGAAGACCAGAAGTGATGTGTGAAGTGGGACAAAAGTGTTGTGTGAAGTGGGCCCGATGTGCTTGTGAAGACCAGAAGTGATGTGTGAAGTGGGACAGAAGTGATGTGTGAAGTGGGACAGAAGTGATGTGTGAAGTGGGACAGAATTGATGTGTGAAGTGGGACAGAAGTGATGTGTGAAGTAGGACAGAAGTGATGTGTGAAGTGGGACAGAAGTGATGTGTGAAGTGGGACAGAATTGATGTGTGAAGTGGGACAGAAGTGATGTGTGAAGTGGGACAGAATTGATGTGTGAAGTGGGACAGAAGTGATGTGTGAAGTGGGACAGAAGTGATGTGTGAAGTGGGACAGAATTGATGTGTGAAGTGGGACAGAAGTGATGTGTGAAGTAGGACAGAAGTGATGTGTGAAGTGGGACAGAAGTGATGTGTGAAGTGGGACAGAATTGATGTGTGAAGTGGGACAGAAGTGATGTGTGAAGTGGGACAGAATTGATGTGTGAAGTGGGACAGAAGTGATGTGTGAAGTGGGACAGAATTGATGTGTGAAGTGGGACAGAATTGATGTGTGAAGTGGGACAGAAGTGATGTGTGAAGTGGGACAGAAGTGATGTGTGAAGTGGGACAGAAGTGATGTGTGAACTGGGACAGACGTGATGTGTGAAGTGGGACAGAAGTGTTGTGTGAAGTGGGACAGAAGTGATGTGTGACAGAAGGGTTGTGTGATGTGGGACAGAAGTGATGTGTGAAGTGGGACAGAAATGTTGTGTGAAGTGGGACAGAAGTGTTGTGTGAAGTGGGACAGAAGTGATGTGTGAAGTGGGACAGAAGTGTTGTGTGAAGTGGGACAGAAGTGTTGTGTGAAGTGGGACAGAAGTGATGTGTGACAGAAGTGATGTGTGAACTGGGACAGACGTCATGTGTGAAGACCAGAAGTGATGTGTGAAGTGGGACAGAAGTGATGTGTGAAGTGGGCCCGATGTGATGTGTGAAGACCAGAAGTGATGTGTGAAGTGGGACAGACGTGATGTGTGAAGACCAGAAGTGATGTGTGAAGTGGGACAGAAGTGATGTGTCAAGTGGGACAGAAGTGAAGTGGGACAGAAGGGTTGTGTGATGTGGGACAGAAGTGATGTGTGAAGTGGGACAGAAATGTTGTGTGAAGTGGGGCAGAAGTGAAGTGGGACAGAAGTGTTGTGTGAAGTGGGGCAGAAGTGATGTGTGAAGTGGGACAGAAGTGATGTGTGAAGTGGGACAGAAGTGATGTGCGAAGTGGCTCAGAAGTGATGTGTGAAGTGGGACAGAAGTGATGTGTGACAGAAGGGTTGTGTGATGTGGGACAGAAGTGATGTGTGAAGTGGGACAGAAATGTTGTGTGAAGTGGGACAGAAGTGTTGTGTGAAGTGGGACAGAAGTGAAGTGTGAAGTGGGACAGAAGTGTTGTGTGAAGTGGGACAGAAGTGTTGTGTGAAGTGGGACAGAAGTGATGTGTGAAGTGGGACAGAAGTGATGTGTGACAGAAGTGATGTGTGAACTGGGACAGACGTCATGTGTGAAGACCAGAAGTGATGTGTGAAGTGGGACAGAAGTGATGTGTGAAGTGGGCCCGATGTGATGTGTGAAGACCAGAAGTGATGTGTGAAGTGGGACAGACGTGATGTGTGAAGACCAGAAGTGATCTGTGAAGTGGGACAGAAGTGATGTGTCAAGTGGGACAGAAGTGAAGTGGGACAGAAGGGTTGTGTGATGTGGGACAGAAGTGATGTGTGAAGTGGGACAGAAATGTTGTGTGAAGTGGGGCAGAAGTGAAGTGGGACAGAAGTGTTGTGTGAAGTGGGGCAGAAGTGATGTGTGAAGTGGGACAGAAGTGTTGTGTGAAGTGGGACAGAAGTGATGTGTGAAGTGGGACAGAAGTGATGTGCGAAGTGGCTCAGAAGTGATGTGTGAAGTGGGACAGAAGTGATGTGTGAAGTGGGACAGATGTGTTGTGTGAAGTGGGACAGAAGTGATGTGTGAAGTAGGACAGAAGTGATGTGTGAAGTGGGACAGAAGCGATGTGTGAAGTGGGACAGAAGTTTTGTGTGAAGTGGGACAGAAGTGATGTGTGAAGTGGGACAGAAGTGATGTGTGAAGTGGGACGGAAATGTTGTGTGAAGACCAGAAGTGTTGTGTGAAGACCAGAAAAGATGTGTCAAGTGGGACAGAAGTGATGTGTGAAGTGGGAGAGAAGTGTTGTGTGAAGTGGGACAGAAAGGATGTGTGAAGTGGGACAGAAGTGATGTGTGAAGTGGGACAGAAGTGATGTGTGAAGTGGGACAGAAGTGATGTGTCAAGTGGGACAGAAGTGTTGTGTGAAGTGGGACAGAAAGGATGTGTGAAGTGGGACAGAAGTGTTGTGTGAAGTGGGACAGAAGTGATGTGTGAAGTGGGACAGAAGTGATGTGTGAAGTGGGACAGAAGTGAAGTGGGACAGAAGTGATGTATGAAGTGGGACAGAAGTGTTGTGTGAAGTGGGACAGAAGTGAAGTGGGACAGAAGTGATGTGTGAAGTTGGACAGAAGTGATGTGTGATGTGGGACAGAAGTGTTGTGTGAAGTGGGACAGAAGTGATGTGTGAAGACCAGAAGTGATGTGTGAAGTGGGACAGAAGTGATGGGTGAAGTGGGACAGACGTGATGTGTGAAGTGGGACAGAAGTGTTGTGTGAAGTGGGACAGAAGTGATGTGTGAAGTGGGACAGAAGTGATGTGTGAAGTGGGACAGAAGTGTTGTGTGAAGTGGGCCCGATGTGCTTGTGAAGACCAGAAGTGATGTGTGAAGTGGGACAGAAGTGATGTGTGAAGTGGGACAGACGTGATGTGTGAAGTGGGACAGAAGTGATGTGTGAAGTGGGAGAGAAGTGTTGTGTGAAGTGGGCCCGATGTGCTGGTGAAGACCAGAAGTGATGTGTGAAGTGGGACAGAAGTGATGTGTGAAGTGGGACAGACGTGATGTGTGAAGTGGGAGAGAAGTGATGTGTGAAGTGGGACAGAAGTGTTGTGTGAAGTGGGCCCAATGTGCTGGTGAAGACCAGAAGTGATGTGTGAAGTGGAACAGAAGTGAAGTGTGAAGTGGGACAGAAGTGATGTGTGAAGTGGGACAGAAGTGTTGTGTGAAGTGGGACAGAAGTGTTGTGTGAAGTGGGACAGAAGTGTTGTGTGAACTGGGACAGAAGTGATGTGTGAAGACCAGAAGTGATGTGTGAAGTGGGACAGAAGTGATGTGTGAAGTGGGACAGAAGTGTTGTGTGAAGTGGGCCCGATGTGCTTGTGAAGACCAGAAGTGATGTGTGAAGTGGGACAGAAGTGATGTGTGAAGTGGGACAGAAGTGATGTGTGAAGTGGGACAGAAGTGATGTGTGAAGTGGGACAGAAGTGTTGTGTGAAGTGGGACAGAAGTGATGTGTGAAGTGGGACAGAAGTGATGTGTGAAGTGGGACAGACGTGATGTGTGAAGTGGGACAGAAGTGATGTGTGAACTGGGACAGACGTGATGTGTGAACTGGGACAGACGTGATGTGTGAAGTGGGAAAGAAGTGAAGTGTGAAGTGGGACAGAAGTGAAGTGTGAAGTGGGACAGAAGTGATGTGTGAAGTGGGACAGAAGTGATGTGTGAAGTGGGACAGAAGTGTTGTGTGAAATGGGACAGAATTGATGTGTGAACTGGGACAGACGTGATGTGTGAAGTGGGACAGAAGTGATGTGTGAAGACCAGAAGTGATGTGTGAACTGGGACAGACGTGATGTGTGAAGACCAGAAGTGATGTGTGAAGTGGGACAAAAGTGTTGTGTGAAGTGGGCCCGATGTGCTTGTGAAGACCAGAAGTGATGTGTGAAGTGGGACAGAAGTGATGTGTGAAGTGGGACAGAAGTGATGTGTGAAGTGGGACAGAATTGATGTGTGAAGTGGGACAGAAGTGATGTGTGAAGTAGGACAGAAGTGATGTGTGAAGTGGGACAGAAGTGATGTGTGAAGTGGGACAGAATTGATGTGTGAAGTGGGACAGAAGTGATGTGTGAAGTGGGACAGAATTGATGTGTGAAGTGGGACAGAAGTGATGTGTGAAGTGGGACATAAGTGATGTGTGAAGTGGGACAGAATTGATGTGTGAAGTGGGACAGAAGTGATGTGTGAAGTAGGACAGAAGTGATGTGTGAAGTGGGACAGAAGTGATGTGTGAAGTGGGACAGAATTGATGTGTGAAGTGGGACAGAAGTGATGTGTGAAGTGGGACAGAAGTGATGTGTGAAGTGGGACAGAATTGATGTGTGAAGTGGGACAGAAGTGTTGTGTGAAGTGGGACAGAAGTGATGTGTGACAGAAGTGATGTGTGAACTGGGACAGACGTCATGTGTGAAGACCAGAAGTGATGTGTGAAGTGGGACAGAAGTGATGTGTGAAGTGGGCCCGATGTGATGTGTGAAGACCAGAAGTGATGTGTGAAGTGGGACAGACGTGATGTGTGAAGACCAGAAGTGATGTGTGAAGTGGGACAGAAGTGATGTGTCAAGTGGGACAGAAGTGAAGTGGGACAGAAGGGTTGTGTGATGTGGGACAGAAGTGATGTGTGAAGTGGGACAGAAATGTTGTGTGAAGTGGGGCAGAAGTGAAGTGGGACAGAAGTGTTGAGTGAAGTGGGGCAGAAGTGATGTGTGAAGTGGGACAGAAGTGATGTGTGAAGTGGGACAGAAGTGATGTGCGAAGTGGCTCAGAAGTGATGTGTGAAGTGGGACAGAAGTGATGTGTGACAGAAGGGTTGTGTGATGTGGGACAGAAGTGATGTGTGAAGTGGGACAGAAATGTTGTGTGAAGTGGGACAGAAGTGTTGTGTGAAGTGGGACAGAAGTGAAGTGTGAAGTGGGACAGAAGTGTTGTGTGAAGTGGGACAGAAGTGTTGTGTGAAGTGGGACAGAAGTGATGTGTGAAGTGGGACAGAAGTGATGTGTGACAGAAGTGATGTGTGAACTGGGACAGACGTCATGTGTTAAGACCAGAAGTGATGTGTGAAGTGGGACAGAAGTGATGTGTGAAGTGGGCCCGATGTGATGTGTGAAGACCAGAAGTGATGTGTGAAGTGGGACAGACGTGATGTGTGAAGACCAGAAGTGATCTGTGAAGTGGGACAGAAGTGATGTGTCAAGTGGGACAGAAGTGAAGTGGGACAGAAGGGTTGTGTGATGTGGGACAGAAGTGATGTGTGAAGTGGGACAGAAATGTTGTGTGAAGTGGGGCAGCAGTGAAGTGGGACAGAAGTGTTGTGTGAAGTGGGGCAGAAGTGATGTGTGAAGTGGGACAGAAGTGTTGTGTGAAGTGGGACAGAAGTGATGTGTGAAGTGGCTCAGAAGTGATGTGTGAAGTGGGACAGAAGTGATGTGTGAAGTGGGACAGATGTGTTGTGTGAAGTGGGACAGAAGTGATGTGTGAAGTAGGACAGAAGTGATGTGTGAAGTGGGACAGAAGCGATGTGTGAAGTGGGACAGAAGTTTTGTGTGAAGTGGGACAGAAGTGATGTGTGAAGTGGGACAGAAGTGATGTGTGAAGTGGGACGGAAATGTTGTGTGAAGACCAGAAGTGTTGTGTGAAGACCAGAAAAGATGTGTCAAGTGGGACAGAAGTGATGTGTGAAGTGGGAGAGAAGTGTTGTGTGAAGTGGGACAGAAATGATGTGTGAAGTGGGACAGAAGTGATGTGTGAAGTGGGACAGAAGTGATGTGTGAAGTGGGACAGAAGTGATGTGTCAAGTGGGACAGAAGTGTTGTGTGAAGTGGGACAGAAAGGATGTGTGAAGTGGGACAGAAGTGTTGTGTGAAGTGGGACAGAAGTGATGTGTGAAGTGGGACAGAAGTGATGTGTGAAGTGGGACAGAAGTGAAGTGGGACAGAAGTGATGTATGAAGTGGGACAGAAGTGTTGTGTGAAGTGGGACAGAAGTGAAGTGGGACAGAAGTGATGTGTGAAGTTGGACAGAAGTGATGTGTGAAGTGGGACAGAAGTGTTGTGTGAAGTGGGACAGAAGTGATGTGTGAAGACCAGAAGTGATGGGTGAAGTGGGACAGAAGTGATGGGTGAAGTGGGACAGACGTGATGTGTGAAGTGGGACAGAAGTGTTGTGTGAAGTGGGACAGAAGTGATGTGTGAAGTGGGACAGAAGTGATGTGTGAAGTGGGACAGAAGTGTTGTGTGAAGTGGGCCCGATGTGCTTGTGAAGACCAGAAGTGATGTGTGAAGTGGGACAGAAGTGATGTGTGAAGTGGGACAGACGTGATGTGTGAAGTGGGACAGAAGTGATGTGTGAAGTGGGAGAGAAGTGTTGTGTGAAGTGGGCCCGATGTGCTGGTGAAGACCAGAAGTGATGTGTGAAGTGGGACAGAAGTGATGTGTGAAGTGGGACAGACGTGATGTGTGAAGTGGGAGAGAAGTGATGTGTGAAGTGGGACAGAAGTGTTGTGTGAAGTGGGCCCAATGTGCTGGTGAAGACCAGAAGTGATGTGTGAAGTGGAACAGAAGTGAAGTGTGAAGTGGGACAGAAGTGATGTGTGAAGTGGGACAGAAGTGTTGTGTGAAGTGGGACAGAAGTGTTGTGTGAAGTGGGACAGAAGTGTTGTGTGAACTGGGACAGAAGTGATGTGTGAAGACCAGAAGTGATGTGTGAAGTGGGACAGAAGTGATGTGTGAAGTGGGACAGAAGTGTTGTGTGAAGTGGGCCCGATGTGCTTGTGAAGACCAGAAGTGATGTGTGAAGTGGGACAGAAGTGATGTGTGAAGTGGGACAGAAGTGATGTGTGAAGTGGGACAGAAGTGATGTGTGAAGTGGGACAGAAGTGTTGTGTGAAGTGGGACAGAAGTGATGTGTGAAGTGGGACAGAAGTGATGTGTGAAGTGGGACAGAAGTGAAGTGGGACAGAAGTGTTGTGTGAAGTGGGACAGAAGTGTTGCGTGAAGTGGGACAGAAGTGATGTGTGAAGACCAGAAGTGATGTGTGAAGTGGGACAGAAGTGATGGGTGAAGTGGGACAGACGTGATGTGTGAAGTGGGACAGAAGTGATGTGTGAAGTGGGACAGACGTGATGTGTGAAGTGGGACAGAAGTGATGTGTGAAGTGGGACAGAAGTGTTGTGTGAAGTGGGTCCGATGTGCTTGTGAAGACCAGAAGTGATGTGTGAAGTGGGACAGAAATGATGTGTGAACTGGGACAGAAGTGTTGTGTGAAGTGGGACAGAAGTGATGTGTGAAGACCAGAAGTGATGTGTGAAGAGAAAAAGATAGAAAGAGAAAGAGAAAGAAGGCTGTGTGACTCAGTTCAATGCATGTCCTGGCCTATCAATTGGTTAGATCAACCCTGGTGATGTCAATCATAGGATTGTCTTTACATTCTCAAAATACAGACCGCCATCATATTGCTGACTGCTGCACTAAACAACATTCAATCACTAACACACTCATTTGACAATAATCCTGAAACAAACAAAGCCATGGTGGAAAAGAGATCAATTTATTTACTTCTTAATCTTTGTAAGGACAGCTCCAATTCACAAGTAGTGTTCTACAGCAGTAGAGCAGGATTACTGTGATACCAAAAAATTGAGGTGATACTGTTTCTAAAATGTTGACAAATGCCAAGATCCAACATAAGGTATTGTGGGGTCTCATACACTGAACCCTATATTCATGAAACCATTGTCAAAAGGAACATCACCGCAAGCAGTAGGTGAGTTCTCTCCCTTTGTCCACGTTCCTGACAGGCATCATGGTCTGCCTACTTGTGGTGAATAGGCCAAGGGGACTGACTGCAAATTTAAAAAATGTGACAGCATCTAATTCACAGGAACAATTGTCAGAAATAGCACTGTGCCAAACTGAAATAGCCAACAAGGTCCAAACACTTTGTTCCTTGAAGAAATAATTCACTATTGATGAAAATTCTTAAAATAATTCATCTTTTTTTCTAACGAAGGCAGAACCTGACATATTCACAGACTTGTGACAGGCTACCTTTAAACCATGAAACTTTTTTATTTACCTGTCCACTCTAATTTTGATGGATAAGAAAAGTTTCAAGGACAAATGCAAGAACATGTTAACTCAATTTTGTTACAATAACGGTTCAAATGCATAGTATACCTGTTATCTCAGGCAAAGGCAAACACAACACATTCAATACAAGCCTTTCTCGGCGATAATTGAACACCTGTAATGGTAGAGATAAACACAGGTTTATCCACTACCATGTTTACCTGATCAACACATACAATGTCATACAAACACACACACACAATATTTTGACCAACCCATGCCACCTGTTCATAAAAACTTCTGTAAATCATACATTATTTTTTAAATCCCAGACTGTAGACTGTACTGCCACCTTTTTCATGAACACTTTCAGTTATATTTAGCACTATAACTTAAGGAAACCCTAAAACAACATCCCCCCCTGATCTTGACAGCAGGAATCTCATGAACCCAATATACAGCCAAGGCACTAACAGGCAAGCAGACTTCCCCCAGATGCAAAAGCCTGAGTTCAGAGCTCCAGATAAGCTGCGTATCTGCGTGAAATACGCATCAGAAATGCAGAAATACACAGTAAAATATAATCCAAGCATATCAAATATGCAACGAACATTACAGATATGCTACAAAAATAAAACTTGTGCGTATCATCAAAATATTGTGAAATAACCCTGTGTATTCGATTAGCAAACCAGCAACTTATTTTGAAATTATAAACGGGCATTCCGTCAACCTTGCCAAACTCCACGATGACAGTTACATCATGATCATTTGCCATCACACTTTCTTGTGGAAGTATCGTGGTATTTTTGAGTCCTATAAAGCTCTCGAACCCCCACGACACCAGTTTGCAGGGACTAGATGAATAGTGTTTTTAAATATTTAACTTAAATACCCACATGTGTAAAAACTAGTGGGTAACAGAAATTTGAATACGCAGATAGAATTACTGATACCCAATGATTTTAAAATGCATGGGTAAAATACCCACAACACCAAAAGCTTATCTGGAGCTCTGTGAGTTAAATGCAAATCATGTTATCACATGTTATTTGGTGATAATGTCTGATAATGTGTGGTGATTATGTCTCATAATGTCTGGTGCTTTCACCAATCACTGCCGCCTGATCCGGCGCCTCTGTACACCATTGTAAGGTTGGTACCGACAACGGTTGAAGTCCACATGCCGAGCCGTTTGTTCGAAGTTGTTGTTGCTGTACGGCTGCCACTGGAAGTTGTCCCTGGATCCAAGGTCTGTCGCATAGCTGTTGTCCTCCATGCTGCGGCTGTACCCACAATCGTTTCTCAGCTTCCTGTTGGTGTCCATTATCTGTCTGTTCAGAGTGCCGCGGTTGATGTTCATGGGGTTGATGTCCTTCAACATACGGTTCACGTCAAGATTGAGTGGGCGACGTTGGGACCGAAGACCTTGTTCCTGCCTGTTCAAAGCTCTGGAAGGAATGGTGTTACTTCCAAATCGGAATACCTCTGGGTTCTTTTCCTGGTTTTTCTGGACGTTACCAGGGAGAAGAAAGCCCCAGGCATCCGAGATGTGAGTAAGCAGCAGGTTGGTCATACGCCGGTGAGCCGTCATGTCCCAGTGTATGCCATCATCGGCACGACGGTGAAGCTGATAACGCAGGAAGTAATGCAGGTCAAGGACATCGAAGTCGTTTTCAACCACGACCTTGGCTGCATAATAGTTGGCTTCCAGGATGTCCAAACGCAGAGTGGAGTTCATGAATTCAATCTCAGGAATAATGAAACCTCCCCTAGCATTCTTTGAAATGGGAAGTGTGGTGTTCCAGATGACCAGACAGTCAGCAGGCAGCACCTCCTTGAACCGCCGGAACAGGGTCTTCAGGTTCTCTTTGTATTCATCGATTGCTCTCACACCATACCTGCAACAGAGAAATGTAGGAACTAACTAACAACATATATCTGCTCACAATCACTGAACAGCTCATTGCCACCTGGAGATTCACAAAAAAAGAATTTATTCAAGAGAATATCCTGAGCTGACGTTGATGCCAATTTCATGTTCAGCTGTGATATCATGATGAGTTAGAAATCTGGGAAGGTCTTGACAATAAACACTAGTATTTCAATAACATGAAGGTATTTGGGGGGTTTTATCACCTAGATTAAATTTAATCTAAAATCTTTAAATTTAAATGTGTGTGTGTGTGTGTGTCAAACCCCATGATAACCTATGAGTTAAACCAGCCATAGAAACTAACAGTTTTAGTCCACTAGTCCTTTTCATGATAACATGTAGCAAAACCTTTAAAAAGGGCAACTTTCTACTAATCCTTATGATACCTTAACTATTGGGCATTTGGCAAGGACTACAGGACTAGTGCCAATTTCTACGCAGGGAAAACATCAACTTTTTCAGTTCACATGTCATTTGAACTAAAGCAAAATGTTCTCTTCATTAGGCATTTCTCCCTGAGCTCACTACAATCAGGATGATTGATAGTAATTCTGGCACAAAGTGTTATTTTACAAGTTCAAAACACTGAGATCATATTTTCAGATAAATCTAGCATTTCATAACAAAAAGAATAAAAAGTATGGTTATCAAATAACAGGTATAACAAATACCATGATAAAGGTAACAAATAAAATCAGAATCTGTTGGGGTAATTTAAGGATAAATATGCAAATGAAAAAGGTCAGACAAGTACTTCTTTCAGTGATTACAAATTTGGAATCGCCTTTGTCTTTCGGTTATCAAGTCAGAATTGACCATCAGGGATCAAGACATAATTGAGATAATTGTCCGCTTGTATGCTGTATAATGCTGCATAATGCTGTATAATGCTGTATAATGCTGTATAATGCTGCATAATGCTGTATAATGCTGTATAACGCTGTATAACGCTGTATAATGCTGTATAATGCTGTATAATGTTGCATAACGCTGTATAATGCTGTATAATGCTGTATAATGCTGTATAATGTTGTATAATGCTGTATAATGCTGTATAATGTTGCATAACGCTGTATAATGTTGCATAACGCTGTATAATGCTGTATAATGCTGTATAATGCTGTATAATGTTGTATAATGCTGTATAATGCTGTATAATGTTGTATAATGCTGTATAATGCTGTATAATGTTGCATAACGCTGTATAATGCTGTATAATGCTGTATAATGTTGTATAATGCTGTATAATGTTGCATAACGCTGTATAATGCTGTATAATGCTGTATAATGCTGTATAATGTTGTATAATGCTGTATAATGCTGTATAATGTTGCATAACGCTGTATAATGCTGTATAATGCTGTATAATGCGGTATAATGCTGTATAATGCTGTATAATGCTGTATAATGCTGTATAATGTTGTATAATGCTGTATAATGCTGTATAATGTTGTATAACGCTGTATAATGCTGTATAATGCTGTATAATGCTGTATAATGCGGTATAATGCTGTATAATGCTGTATAATGCTGTATAATGCGGTATAATGTTGTATAATGCTGTATAATGCTGTATAATGCTGTATAATGCTGTATAATGCGGTATAATGTTGTATAATGCTGTATAATGCTGTATAATGCTGTATAATGCTGTATAATGCGGTATAATGTTGTATAATGCTGTATAATGCTGTATAATGCTGTATAATGCTGTATAATGCTGTATAATGCGGTATAATGTTGTATAATGCTGTATAATGCTGTATAATGCTGTATAATGCTGTATAATGCGGTATAATGTTGTATAATGCTGTATAATGCTGTATAATGCTGTATAATGCTGTATAATGCGGTATAATGTTGTATAATGCTGTATAATGCTGTATAATGTTGTATAATGCTGTATAATGCTGTATAATGTTGTATAACGCTGTATAATGCTGTATAATGCTGTATAATGCTGTATAATGCTGTATAATGCGGTATAATGCTGTATAATGCTGTATAATGCTGTATAATGCTGTATAATGCTGTATAATGCTGTATAATGCGGTATAATGCTGTATAATGCTGTATAATGCTGTATAATGCTGCACAAAGCAATATTCCAGCTATCGGACGGCAGGACACATTCTACCCTGGGACCCATGGGGCCAGAGATATTGTTATCATGAAAATGATACTTTAAGATATCGAAAGTCATCATCTAAGTTGGGCGTAGTTGAGGCCTTAAACAAGTGCAGGCAGAATTGGCAATAAAATACAGCACAGTTCGCATATTAATTTCCAAACTTGTGCTTGTGAAACCTCTGCAGCTTGTGCTTTTTCCCGGAATCTAATATGGTTGGATTTGGCCAAAGGCATCTTCCTGAGGCAAGGGAGTTAACTGTCTGTAAAAGTCCAGTTTCCACCCTTGCCGAACTAAGCTGGAATTTCGGAGTTACATTTTGGCTGGACTAACGAGTCTATGCATACTCCAATGAAAATCGTGCAACGAACATCCGGTTCATAAACAACATGGATTTAAACGTGTAGATTTCCGGCAACTACAGGATTTGCAAAGCATGTGTACTCTCAATTGGGCGCCAACAGATGTATTCCAAATCTTTTCATGTTTTTAATCAAGGTTCTCAAATGATCTGACGCACTTCGCGACGAAAGACCTGTTTTATTACAATACAGATCTTGATTATCAATCAGATCGTCTTGACTTGGTACTGCCATTTTGTTTGCAGCAAATATAAGGGATATGAGAGGTTGATTATGATTGGTCAATAGAACGTACAAAGAAGACTCATAACTCGAAAAAACCACTGATGGCGCTACTATCGAGTCTCGAAATTCCAGCCTATTGGGCAAGGGTGGAAACTGGACTTTTGTAGTCAGTTAACACCCTTGCCTCGGGAAGATGGGCCGAAATAAGCTAAATATTACTTTGTTTCATTTTTATGCTTGTGGGCCATTTGGCTGCACTTCTAAACTTCATGACAACGTAATATGACCAGGTAGACTAAAAAAAGATTGATGTCTCATACACTAGAGTAGCTTCCCTTTGATAAGGGCAAATACTCCAGCATTCGGACCTATGGATTGCCACTGACAAGGCTATTTATGTGTTTTACAAAACATACTTTGCCAATATTTTGATTAAGCTACTGTCTAGAAACCAAGTTTCAGTTGAAAATGCCTGTTGTCTCTGACTGACTAATCCCTTATTGTGACATAATATATTAATGTATACATTCCAAGAAAACTGGCAAATGTTCAGGTACCGTTTGAGAGAGACTTGTTTCGTTGATAAAATTTAGTGAGTATGGTTTTACGCCGCTTTTCGCAATATTCCAGCAATATCACTGTCAGGGACACCACAAATAGGCTTCAAACTTTGTACCCATGTTGGGAATTGAACCTGACTCTTCGGCGTGACAGGTGAATGCTATAACCAGTAGGCTACCCCAACACCCCTGATGAAATATAAGAATGACAGTATATGATAAAGAGCTTTTCATGCTTGAGTGTTTTGGGATGGTAAATAACACAAGGCTCGCAAATAACAATATTTATTCATAAAACAGGATACTTACCATCCCTAAACAAAACTTGTATAATAACCCCTATTTATCACAAATTGAAAATTATATAATTAATTGTATATTATTAAACTTATTGTATCTCACACTTTGCATTTCTTCCTTCTATTTTCGACCAAGGTGTGGAAATGTCCATGAAAAAAGTTTCCAGCTTCAAAACAAATTTCACCCTAACACATACCTTCATCTCCATGGTAACCACCTAAACAAATGGGTCACACACAGCAATCCTGTGCGATGCGATGCGACCCGACACTATGTGGTCTTTTTGTGTGCAGTTTCAAGAAAGAGTACCTATTAGTTTTAGAGATGTGGTCTGGACAAACCCACCACAATGAACACAGTCGAAGTCAAACTTGTTGCCATGGAAACAGGAAACAATTAAAAAAGAATTAAAATCCTAAATAGCAAAAGGCACCACTTAAGACCTTGGTAAATACATGTACCAAGTTTGGAGTTCAAGTTGTGTTCTGGAAAAGACACCTTCCCCTCCCTTTTGAGACTAAGTCCAAAATGTTTCCATGGAAATCGAGAAGAATAAAAATTCCAAAAATCAGCAATTATCAAAAGGCTCGACTACAGGATCTGTTTGATATATCTGCCAAGTTTTGTTAAAAGACATAAATATGTTTTTTGAGTTGTCCTCCGGAATGAAATCCACCCCTTTAGAGACGAAGTACAAGTTGTGGAAATTGGAAATTGAGAAAAATAAAAATGCCTTAACTCCATAAATAGCAAAAGGCACTACTTCATGATATGTTTGATATATCTGACAATTTCCATTGAAAAATATTGAATCGTTTTCAAGCTACGCTCCGGAAACAAAATGATGACGGACAGATGGACAGACAGATGAGGCATTGACTATATCTCCCCGCATTACAAAAGGCAGGGTTAGAAACTAACAGTTTTAGACCACTAGTCCTTATAATGATAACATATAGCAAAACCCTTAAAATGGGTCAATTTCTACTAGTCCTTAGGATACCTTTACTACTGGGCAGTTTGGTAAGAACTACAGGACTAGTGCCAATTTCTAACGCTGCAAAAGGTGAGATGAAATGAGGTCCAAGATTATTGCACTCATATACGCGTGCATGCACATACTAGTCTGGACTGATGCCAATTTATAGTGCTAGCACACTGAGATACTATGCCCCAGTTTAACATGAATACCCCGCTCAGACACAGCATACAAACTCCGAGCAGACCAGTCCTTGTTTTAGCCCCTTAATGCCGAGCGCCAGACAGGGTAACAATAAGTACCATCTTTTAACGTCTTTTGGTATGACCCGGTTTGAGAAGGTATACCTGCTGATATCCCACAGACAGGAGTTGAGAATAACAACATCAGGCCTTGGTTCATCACTCAAGTCGGCGAGGATGCTCTCCATGTAAGCGTTGTAGCAGCGGCAGACGAAGTAGAAACGGATGAGGTTGTAGTCAGACAGGTACTGTCGCACCTCACGGTAGTTGGTGCCATTAGACATCTTGCCCTTCTTGCCTCCTTCGATCAGCTCATCCTTCTCAAAGGTCATCTCACCCTGCATCAAGGTGAGAGGTGAAAGGTCAGAAGCAAAAAACAGGAAAACTTGTCAAAGAAGAAATAAGTATCGGTATGTTTGAGGTCAGTTGATATTTCATGTCAAAGTAGCTGCTTTTATCATTTTACATTTCAAAACTTTATTCCTTCATGAAGCTGTGCTTGTTTCGCAACACTTGTGTAAACTTTTATTGCTATTTATTATCCCTTGCTTCTCAATGGTAGAGTGAGTGAGTGAATTGGGTTTAACCCAACAGTATTCCAGTTACCGTATTCGACGTAATAAGTGCCCCGCTCTAATAAGCGCCCAAGGCGATATTTGCTAATATATTGGCTCGTGAACAATCCCAATTAGCACCCTTTCCGATTTATCAATGTACACAATACTTATTTATTCACGTATAATACGCACCCTTAATTATGGGCAATTAAATTCTGGAAAAATATATCTCTCGTATATAAACATTTCAGGCTGTCAGCATAAACCACAAAATTTATCTTTCAACTCTGTTATTTTTCCGACAAAATAATATTCTAATAAGATCCCCCTATTTCTAATTTTGAGTGAGTGAGTGAGTTTGGTTTTACGCCGCTTTTAGCAATATTCCAGCAATATCACGGTGGGAGATCTAATTTTGAGAGCGCCCTGGGCGCTTATTACGTCGAATACGGTATATCAACGGCGTGTCAGCTCAATGTGGGAGGAAAGCACGAAGTGATGCAGGTCTCAGACGTTTATCACTTCGGTGAAACCCACGAGCATGGGTATGGTACTGACAAACCTAGAAACATAATCAGGGTGAACCGGGATTTGAACCCACAATCCTAGGTTTCTGGCGTGCCCAAGGGCCGCAACTCTGCACAGCGAATCGCAGCGCTTTAGACGACTAAGCCACCTGTGCCCGTGCCCCCATATTATCTAAGAGTGTGAATATTACCACAGTGATTAGATGGTATTTCGTGGACAATTACAGAACAATTCAGCTAATAAGATAACACGCTGACTAGATTCCTCATTAGGGTCTGCGATTTAGCTGATAGCGTGTCACTGTGCCTCGACTGCAAGGGGCGCTACTCATGGTTTCAGATACTGATGTCTGATTCTGACGGGAATATGTTTTGGGTGACGTGATATAGTTGAATGCAAATGATACATTTGAAAAATGAATATTACAAATATAGACCGCCTCAGTGGTCTAGTGGTAGAGCGTCCGCACGGAAAGCAGAAGGTGCGGGGTTCGATCGCCAGTCGCGTCATACCAATAGACGTTAAAAGATGGTACTTGTTGGTACACTGCCTGGTGCTTGCCTTAGACGCCTGGGCTACCCATGCCTCCTTTTCAATGGTAGAACATCTGCACAAACACTTAGAAGTGGCATTTTTTCTCACTACAATCAATCATAGACACTTATACATTATCACTACCTGTCAATTATTGAACCATCAGGACCAATAAGATCGAACAACCTGTTCTAATAAATCATCATAGTTTATTAGTTTCTTTAAAGAAAATTGCTAGCAAGAGTTTTGGCACCTGTATATTTTGAGTTAGTGAGTTGCGTTTAACGCGGCTTTTAACAGTATTCCAGTTATATCGCGGCGTGTCAGCTTAATGTGGGAGGAAAACACGAAGTGATGCAGGTCTCAGACGTTGACCCTATATATTTTGTTTTGGTAAAACGAAATGCGGGAGCAATGTGAAATACATTCAAAATCAGGTTCTCTTCTTTTGACGAGAGTATTCGATAAAACAACTGATGGTGTAAACTACATAATGACGGAAATTATATTAGGGGACGGGTTTTAACGACCCACTGGAGATCTCGTTGTACCACAAATAGATAGATAGAGTGAGTAAGGTTTAACGCTGCTTTTAACAGTATTCCAGTTATATCGCGGCGTGTCAGCTGAATGTGGGAGGAAAGCACGAAGTGATGCAGGTCTCAGACGTTGACCCTATATATTTTGTTTTGGTAAAACGAAATGCGGGAGCAATGTGAAACACATTCAAAATCAGGTTCTCTTCTTTTGATGAGAGTATTCGATAAAACAACTGATGGTGTAAACTACATAATGATGGAAATTATATAAGGGGACGGGTTTTAACGACCCACTGGAGATCTTGTACCACAAATAGATAGATAGAGTGAGTAAGGTTTAACGCTGCTTTTAACAGTATTCCAGTTATATCACAGCGTGTCAGCTTAATGTGGGAGGAAAGCACAAAGTGATGGTCTCAGATGATTACCACTTGGGTGAAACCCATGAGCACGGGTATGGTGCTGACAAACCTAGAAACATAATCGGGGCGAACCAGGATTCGAACCCACAATCATAGGTTTCTGGCGTGCCCAAGGGATGCAACTCTTGCCTTAGACGACTGGGCCACCCGTGCCCCCTGTACCTGTATATAACAGATACCACAATACTATGTAGCACAAACAGCAACTGCTCACACTTTAAAATCATATGATAGTGTTTTTCTTTCAGTCGTTTGTTATAGTTATATGATGTTTGGTTAACTTTCAGGCTGACCCTAATTATTTTCATACATTATGAGGAAATGGAAAATTTAATATTAAATTTGGAATTTTTACTCTCATGGTTGCAGCAGACTATTTGCATCTGAGCCGGCCTAGATGTCATAACGATCCCTTGACTTCCATGCTTAGTTTCGAACACTGGATTAACTGTACTGTTTGTATCTTTGTTACTTAATGCCACACTAAGCAATATCCCAGCTGTATAAAAGCAGCTTCTAAATAATCAAGTCTGGACCAGACAATTCAGTGATCCAATATTGTGAGCAATGACCATGCCATTTGGGAACAATGGCCATAGGCGATTCCAGGGGGGGGGGGGGGGGGTCTAGTGGGTCCTGACCCTTTTGAAAACCAAATGCAATATGTTGCAAGGCTGAAAAATTATATGTGGGATGTTTTTGATATTTTAGACCCTCCCTTTTAAAAATGCTGGATCTGCCCAAGTCACAGAGTCAGACCAGACAATCCATTGAGTCACCTCATACTACCAGCATGGGGTCCTAACCGTCCTATAGGGAGCCATTCTAACCGAGCATCCCCAATGGGTATGTAAAGTATGGTACTGCAGTGGTTACCTTGTTGCGGAGGTTGCCATCAGTCAAGTATCTGTTCTTCTGGAGCAGCAACACCACATCCTTGTACACAGCTCGCTGGACTGGAGGTACAATTAGCATGGGCATTACAGTCAAGCTGGATTTAATACATCTTCCCGAGACAAGGGCATTTACTGACTATGAAAGTGCAGTTCTCACGCTTGCAGAACGAGGCTGGAATTTCATGGTTCGATCGAAGCACCACCAGTGGCTTTTATGAATTATGTCCCTTCTATGTCCCTCCTACTGACAAATCAGATTCCATCTCTCATATCACTTGCATTTGGTTCAAACAAAATGGCAATGCCCAGTCAAGATGATCTGATCCATGATCAAGATCTATGTTGTAATAAAACAGGTCTTACCCCACGAAGTGCATCAAGTCACTTTAGCCTCTGGATTAAAAACATGTAAAGATGTGCAAAATATAATGCTGACACCCCGTTGACAGTACACATGCTTTGCAAATGCTGCAGTCAACCGAAATCTGCACATTGAAATCCATGATGTTTACAAACCGGATGTCTTGTTTGTTAGCGATTTTGATTGGAGTATGGATAGACTTGATAATCCAGCTAAAATGTAACTCCAGGATTCTAGCCTTGTTCGACAAGGTTCGAAACTGGACTTAAATAGTCCGTTAACGCCCTTGCCTCAGGAAGAGGAGTTTAAGATTCATCCTCGTTCAGGGACTTTCACCTGAATTGGGTCCTGAGATCCTTCTTGTCTTCTCTAAAGGAAATATGAATTGAAAGAGGCCCAAAGTATCTTTGAACTATTAACAAGAGGGTTATGACGATGACCCCTCGACTTTCATGCTATATTTGGAACACTTACTACTACATAGGTACAGCGTCAGAAACTAACAGTTTCAGTCCACTTGTCCTCAAAATGATAACATAGCAAAACCCTTAAAAATGGCATATTTCTACCAGTCCTTATGATACCTTAGCTACTGGGCAGTTTGGCAGGGACTGTAGGACTAGTGCCAATTTCTAACACTGAAGTGGGTGGTGACACTTACTTGAGTCACCAATGATGACCACAAACTTGTTGTACAGGAGTTTCTCCACATCCTGGCGAAAGAATATGTCCCCCATGGCAATCTGAAACCAATATCATATCATATCACATAGGATTATGCAGTTTGCAATTTTAGTCATAATTCTGAAACATATGGGTCTGGTATAAGTTCTCATGGCCTCATAATAACATAAACCTGATTAACTTATGGAAAATACACATAATTCCTGCAATGCCAGGAGTCATACACAGATTAATAAAAATCCTTCTGAATCTCATTCAGTTTTGAAAAAAAGGCGTGAAAAAAAGACAAGATTTTATAACTGGCCCAAACTCAACGCATGGGCAAAATAAAATGTTTTCTGTGCAGACAAAAAGTGATCTGTTCATCGCCCAAAATATACAGTACCAACCTGAAACTGCCACTGCTGAGTAGTCATATCCATCAACATGATACAAATAGCCTTAGAACAAAATATTCAACACGGATAGATACCATTGGTCATATTCAATTAAATCTCATCTCTGACTAGTCGTAGGGAATATAGATCTACCGCCCAAAGTCTTTCCCCATGTTTATACGGTAAAGCGTAATATCACGAGATTTGGGGGAAAACAACGTGTACCTCTTTCTCTACTTTAGTGACCTTGTGTAGCCCTGACAATCCTCTACAATTCCAAAAACTGTCGGACCCTAAATATCAGTCATAAAGATGACGACGTGTAACAATATGTCAGGTAGTCGGAGGTCTTTAGGAACCTAACATTTCTGACAAACGACTCTGTGAGCTCAAGATATAAGGCAACAGCAGCCTGAACAATCGTGTAAGCTAACCAAATTAGACCTTCCCTCTTCTGTCGTCTGCAATAGATCAATGACATTATTTTTGGAACGGGGCAATTCAGTCTTGACTGCAAATGTTCCAAACACAAATGCTGTCAACATGTCAGGGTAGCCTATGGAAGCATGCCGAGTTTGAAGTTTCATTGAAGTTTACTTTGATCTGTCACAACTGGTGTTGTATCAGTGACAACAGCAATTAAGACATTCGGCACACAGACAAACTTCAACGGCTGGACCATTCACACCTACAACGCTCTCACCTTTATTTCATATGATGTCACTCGGTTGTTCGTGAGATACGCAAGTCTTTTCGAAGAGGCTTTGAATATAACCTTGGACCAGTCCATTTAGACGGTAGGGAGCGTGCGATGGGGAGTGTCACCTGTCACTTATTTTGGATATCTATTCTATGTCGAACGTTGAAAAGTGGTGTGTAAGTTAAACCTTACACATGTGCATATCAAATAACTGCTTAAAAGTTTGTTTTATCAAACTAACATGACCAGTCTTGTGTTTTCATGATTTGGCATAATGTGGACTATTCCATTTTTGCATCGCACCCGGAATATCAGTTGCGGATGCCTTTGGCGCGGAATCTGTGCGTTTGATTCTCATGCAGCAAAGATTAACAATTCTCACAGATAATGGAATTCATTTATTAGTTTTAAAAATCAAAAGTTATTGGAAATAGATTATGTATTTAACAATGTAATGTAAGAACACCACGCTCTGGTTTGTGTGTAAAAATATTTCAAATTATCTTCTCTTTTCCGACACAAGCATAGCTAGGTCTTATACTATTTGTAAGACGACGATAACATGTACTAAAACTGTTATTTTGGCTCTGCGTGATGAAAAAAATAATAACAGAATTCATATGATTGATATCCAATTAGATCAGCACCAGCTAAGAACAGTGTTCGAAATAACTGCTTGCCCGCCTGCCCGTGGATGGTAACTTTTCTGTTGGGCTGCATGAAATTTTTTCCACCTGCCAGATAATTTTAAGACTATAACATATTCAGTTTTATTATAACTCCTCACATATTCTCAAGTAATTGTTTGCATTATTTCAACTGAATCACGATGCGATATATTTATTAGTATTCGAGATTTTTCAATATTTATAATGTCTGAATGCGGGCAGGTAACTTTGAAGACGGGCAGGCAACACTTATGGGTCTCTTGCCCTATGGTCTTGTTGGGTTTCAAAATTGGCTAAGAAAATAGATCTAAATTCAGCTATAGTAAGGGAGGTTTTCTATGTCCCAACTTTTGGCCGAATATGTGAAATCTTGTTGTGTCTTGAACGATATCCGTACCCGCCCCGTAACACAGAAAGCGGAATTGTGCTTGTCACAATATATGTAATAAACGCGGCTGTTTGTCATACAGGATTTGTTATTTACATGTTTGTTCTACTTTTTACAGATATGTACACACAAATAAGTTCAAATAGTTGTACCGATGTTATAATTATAATAGGTCAGTGTGTGTCTGTTTTAATTATGCTTTTGAACTGTTTCCAGATATATATTTTTTTTTTCTTGTGTTTATATACTAATGTGTTATAATATTCTATAATGTATATGGTCAGCATCTTTCATATACGAGTTAAGACTGTCACAAAGAACATATATGGCTTTTATTGAAAGCATAATAATTTTACATTCATTTTTTTCTGAATCCAGACCCCCATCTGCCACCAATCCCCCCGTCCCCCGTCCCCACCTACGACCTCAACCCCGCCCACCTTTCCCTCTCCCCCTCCTAAACAGATTATTCCCAGTCCCCGACTCCCCAACCCCAATGGCCTTGACTTGCAGCGCAAGGTGTGACGTTCTGATGACAACGTTTACCGCATCCAGGATTCCTGGTGTCAGACACCCCGGTGATTCTCACAACCGAGGGGTGATGGGAGCAGATACGAGATAACTAAGCCCCATAAATAACAGGATTGGACACAAACTAGACACGAGCTGGACACATCGGAGCAAGTCTCGTAAACAGACAGTCAAGAGCAATTTTGCTGTATAAACACATTGTAAGTGTCAATCAAATTGGATTATCAGTGGCTGGGATGAGGGACTTCCCGTCTTCAGCCTCTTACTGTTTTACAAGCATGACTCTAAACAAGCAGCTCCGATCTTTCAACATGCTCTCACAGGGAGAGTCTCTTGTGTCAGATGTGTCATGAAAATAATTATAAACAAAACTGACATTCATTCATTCATTCATTCATTCGTTCATTCGGGGGCACGGGTGGCCCAGTCATCTAAAGCGCCGCGATTCGCTGTGCAGAGCTGCGTCCCCTGGACACGCCAGAAATCTATGATTGTGGGTTCGAATCCCGGTTCGCCCCGATTATGTTTCTAGGTTTGTCAGCACCAACCCGTGCTCGTGGGTTTCACCGAAGTGGTAAACGTCTGAGACCTGCATCACTTCGGGCTTTCCTCCCACATTTAGCTGACACGCTGTGATATAACTGGAATACTGTTAAAAGCGGCGTTAAAACTCACTCACTCACTCCTGCATTTCGTTTTAACAAAACAAAATATATAAAGTCTCTCGGTATGTTCGAGAATGTATCGCTATATGTGTAAGTGTTCCGTATTTCTTTGTTAGTTTCCAAGAGTTGTTGGGAATGTTGCCACAAATTTACAACATTTCAAACATGCTAGGGGTCATGTGGTTGCAAGTTAATTTCTTACCCCACGCTTCATTGAAACAATTTATTTTTACGCAAAATTACCCACCCACAGATTACTTTTTACAAACTGTTGCAGGAATGAGTGATGTTTAAATAGACATATAGTCAAATTTGGCAACGTTGTTCATTCAATTTTCATTTGCACACAAAAACAATCTCGGTATGCTTCTTTTGTCCCTTAGTTTATTACCTCACAAGCGACGTGCTCCAAGATTTGTTAAAACGTGTTTGTTACTGTCAATGTGTTAAATGACTGACATTTTCATTTAGGTTTACAAAAAGCCTAAATATATCAGTCCTTTTTCAAATTAAATGAACAAACTATGTTATAATGATAACGAATTCCAAACATTTTGATGTTGAATTTTATGTATATTTTATATTTGTTTTGGCTTCTCGTCCTAACATAATTAGTCTTTTGTGGTGTTTTTAAGCCCTTTTCAATTTCTTAATATTATTTAGCCAACATGTCAAATATATAGACAATTTTCAATCAATTTTTTAAACGACTGAAATATTTAGGAATTTTGTAAATTGCCAAAGTGAATTACATTTTACATTGGCAGTAATCTGCATTATGTATTGGTAATCTGAAGAAAGTTACAGGAAAATAGGTTACACAAAAATATTATAGATTTGGGTAGGAAAATAATATACAGGACAAAAGTTTTAAAACTCAAATTATTTATGGCATTCTTGGAATTTTATTTGATACACAATATTTTATATACATAACACCGTATTTAATTCATAGTTGAATGTTGCTTGTGGAGTCTGATATTACAACCAACTCCTTGCAGAAATTCAACAACAGATTTTCGGCCTTCAGAGATGTCCAGGCGCAAATTCCTAAAGGTTTTTGAAGACGGACTAACTTCCTCTTCACCCTCTTCACAGAAGGACTGCCGATGACATCTTGTGTTAGACGGTGGCGATGGTTTCATTTTCAATCTGAAACAATTCGATGGTTCGCCACACGATGGGATGGCGGTAGTCCTGTACCCTGACTGTGGAATATATTTATTTTATGAAAAAAACAAAAACGATCTAGATATGTATACAAAAGCAAGCTTAGTCAGCGCTAGCCAGCTCTATTCCACAAAATCGGGGGAAATTAGTTGAGAAGGGTATTGTGCAAAAATGTTTACAATAATTTATGCATTTATCGATACAATTACAATTTTCGGTAACTCTTTTTCTTGCACCTTTTCTTCCGACAATCCATGTATTTTAGCAGATTTCATGTACAGCAGCTTCATTTGTTTTAACTATCTTGCATGAAGTGGGGATTTCAATACAAATATACACTCAGCTTCTATACAAAAGAGGCGTGCGTTAATATCTGCATATATTATGATTATGTATATTCTCTGTGTATACTGTTTGTATACTCTGTGTCAACGCTTGCTTTGAATACTAAAGGGGGGAACGGAAGGGGGTGGGGAGGGTGTGTGTGTGTGTGTGGGGGGGGGGGGGGGGGGGGGGGGGGTCGTACCTAACGTTTCGATCCATAGCTTGTGTCACCAGTGACATCATTGGAGAGGGCGGAGGGGTAATACTGATAAAGACAAGTATTGCGGGCGTGCATGCATGGGGGGGGGGGGGGGGGGGGGGGGGGGGATTATGCAACTGTGTCTAGTAACGCAAAGGAAAGATATGTTGAATAAAACAGGAAAATATTGCGAGCATGCATGATTGGGTGGAATATTTGTGCGGTGGTGAAAGTGAGGGATATCACTATCCCCTAAGAATTCCACGCGAGTGTCTTTGGTCCTACCTGACACATGCGCATTTTATATGTTGATCTGTCATTGGTGTCCCGGTGTCCACGAGTGAGTGAGTGAGTTTGGTTTAACGCCGCTTTTAACAGTATTCCAGTTATTTCGCGGCGTGTCAGCTTTATGTGGGTGGAAAGCCCGAAGTGATGCAGGTCTCAGACGTTTACCACTTCGGTGAAACCCACGAGCACGGGTATGGTGCTGACAAACCTAGAAACATAATTGGGGCGAACCGGGATTCGAACCTACAATCATAGGTGTCTGGCGTGCCCAAGCGCCGAAACTCTGCACAGCGAATCGCGGCGCCTTAGACGACTGGACCCGTCGTATAGTTTGGATATTGCTCAATGCGGCGTTAATCAAACAAACAAACAAACATGTAAGCTGTTATTGTCCAGCCAGATGTTTAGAGATTTTATAAGCACCTATGGAGATATATTATTGAAATATTTTGAGCTGTAAGCAAGGATGAAACAGAAATGATATAAAATATTCCATGGCATGCCGTCATCTCGTCATATACAGTAAACTACGTTTATAACGATCACGCTTACAACGAACCGACGGATATAACGAACTGTTTCTTGGTACCGTCCATTTTCTCTATATATGTTGTACATATGCTTATAACGAACTATAATATATTATAACGAACTGAAAATAGTGGTCCATTTGAGTTCGTTATAACCGTAGTTTACTGTATGTAGAAATGCTGATTGTGGTAAACTTGTTTGTATCACCGACGATGCTGATGCTGTTCTGTTACGTAGTTCCAGACGCCGTCCACTGATCCGACACGCACTGGTTCTCATCATGATAAAAAGCACGTGTGTCACGGGGGAGGTGCTGACGATGCAATAAAACAACTGTTATACAATTGCTGACCGCAGTAACTGCCGGACCTGTCACAGAGGAAGCAGCTGATATCGCCCTGCATATTTGGGTTTTGTTTATGTGTCTGGGAGTGAATAAACATGAATCTGACCATGTGTATCTCCCGCATTATGCAAACTGTCTGCGATCTTCGCGCGCGTGTCGGTTGGGGAGGGCGTGGGGTGGGGTTGCAACTTGGAAAAAACAACAACCCTGAGAAGAATCAAGAGTCAAGAATATTTATTGTACAGAACACCCTCGTAGGGCAGGGTACAAACTATCTACATTTGGAATAAATATTATCATAGACATGAGAGGTAGATATACATAATGTACATTATATATAGAGATACTAGATATTATTTTCATTCACAGTGTAATTCCCTGACAGATATATTTCCTGTGAGTGAGCGTTGGATGTCCGACAGATCTCCATTTGTGGTTGTTACATGTAGATAAGATAAGATAAGATAATATTTATTGCAGAAACGTTCCATTACGGGACAGATGCAATTATAAATACAGAGAAGAGTTCGTTCCCAGGGGCGGTTTTAATAAACATTCTTAGAGTGCTAAAGAGGTCTTAAGTCTGAGAAAAGTCTGTGAAATACCAAAAGTTACGAATCATTTTCGCGAATGAAGAGTATTCTGAAATCTGAAGACAATTCTGAGAATGTTTATGAATACGTCCCCCAAATACCCAGATGTATGCCGGAATATTGGCCACCTCGGTCTGCTTCGATGTCAAGCATTCACCCACCTACTCACTCACTGACTCACGTAAAGACTTACAGTTTAGCTGTATGTCACCATCACACACTTCAAGACAAGAGCCAGACCAGAGCCTGACAGGTTTGTATGAGGCGCAACGTGCGGGGGTCGCATTGTCCAAGGTCACAGCCCGGCACTCCTCCACTGTACGTGGTCGCCATCTTCCTGTTTGGGACTGGAATGTTCATGCTTGCTGATGGGTATATGTTCAATTTAGATAAAAAATGTCCCCGTGTCTACAAGTTGTCAAAGTGTTAGTACAGGCGCTAACAGGCCTGACCTCGCGGTTACAATGCGGTCAGAGACCAATAAACCAGGAGACTGAGACCCCCATTGCTCTGCTTCACATCGTCCTGCTTCAGCGTTCCTGTGACACATTCCACGATTTAAAGATTACCCTTGCCCTGCTAAAACTAATGATATCGTAACATATACTCACTGATGCACGTTAAACATGCTAAACACATACCACACATTTGCACAGGAGTTATACGATGCATCATCAATCAAATCTAAATTCAACTCCCTCTTCAAGGAATCTCTTCAAGATGTAAATACAACAAGAGGCACAGGAAACAAACTTAGGACATATAGGATAGTTAAAAATGAAATAAAATGAGAACCCTATCTCAGTCACTGTAAAGTAAAAAAATATCGAGTCCACTTTTCTAAACTAAGATTAAGTAACCATAAATTAAATATTGAACTTGGAAGACACACAAAGCCACCAACCCCACTACATCAGAGGCTATGCTCTACATGTTCAATCATTGATAACGAAAAACATTACTTACTTCACTGCATTAAACACACTCGAGAAAGAAATATACTCTTTGAAAAACTATCCAGACAAAATGTAAATGTAAATGTTCACAGTCATGAAGACAAATTATTTCAATACATCCTATCAAATAATGAAGCAGTCAATATCAACTGCATTTGTTTCCACATCTATAATTTCAAACAATAAATACCCTTTCATAATCAACCGTTGACATTTTATGTATAAAAATATGTAATATT
Source organism: Haliotis rufescens (assembly GCF_023055435.1). NCBI lineage: Eukaryota > Metazoa > Mollusca > Gastropoda > Lepetellida > Haliotidae > Haliotis > Haliotis rufescens. Next base: position 644,555 of record NW_025963802.1, read on the forward strand.
GATTATTTTGTTTCTGTATGTGTCTACAGGAATGTAAATTATGTATGTCTGTATATATGTATATATAAATCATAATGTCTTGTCTTTTAAAATTGCATCTGTCCCGTAATGGAACGTTTCTGCAATAAATATTATCTTATCTTATCTTATTATCTTATCATGGCTTGAAGATGTATGTTTATTGTTATTGTTCAAAATATAACCCCGCTCCCTTACACGTCGGCATCCGCTGGTCGAATCCAGATTGTGATCGTCAAATTTTTACCCGTTCTCGTGGCTTTCCGTAACGTGTTAATTAAACGACTACTCCCTTGGTTATAACCAGTGAATGCGACCTTCGTCACGTTGGACCCGCCATCCTCCCATATGAAACTGACACGCCACTGTAATAATATGACTGTAATAATGTAGTAATGTCACTGTAATAATGTTATAATATAACTGTAATAATGTAGTAATGTAACTGTAATAATGTACCTTAATAACGTGATAATTTAACTGTAATAGTGTAATAATGTAACTGGAATAATGTATTAGTGTAATAATGTAGCTGTAATAGTGTAATAATATAACTGTAATAATGTTATAATGTAACTGTAATGACGTTACTGCAATAGTGTAATAATGTACCTGTAACAACGTAACTAATAAGGTAATAATGTAACTGTAATTATGTAATTTTAATAATGTAATAATGTAACTGCAATAATGTACCTGTAATAGTGTAATACTGTAACTGTAATAATGTTATAATGTAACTTGAATAGTGTAATAATGTACCTGTAATAGTGTAATAATGCACCTTTAATAGTGTAATAATGTTACAATGTAACTGTAATAGTGTAATAATGAACATGTAATAGTGTAATAATGTAACTGTAATAATGTAATCCTGCAACTGTAATGATGTTGTAATATACCTGTAATAGTGTAATAATGTAACTGTAATAGTGTAATAATGTACCTGTGATGGTGTAATAATGCACCTGTAATAGTGTAATAATGTAAGTTGGTTGGTTGGTCGGTTGGTTGTTTTACGCTGCACTCAGCAATATTCCAGCTATATGACGGCGGTCTGTAAATAATCGTGTCTGGACCAGACAATCCACTGATTAATATCATGAGCATCGATCCACGCAATTGGGATCGATGACATGCATCAACCAAGTCAGCGAGCCTGACCACCCGATCCCGTTAGTCGCCTTTTACGACATGCATAGTCACCTTTAACAGCAAGTATGGGTTGCTGAAGACCTATTCTACCCCGGAATCTTCACTGGTTGATAATGTAAGTGTAATGATGTTACAATGTAACTGTAATAGTGTAATAATGTACCTGTAATCGTGTAATAATGAACATGTAATAATGTAACTGTAATAATGTAATACTGTAGCTGTAATAATGTTATAATGTACCTGTAATAGTGTAATAATGTAACTGTAATAGTGTAATAATGTACCTGTAATAGTGTAATAATGTTTCTGTAATAGTGTAATAATGTTTCTGTAATAGTGTAATAATGTACGGTAACCTGTAATAGTGTAATACTGTTTCTGTTATAGTGTAATGTACCTGTAATAGTGTAATAATGTAACTGTAATAGTGTAATAATGTACCTGTAATAGTGTAACTGTAATAATGTAACTGCTATACATTATTAAACACTATGTAGAGGATATTCGACCACTTAAAACGCTTTCCTACTTTTACAGTTTGACAAAATATTTTCTCTAGTGGAAATATTTTGAAAAATAAACTTGGATTCTTTGTAGACTGTGTTTATACCGTGTGAGACGCCCTTGCGGTGATGCACGAGGAATGCGTTCTCTGTCGCCGTTGCACGTGCACTAAGCTCCGTCGCGAGCTGATATTTACAATGCATGGCTCTTCATGATTTCGTGGGGACCAAGACGAATAATTTATCAATCGCTTGCACATTGTAAATACACATGCTGACAGGATTATAGGAAATATCGAGCCCAGAGCAAGGATATATATGTTTTTTTATATAGTTAATGTCACACCATACCTTCAGGTGTCGCCGTAGCTGTGGTCGACAATCTCATGTCCACAAATCTGACGATGCAGGTTCGAACCCCGCTGGCGACACATGTTTTCCGACAAAATTTGAAATCATTCACTTGTCGAAATATTTAAAAAATAGTTCCTTCAATTCCAAGTGCAAATTAATTGAAATGTTGATTCAAGATAATCTATACTTGACAATCAACTCGCCATTCCTGAAAAATAATGGAGCGTTTAAACAATACAATGACGTCACGGAAGATTATATTAATAATAAGAACAAGTTGTCCCTATAAAAGACTTGCGTCCTTAGGCTGTCCCTTTATCTAGAGACCCGTGAAGATTCCGGGGTAGAATAGGTCTTCAGCAACCCATGCTTGCCGTAAAAGGTGACTATGCTTGTCGTAAAAGGCGACTAACGGGATCGGGTGGTCAGGCTCGCTGACTTGGTTGATACATGTCCCAATTGCGTGGATCGATGCTCATGATATTAATCAGTGGATTGTATGGTCCAGACTCGATTATTTACAGACCGCCGTCATATAGCTGGAATATTACTGAGTGCGGCGTTAAACAACAAACCAACCAACCAACCTTTATCTAGACTTGCCTATTATAAGGATAGAACTTACTATACACACATGCACTTATCATTCAATGGAGCCTTGGAGCAAGGCTAACTACAGAGCGTGGAGCGAGGCTTGCGCATGGAAGCTCCAAGGCTGCACCGAATGATAAGTCCAGGGCCCACTTGCACAAAGCGATCTTAGCACTACAACTATTGTAAGCCTATGTAAAAGGATGGGAGTTACAATCATCTTAGCGCTAAGATCGCTTTGTGCAAGTGTGCCCAGGTGTGTAAGTAATTCCATCCTTATAGTTGTAATAGGAAAGTCTAGATACGGGACAGTCTAATGACGCCAGTCTCTTGGAGGGATAACTTGTTCTTATTATTTATATAATCTTGAAATTATGACTTAAATTGATAGTTTTTAAATTAGAGACTTGTGCAAGTCTAGTTCCCACTCTGACTGTTTATTAACAAAGAGGTCATTCCAGCCATCCGAGTCCTCGCGCCCTTATCAGTAGATCGGAAAGCTCCCGTCTCCCTGTCATATACATTTTCATAAACTATTAGCAACAATTGGAGGCAAATTCCACCGTTCTCGGTCTTTAAAGACAGGAACGTCCTCATAGACATGTAAACAATGATTGCCCGAAGTAATCGAAAGAGCAAGTTCATATCACAGCTGTGCCACGATTTCCTGTCTATTAGTTGTCTTACTAGTCTGTCTCACACTCCCTGAACAATATTATTTTCCTCCCGTAACCCCCTCCATCCCCTCCTGTAATAAAGCAAGTCTAGATTTTCCACAGGTTCGGGTCTGAATCTCCCATCTCACTGAGGCTCCTTTTCAATTTAAATGAACTTGTTTCTTTCTACCACATGTATATTTTTTCTGATACTAAGCGTTAGTCTAGCTGTCTTAGACTAACATCTAGTCTCTGAAAAGAACATATCGTACAGAAAAAAAACATTTGTTCAATTATGTTAATAAAAATATAATAAAAGGGAGCCCAGAGACTCTCTTCATTTTCTGGTACTGCAGTAATCTAGACTTGCCAAACATTATAGACTTGCATGGGTTGTATTTGATATATATTTGTATCAGGGTCTGTAAGACAGACTCTAGTTGTCCATGCCTACACATTTCAACATATGACTCTTGTTTTATATGAAACCGCCGACGTTCTGTTGTAAAGAAATTGGGTTGGGTCGATAACTCATGTGGTACGGGATGGTCTTGACTAACATCTTGTCTCTGAAATGAACATATCTTACAGAAAAAAAGTTGTAATATTATCTTAATAAAAAGAAGCCCAGAGACACTCTTCATACTGCAGTAATCTAGACTTGCGAAACATTATAGACTTGCATGGGCTGTTTTCGATATATTTGTATCAGGGTCTGTGTGACAGACTAAGTCCCACGCGCCGCCTCTTCACATCACTATGCAACGTGATACCGTATACATCCCACTCACTATTTTCCAAGGAACCGGCGATGAGATGTAGTGATGACAGAAGCATGCACTGTTCAGACTCCACGGAGAGGGCCAATAAATATGCCTGTCATTTGAAACTTTATAAAAGAATAAATACATAATAATCGACAAATTAAACACTATGAAAAAAATAAAATATTTGATAATTGACAATCAGGATTTATAAATTGTTTCAGAATATCTGACAACATCTCCACAATGTACCCAACATCCGACCCTATCAGAACAGTGAGACCCTTCCTTCTGTACAGTCCGACCCACACAACAGAAACTAGTGTACAGTCATTCCTACTCAGCTGTAGCTGGTGTACAGTCCGACCCACACAACAGAAACTAGTGTACAGTCAAACCCTCCGAACAGTGGCTTTGTACAGTCATACCCTCCAAACAGTGGCTGCTGTACAATCTGACCCATCCAACAGTATCTGTGTACAGTCAAACCCTCCAAACACTGGCTGCTGTACAATCTGACCCATCCAACAGTATCTGTGTACAGTCAGACCCTCCCAACAGTAGCTGGTGTACAATCTGACCCATCCAACAGTATCTGTGTACAGTCAGACCCTCCCAACAGTAGCTGGTGTACAATCTGACCCATCCAACAGTAGGCTGATCAGTGGACAATTCATGCACAATTATTGACCATTTCATGGCGACCCGCCAACGGTTTAAGGCAAGGTCGTGCATCATCTGGACACGTGAAATGCGGATAGTACGCTCGTCTCATCAACACTGTTGATGCACTTCAACCTGTCCAGCGTTATCAGCATCGTTACTTGTGACTGTACAGAGTGTACAACCGTACACATGCTGACTGGCTTAAATAAGCCTGCCGTATGCATTAGTAGTACACCTGTTCTCACCGACATTGTCGTTGAGGTCTTTAATCGTCCGCAATTGATATCACTCTCAGGTGACCTCAATTGGCACGTATCAGATGAGTCAAATGACAAGGGAGTGATAAAGGACATTCAGCAGGAGGCAACACACATCTATATCGGTCAGCGAAAGTTGGGCCATGTTACTCCTGTACAGCGCCGTGGTCACCGTCTGCGTGTGTGTCCGGAGCGTGGTCTCTCAACCTGTGTCCGGCTGCCCGTCATACGGGTGCACACCCACGGGGTCCTTCTCTCTTTTGACGCCATCAGGGATTCCAAGGTCAGGGGTCAAGGTCGTCTGGACGGCACAACTGTCAAATTCATCAGGAACCGGAAGTCGTCTGCTTGGCTGCGTCAGTAACGATAGATATGTCGTCTGCCCGTCGCAAAAGTGGGTAGCAACATTCGTAATGACTCTTGTTTCATGCACAAGATGTTGATTTTGTAATTCGTAATTCATGAGAACGTTCGTAGTTCCGTACTGGTCACCGCGTTAGACGAGGTATGATGCCGTGTCCTTGACAACGTGGGTCGACACTAAGATTTAGGATCACAGGTCTGTCTGTCCCAACATGGGGGCACGGGTGGCCCAGTCGTCTAAGGCGCCGCGATTCGCTGTGCAGAGTTGCGTCCCTTGGGCACGCCAGAAACCTATGATTGTGGGACCGAATCCCGGTTCGCCCCGATTATGTTTCTAGGTTTGTCAGCACCATACCCGTGCTCGTGGGTTTCACCAAAGTGGTAAATGTCTGAGACCTTCATCACTTCGGGCTTTCAATAAGTTCATCATCAACCGTGCTGTTGAAAGCAACGTCACTCATTAAGCGTCATGATTCACCCTGATTGTGATCCTCAGCGTCACTGTAGTTTTTCTTTCGCTGTCTCGCCATATATGTCAGATATTGCCACAGGCGTCGTTAAACCAAACCCATTCACTCATTCACCCATTCACCCATTCACCCATTCACTCATTCAACCCGTTAACCTCCATGGGCAACCCTAGAGGCCCTAGAGAATAAATTAAAAAAGAAGTCCAACACAAATCTAGAATAATTGGGTAAGTCTCGATTGCATCAGCTCCAGGTAATTAAGCATTTGTCTGGGCTCCATTTGGATTTTACTTTTGTTATTTTGTAAATATATACTTGAATAAGATGACTTTATTTCCGGGACTAAATGCCAGGCTACCCAAGTACGTGCTTGATGTCCGAATCGACGAAGTTCTACACAAGTGACCACATTACAGATTCTGTTGTATTTTCAGACCGGTGCATCTGACATTGGAGCAAGTCTCTTTTAAGATAGTTTTGTTGGTCGTTTGTATGATATAGACAGGCCATATTGAACTGGTATCAAGTTTTGTCCTTGAGATTTTTATCTTGCACTTATCAGAGGGCCATCGGCTCACTGAACCAGACGTCTACACATGTTTTCCCTTTCAGTGACACAACTTGCGGGGTAAATTAGTGGGTAGATCGTTAGCCACGCATGAGATGTGGGTTCGATTCCCCATATGGGTAAAAAGCATTAGGCGCGTTCCTAGTGTCTTTTCATATTTCAGGATTACTACTAAAAGCGACGTTAAACCATATTCACACACTGGTATTCAAAATTGTGCGTATTTCTGTTGTTTTAACACAGCATCTTATGAATGTCCTAATGCTGCCTTTCTATACTAGCAATTTATATAGAGAGTTTAACATGGAAACAAAATCGTGATGCTGGGGGCGTTTGTAAACACCTCGTCTGTCACAGACCTTGAAACAAATATATCCAATGCATCCCGTGCAAGTCTATAATATTTTACACGTGCTGTGAAATTCCAAGCATTTATAGCTCTGCAGATTTGTTTAGTCTCTGAAGAAAGTCCCTGGTCTCCATTTTATTATATTTTATAACTAGAATTTAACAACTGTTTTTTCTGTAAAATTATGTTTATTTCAGAGGCTAGATGTTAGTCTAGTCAACACCTTGCAGTGGGATCTGTTCTCGCGTGAGGTCACAGGTCAACTTGCCAGCCTCACATCTAAGGGCGCTGCCGTTGGAGTGTTGAGCGATCAAACATATCTGTGTTTTGGAATTGGCTCAGACAAAGCAGAAGGTTCAAAAATCCAACACCATCGGTGTCAGCTTTGGATCATTTGATCCCATTTTGGTTCTGTCCTCGATTATAATAAGTATTAACACTATTCTATTTTGAATACTCTGGTCCTTCTTCGCCAGCCAAACTTCATTTTAGCATAACGCTAAAAATAGACGTCCAATCATATTGCACTACAATGTGACTGCATCTGCATTCGTCTTTGTTGTGCACGTCTCAAATACAACTTGGAACACCTGGTGGCATAATGGCTTAACACCCCATAAAACATGTCGATGTGGTGCGGTGGGGCGGGGCGGGGTGGGGTGAGGTGGGGTGTGGTGGGGTGGGGTGTGGTGGGGTTACCATTTAGAGGTTCCGGGCCAGAATGATTTGGTCGCCAGAAACATACGCTAGTCGTAAAAGACGACCAAATGGACAGGTGGGTTGGCAATTTTTGAAGGCTAATTGATGAATTGCAGGCTCGCTGCTATGGTTGATGCGTGTCATCGTATCCCAGCTGCGTAGATCGATGCTAATGATGTAAATCACTGGATTGCCTGGTCCAGACTCGATTATTTACAGGCCGCCGTCATATAGCTGGAATATTTCTGATTGTGGCGTCAAACAACAAAAGAAAAGAAAACGTGTGACAGCTTTCCAATGGGTTAACTGACGAATACACAAATGAGCCGTGATCTTTGACTTAAACAGTTAAATAGCAAATAAACAAACAAACAAAGCGTATCATCGTACCCTGACGGCGTGGATCGTTGCTCTGGACTATCTGGTCCAGACTCGTGTCGAACAGACCACCTAACCTTGCTCCAAGGCTGTACTGAAAGATAAATCAATGGATGTGTAGTAATTCTATCCTTGTAAAAGACAAGTCTAAAGACGCGGGTCTATTTAGGAGACAACTTGCTCTTACTATAAATAATCTAGAAATTATGATTACAGTCTACAGACCACCAGCACATTAAGTGGAACATTTAGTGCGGCGTTAAACAACAACAACAACAACAACAACAACAACAAAACCTCACAGAGTTGTGTTACTAGTATTTGATACCTTTACTTTCGCTAAAGGTACTTAACTCGTTTTATGTGTGTCGTTGCAGTGGCTACGTGGGGGTTGACGGAGACACCGGGAAGGTGCTGTGGAGAGACTCCAGCTTGGTGAACCCCTCGCTCCCCATCATGGACATCAGTGGCGACATCATCGGCAGCGACGGCAGATACCTCACGAAGGTCGACGGCGACGGCACGGTGGAGAAACCACTTATTCCCCTGGACCCTCCCATGACACCTGTTTTCAGGTATTATAGTGACGATGGCATCCACTAACTGTGAATGAGAGATTTGAAATTTGCTGTCACTAACACGGTTTGAAATCATAGAAAAACCCTTGCATTATTCCCAGGACATTGTGATTCTCAGTGATTTGGATAACTCAGGGTCACTTGCAGAACTCTGGGTCACATCCAAAACGCCCGAGCTTAACAAATATTGGTCACGTCCCCTAGAACACAGACCACAGGTCGATCAGTGGCTTGCGTAACTCAGGGTCACATCCCCGAGAACACAGACCACAGGTCGATCAGTGACTTACAGAACTCAGGGTCACATCCCCGAGAACACAGACCACAGGTCGATCAGTGACTTACAGAACTCAGGGTCACATCCCCGAGAACACAGACCACAGGTCGATCAGTGACTTGCGTAACTCAGGGTCACATCCCCGAGAACACAGACCACAGGTCGATCAGTGACTTGCGTAACTCAGGGTCACATCCCCGAGAACACAGACCACAGGTCGATCAGTGGCTTGCGTAACTCAGGGTCACATCCCCGAGAACACAGACCACAGGTCGATCAGTGGCTTGCGTAACTCAGGGTCACATCCCCGAGAACACAGACCACAGGTCGATCAGTGACTTACAGAACTCAGGGTCACATCCCCGAGAACACAGACCACAGGTCGATCAGTGACTTGCGTAACTCAGGGTCACATCCCCGAGAACACAGACCACAGGTCGATCAGTGACTTGCGTAACTCAGGGTCACATCCCCTAGAACACAGACCACAGGTCGATCAGTGACTTGCGTAACTGAGGGTCACCTACCTCGATCAAACAGACGCTCAGTGACTTACACAACTCAGGGTCACATCCCCTAGAACACAGACCACCAGTCGCTCAGTGACTTACATATCTCAGGATCACATCCTCTATCAAACAAACCACCAGTCTATCAGTGACTTGCATTACTCTTGGTCACATCCCCTAGAAGACAGACCACCAGTCGCTCAGCGACTTGCGTAACTGAGACCAACAGTCAAACAGACCAACAGTCGTTCAGTGACTTACAGAACTCAGGGTCACATACCTCTATCAAACAGACCACCAGTCGCTCAGTGACTTACAGAACTCAGGGTCACATACCTCTATCAAACAAACCACCAGTCGCTCAGTGACTTGCGTAACTCAGGGTCACATACCTCTATCAAACAGACCAACAGCCGCTCAGTGACTTACAGAACTCAGGGTCACATTCCTCAATCAAACAGACCACCAGTCGCTCAGTGACTTGCGTAACTCAGGGTCACATCCCTCTATCAAACAGGCCACCAGTCGCTCAGTGATTTACAGAACCCAGGGTCACATACCTCTATCAAACAGACCACCAGTCGCTCAGTGACTTGCGTAACTCAGGGTCACATACCTCTATCAAACAGACCACCAGTCGCTCAGTGACTTGCGTAACCCAGGGTCACATACCTCTATCAAACAGACCAACAGTCGCTCAGTGACTTACACAACTCAGGGTCACATACCTCTATCAAACAGACCACCAGCCGCTCAGTGACTTACAGCTACAACTGTCCGTGGGGCACGCGAGTGGCCCAGTCGTCTTATTTGCTGTACATGGTTGCGTCCCTTAGACCTGCCAGAATCCAATGATTCCTGTTCCTGGTCATTATCCAGTTCAGTCGGCATCATATCCTTGATCGTGGATTTCACTAGTCTAACGCTTAGTCTCTGAAAATATATATTCTGATAAAAAACAAACAACTCCATTTACATTGAAAAGGGAGATGGGAGATACAAAGACTGTGGAAATCTAGACTTGCTTCGGTTAGAGTCATACAACTACAGTAAGGGTTGGGCGGAAGGGAATATAATATGGTTCAGGGACTGTGCTAGTCTGTCATACAGACCCTGAAACAAATATAAATGAATAAAATAGCAAGTCTAGATTTCTGCAGTATCAGAAGAGAGTGGGCTCCTTTTTATTATATTTCATAACTATAATTTAACAACTATTTGTGTCGTAAAATATGATCATATCAAAGACTAGATATTAGTCTGGGACCGTGAGACAGACTAGGGTTTCACCAAAGTGGACCGGCTCCCATCAGACTGCCACCCTTATTCAACTGTGATACAACTGAAATACATTCAAAGCGGCGCAGAACCCAATCCACTCACCACCATTGTTCTGTTTCAGTCTGGAATTCGGAGATGGGAACATCTTGTTGATCGTGTCTCAGACGGGGGAGGTCGTCGCCTATCTCGCAAGTGAGTCAATATTCTGTCTCTGAGGTGAGGTGAGGTGAGGTGAGGTGAGGTGAGATTTAACGTCGTGTCCACGATTATTACACTTATACAGCGACCAGTGTGTGCGTGCGTGCGTGCGTGCGTGCGTGCGTGTGTTGGGTGGCTGCTCGTACTAGTCCGGGCTAATGCCGAGTTTATAGCGCACGCCCACTGCGATGCCATGCCGCAGTTTAACATGAATACCACACTCAGACACAGTATGCTGACTCCCAGCAGACCAGTCCTTGTTTTAGCCCCTTAATGCCGAGCGCCAGACAGGGTAACAACAAGTACCATCTTTTAACGTATTTATGACGCATCCGGGGATCGAACCTCGGACCTTCGCTATACGAGCGGACGCTCTACCACTAGACGACGGAGGCGGTCTCTGTCTGAGACAGACCATGTTACACTATATATAAAAATATAACTGGTTCCTGAAAATTCTTTGGCCTCATGTTTTATAAAACAAATACATGAACGCTACAATTGCTACATGTCCTAACGGGAAATATATATGAAACCTCACAAACATATTTATTAAATCGCATAATTCCTGTGGTTGTACTTACTTTATTCATCAATCATCACTTTTATAAAAAGTCAACATCTCACTAATTATATGAGTTTGTGTAGTCAGGCACCTCGACTATGAAATATGTGTTTTATCACCTCAAAACCTGTAGGATATCTGCATTTAGTTTAATTCAATCAACCCATTCAAGATTATTAACAAGGCTAGTCAAGCTAGCTGAAAACAACATCAGCACAAGAAAATATACTTTCTGATGAAAGGAAATGTATTGTGTAATAAAAGTCTACATGAAATCAGTATTCATTACAAAAATAGACGCAAGGAGAGAAATGCATTGTGTAATATACTACTCAAAAGAAGTTAAGGATCACCCGATTCTTTCATAATGGTAAAGTTAATCTGTCATGACATGAGAGATTAACTATAGTAATATGAAAGAAACAGGTGATCCTTAACTTCTTTTGAGTAGTATATAAGATTTCAAGACTTTATAAACTGCTCTGCAAAAGTAAATTGGATTTGACTAAATATTAAAAACGTTATCAAAACGTTACTAGTCTGAAAACAGTCGCCGAAACACTGCAACCTAAAGGTCGAAAACACAACTATGATACCTATATGAACTACATCACCATCGAATATAACTATTTCTTGTTGGCTTCCTTTTAGTCACCATTAAACATTGGTGCCACCTTGGCGTAGGATATGCTCGCCTATTTGCGAAACCCGTGAAGATCCGGGTTAGTATAGGTCTTCAGAAACCCATGCTTGTCGTCAGAGGCGACTAACGGGATCGGGTGGTCAGCCTCGCTGACTTAGTTGGTGCATGTCATCGAATCCCAAATGCGTGGACCGATGCTCCTGATATCAATCACTAGATTGTGTTGTCCAGACTCGATTGTTTACAGACTAAGACCGCCGTCACATAGCTGGAATATTGCTGAGTGCGGCGTTAAACAACAAACAAATTTCTCTACTAATTTCTCTACTAGCAAACACATTACTTGTTTCAGGGGAGCAATAAGCATATCTTTTTCATGTGGCAAGTGTTAATTGTTTTCGGACTATTAAATGAATGAGACAGTTCGAAGCCGGTGTGTGGATCTGCTATATGTCAGACACGCTGCTGTCCCAGTACAAACACCTAAACCCCCACTCCCACCCCCACCCCCACCCCACCCCACCCCCACCTCCACCTCCCTCACGAGGTGGCAAGCCAGCGCGGGTTGTTGTAAATCCAGCATCTATAACACATGAACATCACCACATCTCGGAATCTAAATGACAGAATATCACGATAAACATCTCCATTCCTTAGGCTGACACTTACGACCATTTCCTGACCTGAACTAATCGCGCCCCCTCCCCCCTCACAGCACCCCCCCCCCCCCCCCCCCCTCCCTCACAGCACCCCCCAGTACCGAGTGAGTTTCCACCCCCACCCACCCCAACCCTTTCCCCTACTCTCCCTCGGTTGTCAAGTCTGCCTTCACGTAATGTAATGTGAACTGCCTGGAGCATGTCACTTGATATCCTCAGTTTAGAGTTTTGGTATTTCACATCAACCGTCAGCACTCAAGTATTAAAATAAGGATGGGGGGGGGGTCTGGGGGTGGCATCTGATGACACTTTGAATACGCAATCACTACCATGTTAGCATGTTAATTTGGTTGTTAAAGTAAAATTATTAATACTGGTTTACATAAGGTGTTTGGGAATATTTGGGTACGGCTTTGGGTGGGACGACAAACTGTACTTTAAGCCATGTGCCCATACTACTGAATGAACTAATCATTTCATACTATCTAATATTAAAGGGGGACGGCTGACTCATGTATTCAATTCGTTCTTGAAGTTAAAAAAACTCCTATTATTTCTTCCCCTGTATTTACATTTTCATTCCTAAAATATAATATTTACGATACAGAACATACTCGGATAATATCTACTTCTTTAAAACTTGACATATTTCTCTGACAAGAGAAGTTGGGGATCATGAATATTTAGTGGGATATTTTTATGAAAGTTTATGCTCAGTCTTCACTTCAAAATATATCACCCAAAATATTCATATCCATAACTTTTTTTCAGTATTGTTCATAAGCTGATGGAATACCGTTGGATGGTAGATTTTCTGAATAAGGATTTAGTGTGACCTTGCACTTTATTTCAGCCATATGTCATTGGTAACGAACTGAACTACTTAATTACCTACACACTCCGTCGCAGTGGTGACTCAGCATAACACCACTGCCACAGGCTAATTTGCATATTACGTGACCGGACTTTTCTCTTGTTTGTAAACAAACGCGCTTTTTTCAGAAATCAGTATAGAACGGACTAATGCAAGTATTTGGGGGCGCTTTACATATTGTTTTGCATAACTATATAGATATTCTACTACAAATGCGACAGTGAGTTGCATGACAATATATATTTATGCATCAAAGCGACCGTGTTGCTAGCTCTCCGTTGGGCTTCGATGACAGCACGCGGAGCCCTACAACCAATGTAAACATAGGATAACTACGCAAAAACAAGTAGATTTTTACGTATTAGCATACTTTCTCAATGAAAGTTAACCATTCTTTAAAATTTGTTTATGAAAATGTGTAGACTTGTCAAACATGAAACGAATGAAAAGCATATGCAATATCTTGAATGGACTGTGAAAGATGTGACGAATCGTCACAGGGCGCTGGCTTGTGGCAGAGGTACTATGCTAGCTGGCTGCCGGCCGCATGGAACTCTGGGTAGGAGAGTGAATTACCTACACATGAGAAGAGTGAGTGGATGAGTGAGTTGGGTTTAACGCTGATTTAAACAGTGTTCCAGTTATACCACGTCAGCTTAATGTGAGAGGAAGTGATGCAGAGTTTCAGACGTTTATCAGGGCGAACCGGGAACCCAGTCATAGGTTTCTGGTGTGCCTAAGGGACGCAACTCTGTACGGCGGATTGCGGTGCTTTACACACGCCCATCGCTGTGGTGACTTAGCATAACACCACTGCCACAGGCTATTTGCATATCACGTAACCGGACTTTTCTCTTGTTCGTAAACAAACGCGCTTATTCTGAAATCAGAACAGATTAGCATAATGCAAGTATTTGGGGCGTTTTTCATATGGTATTGTATAATTATATCGATATGCTTCTACAACTGCGACAGTGAGTTGCATGACAATACATATCTATACATCAAAGTGCCCGTATCGCTGGCTCTCCGTAGGGCTTCGATGACACCACGTGGATCCTTACAACCAATGTAAACAAAGGATAACAACGCAAATGAAAATAGTTTTTCACATTGTATGATATTTTCTCAATGCAAATTAACCATTCTCTGACATATGTTTATTTAGATGTAAAAAATGAAACAGATATAAAGTCAACATATGCAATATCTTGAACGGACTGTGAAAGATGTGACGTATCGTCACATGGCGCTGGCCTGTGGCAGAGATTCTATGCTGGCCGCACAGGAGAGTGGGCGCCCCTGACACATAAGAAACATAGATAATACAATACTTTATTATCCTGAAGGGGATTTGTATTACATCTGGGAATAGTTGACATGTTTGAATAATACAGTGAACCCCGACGACAGCGGTATATCGAGGGTTCGAAAATAAGTTAAGAAAACAGAGATGCCACACATTCCGACATGAGACTGATGACGGGACATAAATCAGTCGTATCCTATATTGCATGTCTTTTATGAAAACACAACCAGATTATGTATAGCAAGTCTAGCCAACTCTTGTATACAGTCTATGAAATCAGCACCAGGAGAAACATATTTAGGATAGTGAGTGAGTGAGTAGGGTTTTACGCCGCTTTTTGCAATATTCCAGCAATATCACGGCGGGGGACACCAGAAATAGGCTTCACACATTGTACCCATGTCGGGAATCGAACCCGGGTCTTTGGCGTGACGAGCGAACGCTTTAACCACTAGTCTACCCGACCGCCCCTATTTAGGATAGAAATGTATTGTGTAATAAATAATTTCATAGAGTGAGTGAGTGTGGTTTTACGCCGCTTTCAGCAATATCACGGCGGGGGACACTAGAAACGGGCTTCACACATTGTACCCATGTCGGGAATCGAATCCGGGGCTTCGGCGTGACGAGCGAACGCTTTAACCACTAGGCTACCCGACCGCCCCTGATTTCTTACACTATATGTTAGTTTATACGGACGCTGATACACGCTCGTGACAAGAAAGCCATCACACAATAATTTGTTAGAAAAAGTGATGAAGAGGAAGAACAGATATTATAATCGATGTGATGGCTTGTACCACGGACGTATATACAACATCTTTTCACGTCTTTGCTTGTACATATATGTATATACCTACCTTGAACGATAAGGGAAATCTGATCTGATCACATCAAAAAACATGTTTATTTAGGTATACCGGTCTGTTACCTTTTCTCGTAGTTTTTTTAAGTGTTAAAACACTCGTGTCTGAAATGATATTGCCTTCGACAGCACCAATAAACCATTCCGTAATTTCCCCAGATGGAATCCCCCTGGCGTCCCTGGTGCTACGGGGAAACGTTGAGATGTACAACGGGATCTTTCATCCCATCGCCCAGCCCATCATGCGGGGGAGCCGCGCCTACATCCTCACCCAGTTCCAGCCCGACCCCCAGGATGCAGCTATACCCCAAGAAAAGGTAGGGAGGCCCTGGTGGCACGCAGGGACATCTGTTTTGTTGGTTAGTTTGTTTCTTGTTAAACGCCCCTTCACAGTTCCAGCAGCCTATTCTCATCCCTTTCTCAGGTCCAGCAGCCAATTCCCATCCCCTTCCCAGCTCTAGCAGCCTATACCCAACCCCTCAGCTCCAGCAGCCTAAACTTATCCCCTTCTCAGCTCTACCAGCCTATACTCATCCTCTTCTCAGCTCTAGTAACCTACACCCAACCCCTCAGCTCTGGCATCCTGTACTCATCCCGTTCTCACCTCAAGTAGCCTATGCACATCCCCTTCTCAACTCTAGCAGCCTACACCCACCCCGTCAGCTCCAGCAGCCTAAACCTATCCTCTTCTCAACTCTAGCAGCCTATGCACATCCCCTTCTCAACTCTAGCAGCCTACACCCACCCCGTCAGCTCCAGCAGCCTAAACCTATCCTCTTCTCAACTCTAGCAGCCTATGCACATCCCCTTCTCAACTCTAGCAGCCTACACCCACCCCGTCAGCTCCAGCAGCCTAAACTTATCCCCTTCCCAGCTATAGCATCCCATACCAACCCCCTTCTCGGTTGTAGTAGCCTATACTCATCCCCTCCTTAAGTCTAGCAACATATACTCATCCTCTTCTCAGCTGTAGCATCCTATACCCACCCCCTCAGCTCCAACAGTCTATACTCATCCCCTCAGCTCCAACAGCCTATACTCATTCCCTCCGCTCTACCAGCCTATACCCATCCCCTTCTCTTCATTGCGGCGTCGAACCGTGAAGATCCGGGGTAGAACAGATCTTCAGCAACCCAGTCTTGCCGTAAAAGGCCACTATGCTTGTCAGGATCGGGTGGTCAGGCTCGCTGACTTGGTTGATACATGTCGTCAATCCCAATTGCGTGGATCGATGCTCATGATATTAATCACTGGATTGTCTGGTCCAGACTCGATTATTTACAGACCGCCGTCGTATAGCTGGAATACTGCTGAGTGATGCGTTAAGCAACAAACCAACCAACCAACCCTCTCAGCTCCAGCAACCTATACGCATCCGCTTCTCAGCTCTGGCATCCTGTACTCATCCCCTTCTCAACTCTAGCAGCCTATGCTCATCCCCTTCTCAACTCTAGCAGGCCTACACCCATCCCGTCAGCTCCAGCAGCCTAAACCTATCCCCTTCTCCACTCTAGCAGCCTATACTCATCCCTTCTCCACATTTCAATTAAAAGTCTTAAGAATTCCTTAATACTCGAGTATGGTCAAGGTCGACCCCTCCTTCACCCGCCGTGTCCTGCACCAGTGTATCTCACAATGCTTGGCTTCAATCACTTCCTTTGTCCGTTTTCAGATTGTGAGAATGCAGCGCTTATATTCTGTCGACATCCGGGTCAGTGAATTAGAGCGCATGCGCGTGGTATGGAGCGTGAACGTTGGAACAGGAAGGGCCACATTCGCATCTGATGCCGACTCTCATGACACAGATGGTGGTTCTGAAAATGTGCTGTTGTATTATCACAGCACCATCTACATCAGCCTGTCGGGGGTTGATGGGCGTGGTGGTGATTGTGGCGCCGTTTCGACGTTGCTGGCCGTTAGAGAAGACGGTTCCAAAGGAACCATAGTGCATACATCCAGTTATCCACCATCAAATTTTGCTGTTTACGATGACGTCACGTTTTGTCATGACGACAACGTTCAGATGCCAGTCGTCTGGGTTGCTCAGCAACGGGGTTCTGTTATTTCAGCACTTAACCCGAAAACTAAAAGCATGTTCATGAATATTACTTTAAATGCCTTACTGAATGTAAAACACGTCAGGCTATCCTCAAGACTAATGGTACACATCGACACTGCCGACAGGTTTGTTCTCATGCTCTCATTGAGCATTGCAAATACCACCGCTCTGATGTACTCCCAACACCTTGTGACGCTGCAAGGAGTTCTGTCTTCTCACAAAGCACCAACAGTGATGTGGAATACTGCATTACCTGATTCCTTTATGGTTGAAGGCCAAATCAGTTTTGTGAGCGCATCCTATGAGACGCTTGTCGGAACTGGTAGAAATATGACCGGTGTGTATGCATTTGGTTTCCGCTAAAATAACATATACATGACAACTGAATACATTAGAGAACGGTTATTTGTGCCACACGTCGTATGAATACATTCAATTGTTTCTTCTTAAATAAATTATTGTTTCAGTAGCCACGGCATTATTATTTTTTCATTTGTACGTGATTGCGAATCTATTCTATCTGTACAAGCAACCGCCTCGTTAAACTGCTTTCTACTCATTTAACGGCTGTCAACGGCGACTGTACCCGCCCCTACAGCTTAGCTTGTCCTTCCCCTCCCCTACCCCTCACACAGCACACACTACAGCTTACCTGTCCCTCCCTTCCTACCCTACCCCACTGCCTCAGAGAGCCTCGGGGAGCATCTCATCAGACAAAGATTGTTTGACCTCACTGCAAGCTGTCATCGTATCCTAATTGTGTGGATCGATGCTCTTGATATCAATCACTGGATTGCCTTGTCCAGACTCGATTATTTACAGACCGCCGTCATATAGCTGGAATATTGCTGAGTGCGCCGTTAAACAACAAACAAACACTGCAAGCTTAACATTCTCACTGCCCTGGCTTAACTGAGCCTATACCCTTGTCTATAAAGACAAGGTAAAAGACTGGCATATTAATGGATATCATATTGTGTCGCAGATTAAACCAGGTTCTTCCACATTTTCCACAGCTAGGTACTCTGGGTATGCAGCGTCTGTACGCCATAGACCTCTTGGACCGCTTGTTGCAGCCTATCGATATCGTCTGGTACTTCAACCTGGAACTAGAGGTCAAGGTCAACTGCCGGCGACCAGAGAAATCTACGGAATCGTCCCAAGATGAAGGGAAACAAAACGCTGGGAACGTAGCAGGTAGTAAACATAAACCCACGTCCGAGATCTCACGTGATAAGAAGATAGTAGGACCTGGGAACCCTGATGAAATGAAACGGTCTCGTCTCTCCAGAAACAAACGTGACACACTCGAGCACGACACGAGACTGAAGTATATGACGGCTAATCAGGTGGATGGTAACTCCGTCCTCCTAGACATGCTCACACGATCTGAAACAAAGGGTGGAACAAATATTTGGGAACCAACCAACAGTTTGCGGAATCCAGTACTTCGACATGGCGAATCTAAGGATGTTGTGGGAATGGTTCAGGACGAATTCATTCTTTCTACCGGTACAGGAAACACAAACAAGCATCAAAACTCTGGTACTTCCGGTACGGGCGGTTCACACAAGGGCCGCCATCCCAGCGACAGGATTCGTCACCAATGGTCTCAGCAGGCAAGTGAACAGTCCAGTTTGATATACTTCTTTGGAACAGTGATGGCAAGTGTGGCGCCCCCTACAGGGATCTGTGATATGCTGACATTGGAAGAAAATCGTCAGTGCTGCCTGGAAAGCTCATTTTCCAAATTGGTGGGTATTCAAGATCTAGGTACAAACATGAGCTTGTCGTACAGCAATAACTTCTCCCTCTCTCATATGTCGGTCTATGACGATTCCTATGGCAGACAGGGTCTGGACTCGTCATGGAACGCTCGTGTGAAACAAAAACTCCGGGACACAGATCCTAACGGCGAAAAAACAACAGTCACTCACTCAAAGCAACGGGCCAGGCTTGGCGAGGGAAGCCTAGTGTGGGCTGTCACGCAGTTTGGCGACACCATTAACGGATTCGATCAAATCTCCAGCCAGGTCCAACAAATCGCTAACGTCTCCCACATGCTAAACACCAGCGTACAAGTGACGTCAAGGGTAATGGTAGCCATAGATCCCAAAACGCATGCTGACCTCCTTCTTTTCGCCGTAAGACGGGTTAATAAAACTCAGCCCCACTCTTCCTATAATGCGACGAATTACTTGGTTGCCTTGGATACATCCTTTGGGGACGGTCAGCAAAACATAATGTGGACACTTCCGGTTCCCTATGATTATGAAGTTCAAGGTCAGATTGCCGTGTTGGAAGTTCCGTGGGTTAAAAGCTCTTCGCCGCTTTTAGTCGCAACAGCCCAGGGTCCTGTCAGCCAGATAGCGTTCGCCTTTAACTTCACCCAGACAGGGTGAAGGAACAATTGCCCTGTTGTACAAACATTCTGGGGAAAACTGAAGGTCATTGTTCCATATGATGTCTTCGGTAATTTACGATGAATGTCTCCTGCTCGCCCCTGGATTGATGTGTCCGGTTTAATCTTAATGTATACTGGACAAAAAAAGTTAGGGATCATGACTACTTGGGGGTGGGACATTTTTATGACATTGTGTGCGAAGTCTTCATTGCAGCATCCAATATATCTCCCGAGCTTGCATTTCCGTGAACCTACACAAATCCCAGGATCTGTTCCCGAGGTTTCGCGATCTCAAATTACCCGCCCTTGACTTTCAGCGACCAATCAAACATCGAAATAAAGAAAAGGTAAATGTGTGCAGGAGGACTTACCACTGCCAGTCATGATGGAAATGAATCCATCAAACACATTTTTAGGGCTTTCTTTTGCGTGTCAGTCAGTTTTTCAATGTTGAATTTCTCGCAAACTCTATATCAATGAATGGAACTGGTCGCCATGTTGTTGATATCGCCAACCTAACATTGAGCCTGGTTTGTAACTCGCATTCTGACTGGTCCCTTAGACTGAGTGGCGTAGCAAATCAAATCATATTATATCCTCGCTTGACAACCGTATAAGGATCTATCCGATCTATACCGAAACGTCGCCTTTAAAGTAAAATAAAGAAGATGGTATCCATAAATTGTGTCTACTTTGGCAAATCAAACTGGCTAATGGTGAAAACCAAGGGTGGGTAATTTGAGATCGCGAGAACCACAGGACTGATCTAGGGATTTATAGCGTACATTTGCCGAGCCCTTGAGATAATTACAGAGTGTGTCGTTACAAAACAAAAATTCAAAAAATTATCATGATCCCTAACAATTTTTGTTCGGCGTATATAAAGTTTGTTTGTTTGATGTTTAACGCCGCACTCAGCAATATTCCAGCTATATGACGGTGGTCTGGACAAGACAATCCAGTGATTGACAACATGAGCATCCATCCACGCAATTGGGATCGATAACATGAATCAATCAAGTCAGCGAGCCTGACCACCCGATCCCGTTAGTCGCCTTTTACGACAAGCATAGTCGCCTTTTACGGCAAGCATGGGTTGCTGAAGACCTATTCTACCCCGGATCTTCACGGGCCATATATAATTATAATGATCAAGTCAGATATTATGTTGTACACATTGTGACGATTTAAAAGCTTACTGCGATTTGCTGACAAGGCCAAATGATGTGTGGTGTGTCGATGTTGATTAAAGAGTCTTGGTGATTTCCATAAATTTATACACATGTAAGATCGCTGATACGACTGATTCCTTTCCTGACAAATTATGTGTGTTATAATAACAGTGGACCAACTGTTTTATTTACATCAAACAACACAATCCGTAGTAACTAGAACATACCACCATGTTCTCCAGGGCTCTTCCCTAGGGCACACCAGAAACCTATGATTGTGGGTTTGAATCCCGATTCCCCCCGATTATGTTTCTAGGTTTGTCAGTACCAGACCCGTGCTTGTAGGTTATATCAGAGTGGTAAACGTCTGAGACCTGCATCACTTCGGGCCTTCCTCCCACATCAAGCTGACACGTCGAGATATAAACGGCGTTAAATTCAACTCACTCACCCCAAGGCTCTACTCAATGAGGAGCTGGTCATGTTTGACCTCTATGTTTGTGCGTCAGTGTACCACAACGACGTTCACATTTAGTTTCAGTTTAAGATTAATTTTATTTCAGTGGTATAGAGTAGCCTTGCTCCAAGGCTATACTGAAAGAAAAGACCACGGATGTGTAACAATTCTACCCTCCTAACAGGCAAGTCTAGATATGTGGACAGTACTCCAGTCTCTTATAGGGACATCTTGTTCTTAGTATTTACATAATCTAGAACTTATGATTTAAACTATTAATTATTGCCTTAGAGACTTGTGCAAGTCTAGTTTGAGAGCAAAATATGTCATACTATACATAATGTATAATGTATAATAATATGTATATGTATAATAATTTACATTAAACTGGTAATATTAGACTTGCACAAATCTCAAAGGCAATAATTATAAGTTTAAATGCTTTTGTTTGTTGTTTAACGCCGCACTCAAACATAACAAACTCAATTCAGCAATTATTACAGAGCTACAGATAAGCTGCGTATTTGCGTAAAATCCCCCCCCCCCCCCCCCCCCCCAAAAAAAAATAAATAAATAAATAAATATTCAAAACCCAATTACTTGCGTACAGAAACGCATACATTAAATGAAAAACTCCAATGTATAAATTGCATGCGTCAATACCCAGTGAAGCTTTTTCAGCATGCGTACAATGGAGCTAATTTCCGAAACACAATTTCGAGCAAGTTTACTTTCCGAGTCAAGCATATAGTTAGAACCCTTATATACATCTAAACCTTATTATTATTTTTTTTGAAATCTCAAAATGTTTACTCATTTTGGAGAAAAAAAACCAATAGAGTGATGAATAGATGAGTGAAAAGATATTGGTTACTCAATGAAAAATGTTATAACCCAATTAAAATAGAAACCTTCGAGCAAAAACTCAATTGCTCAAAAAGTTATCTGGAGCTCTGGCAATACGATATACTAGAAGTATAAAGGTCTCGGCTGTACCGTCAATAGATCATAATTGAAAACTATTAAACAAAATATATGTTGCCATCGACAAATCCTTTCATGATAGACAATCATACATCGGTTTGGTGACAAAGATTCATACATTTTGAAATACCGACTACTGGTTCAAGTCATAATAAAAAGGCGAATCCGATGGGCGGTGGGGTAGCCTAGTGGTTGAAGCGTTCGCTCGTCACGAGGCAGGCCCGGTTCGATTCTCCACAGCGGCGTAAAACCATACTCACTCGCTCGCTATTTAAATATAATGTTCTGCCACCTTCCATTTGGGAACACGACTATTTATGAGGCTGGTAAGCGGGATTCGAGTGTCTATTTAGAGGGTATTCGGGACCCAGGCTTGTGGTATGCGGAACGCAAATAAAATCGTAATAGGTGCGCAGATTCAACATTAAAACAACATTTATGGTATACGTAAAAACGTTCTTTTTATACTTAATATTTTTACTTCATTCGTTCGGTAATTTAACTTCAAATCGCACCCTTTCATGAACTAGGAACGTGATCTGTGGGTTTTCATTCTGCCTTTGTGGAGAGCACTCTGACGTGCTTTTGTGATTTGTGATCAGTGGTATTCGGGATTCGGGTGTGAATGAAAAGGCTCGGAATAAGACGGTATTGGGGATTCAGGGGAGGGGAGGTTGGTACCCTCATTTATCGTAATTTATAATACAAACCCTGAAACAGAAATGTCTTCCGAAAAGAATGATTATCTACATTAAAAGACAATTTCACTGTTGAACGTTCGAAGGTCGTTGAAACTAGGAAACAATTTGTCCATTTTTTTGTTACATTATTTCATGACCACGCTTCCTGTAATTAATTAGGTTTTTATCACCACATTATATACATATTTTCGAAGATGTATTTAGACACTAGTTTTTCTCCCAGTAATCCAATGTACATATTGTATCCTACCAGAAGTGCGCGTGGCGTGTGTATAAGCACGGGCTAACTATTGTATACTCGACATCATGTACCGGTCTTGCTTTTGTGCCCCGCCCACTTCTCTGCAATAATCACGTGCATGTTGTGCTGCGCGTGGCAGACAAAACACAGACAGCGCCGCACACCATGGAGGCTAGGTGACCTTGCACGGACTGCACATGATGTAATCTTCTCAACCAGGGCGGGAATATGCATGTTAACAAGAATAAAGTACTTATCAGCGCAGAACAAAAGAAAAAAATTCTCAGTCATCGGCTTGTCACGAGAAAATCCGAGGCTTTTCTGTCTTAGAGATCAATTATCAGTAGAAATCGGTCGGTCATCCGTTCTCTAAATATATCTTGATGAAATGCTGTTGACAAACTAATTATCATCTCCTCCTTTCATAGTTTAAAAAAACAAGAACAGGTATGCCCGAGATGTGTCACCACTCTTGTGAAGATTGTATCCATCGTCATGGTAACATGCAGCATGGCACCTCGTTAGGGGGCAATCATTTGATTTTCAGCTACTTGACGGCGGTCTGTAAATAATAGTCTGGACCAGACAATCCAGTGACCAATATCATGAGCATCGATCCACGCAATTAGGATCGATGACATGCATCAACCAAGTCAGGGTACCTGACCACCCGATCACGTCAGTCGCCTCTTTAGACAAGCATAGTCGCCATTTACGGCAAGCATGGGTTGCTGAAGACCTACTCTACTGCGATTTTCGGGAGGGGTGGGGGAAGGGATCAATTACTTTCATAAATGAAACAAATGGGCATGTAATTTACTTTCCTACAATGTAGAGGCTTCCATATCCCCACCCCCGAGAAGAAAATCAACAGGGTGCTATACTGAACGTTTAGGCGTGTTGTTTTAATCTAAGATACATCATGATCACGGCATCATGGGGTGAGTGAGCGGGTATTGTTTTACGCCGCTTTTTGCAATATTCCAGTACTAACACGGCGGGGGACACCAGAAATGGGCTTCCCACATTGTACCCATGCATGTTGGGAATCGAACCCGGGTCTTCGGCGTGACAAGCGAACACTTTGACCACGAGGCTACCCCACCGCCCCTCACTGCATCCTGACCCACACAGGCCCAAGTACATTTCACGAGGACATGGGTTTGAGCATACAGAATTATTACGACCTGCGTCACTGTTGTAATTGCCTCCAACATTAGTGAGGGAGTTTGATTTTACGCTGCTTTTAGCAATATTCCAGCAATATCACGGCGGGGGACACCAGAAATGGGCTTCACACTCGAACCCGGGACTTCGGCGTGACGAGCGAACGCTTTAACCACTAGGCTACCCGACCGCCCCGCCTTCAACATTAAGGCGACATGAAATCGGGTATAACATTGCGTACAGATTCTTGCACTTACATACAGTAAATACTCATCATGAAGCCATGTCAGGATGGTGATATCTGATTGGTTCACGTGTTGATAAAATACTGTGTACTATAGTTCGGTTGGTTTTATAGTTCTAGCCTCACTGAATTGATGAGATGATGTAACTTCGCGTTCAAGATTATTGCACTTATATAGCGACGAGCAGGCACGTGTGGCTGCTGGTTTGCTTATTGTTTTTAATTCCGCACACATCAATATTCCAGCTATACAACGGCGGCCTGTAAATATCGATTCTGGGCCTAACAATCCAGTGATCGATATTATGAGCAACGATCCGCGTCGTTTGGTTACGATGACTGGCAATCAACAAGTTACCCCGATCCATTTGGTAGCTATATGGCTGAAATAATGTCGATGCGACGTTGTTTTGACTGACTCACTCTTACGATCAGCAAAGGCTGCTGGGAAAACGACTGTCGGGGTTAACACACACTCATTTGTTAACAAACGTGTGAGTGTTAATTACAGTACATATTTTAAGTATATGCATGTTAAAACAATCGTTCCTTTCACGGTAAACTAATGTCATTTGACAAAGAAAAACAAACAATCTTGTATGAATTACATCTATATTCTATGATACTAAAACTACTACTTCTCAATACAGCAGAGCCTTTACAAAGTCGCCCTATTTACAGGAGGCATATTCCATCAGTATTCGATACTGGCGGTCATAAAATAACATATCAATAAAACTGTCGGAAACTTCTAAAATTTCAAATTTACAATGGCGTATAATCCTACATGCTAAAGCATCATAAATAAAATCATTAAATGCACAATAATTAAGATCTACTGGAAAATCAACAAAAACTCTGAAATCCTAAAATGTAAAATTTCAAGCTAATTCTTATAACGTACTCTGAGAATGATTTTTTTTCAAACTAAAACGTCTCCAAATTTGACAGTCCATTGCACCACATACATTGTTAAAATGTCCCTGCATTTTAACACATAAGCACTGTATTCTTTGTCAAAACGGTAAATTCGTTTTGAACACAGCACTCCTCTTCAACACATTCACGTGTTCCTAGGCTAAACAATAAACAAAACTAGATAGTTAATATCATACACAACACAGGCGAGTTCATCATCAATTTCTCATTCGAGTCAAGATTAAAATCAGTTGCGAATAAAATCAGCTCCATTCATCTGGAAAACTGGATGCATTACGAGTCCCCGTTATAACAACACACTTGAAAGGTGGAATGTAACAGTATACACACTCTGGTAAACTCTTCATGTACGACGCTTTTTACCTGTGGCCATGCGCGTCGTACGGAGAGGAGAGGGGCTGGTTCGAAACTCCGAGTCGTTGTTGAAGGGACAGTATTTGATGGTGTGGGCGTGGTCCCCGATGGCTTGGCAGATTGGACACGGGTACTTCCTCAACACTGGGCACGCTGTATACCCACGGGAATCCTTCAAAACATGTCCTGTGTACACGTGTGGAGGTTCTTTGTTGTTCTTGCAGAATACACAGATCAACTTCGATTTTTTCTTCCCCTGCACCTGTAGTTGTGTGGCATCACCACGGGCTGTCTTGCACTGTTTGAGCCACAGGTATTCCTTGATCCGATCATTTGGAACAACCGGGATCTCGCGGGTGGGGGGTTCGTGCCCACGCACCTTTTGTTGTATGATGTCATACTCGTCCAGTTCGTAAGTAGTTCCGTTTCTTTCGAATTCCGCCGTCGTCAAAGCACAAAGTCTTTCCTGGTCTAACTTGCTGAAATTCGAATTCACAAGCGATGGATTTGAAGCTTGGAAACTTGCATATTTGAAGCTGTCGCTACTCTCGTCCGATGACAGGGAAATATCGGAACTAGGGCTCAGCTCGCCCCGGCCCCCGGCGAACTCCTGACACAACCCAAAGTAGTCCTGGTAGGGGTCGTAGATGTGGTCGTTCCCCAGACATAACACGTCGCTAAACGCGGAGTCATTCCTACCTATGAAGTCTTCTTTGGCGGACAAGATTTTCTTCTTGGCGAGCTGTGGCGTGAATTTGGGGATCTGAGGGAGTAGTAGGCTTTGGTGGTTTGGAACACCATCCCCAGCGAGTAGTTCAAAGTCGTCAGTCGTACGACAGTCCCCGGAGTCAGGTTCCAGCACAGGGTGTAGTAGCATTGTTGAATCAGCCACAGGTCGCCTCCGAGTTAAAGATGGTAGCCTCGGTCAATGGTGCGCCGCCTTGGGTGATAGAATTTGGGCAGCACTGACGACTCTTGCACCTGGCACGTGTGACGGCGCACGGATTCCACGTGCATTTTATAACTCGCCATACGTCCAGGCCGCCAACGGTTTTCATTGGCTCGGGTTTTCCCGTCAATTAACAATTGGGCGGCGCTTACATTATTTGTAAACATAAATCACGTGACACTAAAGTCGTTGGGGTAACGAAGTAACTATTTTATCAGAAATGACGATCAGTTTGATATTTTGTATCTCAACCATAAATGTTATTTTTGATGACGCACTCAAAATACAATGATGATAATTTAAGTACGTGAAGTCGCAATATAATATATTTTCAGCATGCCAGCGGAAATCATGTAGTTATATAAAAATGTAACAGCGCCATTGACAATATTGTTTCCAATATATAAAGGAATGATGTTACCCGTTTAGATGCATATACAGCTAATAATTATGGTAAAAACTAAGTAGCATCAACTTGACCTTACACGCGAAGAATGTGGGACCTAGTATGAATGGACTGACAGTGACACAATGTAACACTACATGAATTTGCAATATAGCTACAGTATTGCCACGTCGCAATGAAACGGCCTTATCAAACACACGGCGCAATATATTTGAAGAGTATCACAATGAGCCACAATGACTGTAAACCAATATCTAATGCATTGCCATGATGTACAAAATATAAGCGTCAAAGCCATGTCCATAATCTTAATACACCTCAGCCAATAGAAATACTTAAATTGGTCTTATCGAAAACTCCACGAAGCTGAGAAGATGCAATTTACACTGTAGTGCGTGGATTCAGATCAGTAGGGCGAATTTTTAAAAAGTCGAATATTTGTTTTGATTTCATCAAAATGTTGAGTAGGGGAAACATCAATTGTGAGAGGGTATGTTTAAGAGGAATTTTCAACAGATATTAATTATGGTATTTTAATAATTTATTTATAAGAGTATATTAACACAAAATCACTGCTTTTCATTTTTTGTCAAATCTGGCCTTGTATGAGTAGGGGAAACATCAATTGTGAGAGGGTATGTTTAAGAGGAATTTTCAACAGATATTAATTATGGTATTTTAATAATTTATTTATAAGAGTATATTAACACAAAATCACTGCTTTTCATTTTTTGTCAAATCTGGCCTTGTATGAACAAACAGAAATATAGGGATGTGGGTTGAAAATAGAAATATGATATAATTAAACATTGGATCAAAGCATTTCACGTATTCCTGAACAAATGCACTTGTTAGACCTTTACAAAACTGCAATATAGTTGAAAAAAATAATATAAATTTTATTTCCCAGCTATCATCAGAACGGCTATAGTGCTTGACATTTCTGCCCTCGATGTCTACAGCCCATGCAGGAATGTGAGTGAGTGAGTTTGGTTTTACGCCGCTTTTAGCAATATTCCAGCAATATCACGGCGGGGGACACCAGAAATGGGCTTCACACATTGTACCCATGTCGGGAATCGAACCCGGGTCTTCGGCGTGACGAGCGAACGCTTTAACCACTAGGCTTTCCGACCGCCCCTGCAGGAATGTAAGTGCAGTTATATTGTGTACGGCACTTACATGAAAATGGCAATGTAATGGTAAAGCGCAGACCACATCCCACCTTGGCCCACTTGCACAAAGCGATCTTTGGCTCGCTAACTTGATTGATTCATGCCATCGTATCCAAATTGCGTGGATCGATGCTCATGATGTCAATCACTGGATTGTCTAATCGAGACTCAATTATTTTCAGACCGCCGTCATGTAGCAGGAATATTGCTGAGTGAGGCGTTAAACAACAAACAAACAAACAATCGAGTCTGGACCAGGCAAACCAGTGTATGGGTGGCGTTGGGTGGGTGCACTTAGCACACTGCATAGGAGATAATACCACCTACTCTATATCCGCGTATATGAGTGAAAAGTTTTATTCCAGAGCATAGTAATCAATCTGTACCAGAGTTTCAATTCAGTAAATATGATGAGTCAAGGTTTTATAACCTCCCCAGTTACTATATACGCACACCTGTGCATGCACGGCGCTTTTCTTTGATCTTTTTTATTCTGGATACATTGTTCAACATAATGTCATTATTGACATTTGATGAAGGTTAGAAACCATGTGAAAGTCTTGCCGAATGATTCTTTTGTTTTCTCTTCCCCAACGACCCAAAATATGTATATTTTAGTTTTATGCACCAGGGGCGCAACTAGGCTAATTTTAAGTGTAAGCAAATCTGATTTTACGAGGACCCCCCCAGAAATTTTTAGAAATTAGAAACTCTTAAACGCTACTTCCAGCGTTTTAGGGCCGTTTATGTTAGATTTTATTTGCGACAAATATTCGTATTTTTAAAATTATAATTTTGTATTAGTAATATATATACGTGTTTTAACAACACTTTTTCGACTTACATTCAAGAAACATCTATGACAAGTGAAATTTGAACATTTAAAACGAATCGATAATATTACTTTTATGTATTTTTACATGTTCATTCGTACTTTGTGATAGTTATTTATTTTTTCATAATTTATCGCGAGCCGACCTATCATCCCAAAGAAAATAATTGTGTGCGCGGTTTGATTTCGCCGTCTACGTCTACGACTAAATCCCAAAATGCGTAAAGATTCCGATTTAAAGTTTAACAATAAATATCACGTACGATAGTATAGAGTTTGAGGTTTTCTAAGGTGTAAACAAAAATTGTGCTTTTTTTCGTTGTAAGCAATTGCTTTTCTGCAACAATGGTAGTTTCGCCCCTGTGCATGAAGACTTGGTTAAGATTCCATGGTGTGTGCGATGCCACCTTTTCCCCATGTCAGTTTCCACAATACCGTTTTTGAACAGTAAATGGTAAAAAAAACTAGCTATTTATGAACACCCCCATTACCAATGTTAATAAAGCGATGAGAAATATCGTGGCCCAAAACCATATAAAGGTTTGGATGACACTTTTTTGTACCTTCTATCGCAAGTGACAAAGTTCATTCGTGTTGTTTTACCCACATTCAGCATGTTTACAGTATATCACCTGTAAGTAGTCGAACCTGGAGCAGACAAACCACTGGTTTATATACCACGGACAGCTTATAACGAAGGCACACAACCAGCCTGTTGCATTGCAACACAGACCACAATATACAGTCCTCGTTTTCACGACAACCACTGGAGATAATATATTCTGTCCCTTCACACACGTTGGTAACTGCAAGTTAAACACGATATTACAGAAACCATCATCACAAAAAACTAGTTGAACACTTGACAAATTTATGTTTTATAATATTACGATAAACTTGACATAGTTCTTAGAATATCTTATACTGATCTAAGGTTTATCTTACCTATTACAGAGTGAGTGGGTGAGTTTGATATTTCGCCGCTTTTAGCAGTATACCAGCAATATCACGGCGGGGAACACCAGAAATGGGCTTCACACTTTAAACCCATGTCGGGAATCGAACCCGGGTCTTCGGCGTGACGAGTACTGGAGTACAGGTAAACAGACCAACGGGATCGGGTGGTCAGGCTCGCTGACTTGGTTGATACATGTCATCGTATCCCTATGGCGTTGGTCGATGCTCATGATATCAGTCACTGGATTGGCTGGTCCAGACTCGATTATTTACAGACCGCCGTCATATAGCTGGGATATTACTGAGTGATTAAACAACAAACAAACAAACAGGTAAACGTCAGTATTATTATTCTCCCTTCTGTCCATCCCTGACTTATAAAAGATTGTACAGAGGTTCAGATTTGAAACTTCAATCTGACTGGCGATTCTTTTCAAATTAATGCTTGTTTCTATCAAAATTATATATCCTCAGAGCCTTAGCGTCAGTCTTTGGTTACCGTGAAAGGGGCTGCTAGAGAGACAGAAACGGGTCGGGAGGCTGGGTTGTTACGGGGGAGGGGCTGGGAATAGGGAGGGGGTGTTAAATAGCGGGATCGCTTCTTCCAGGGTAATTGGAGATGAAAGATACTCATCGTTTATTGTCATTCAGCCTCTGTATCTCATTAGCTATTTGTTGATTCGTGTCACCTCACACCGCAAACACTCCTCCCTGTCCCCCCTCCCGCGGCGCCTGCTGGAATCAACAAGTGGCCATGTGAGGTGGTACCGGGCGAAATGGCGAGTTGGCTCAGGTTACATCAGTGCTTGTGTAATTAGTTAAGGATCCATTGCTAATTACACTGGCTATGGTACGGATGAGTGGAGTCAGCTCGGAATGTAAATAAACAGGTAAACAACAATCGGCGAAGGTCAGTGACCCTCAGGTATATTGGAACTCATTTATGATAATAAATAAATCTAAATATTTCTGTGCAACAGTGTATACTCTTAGAAAATCCACCCTAAAATGAAAGTTTTCCCAAACTATACAATGTTGTAATGTTATCTTTTTAAAGCACTTCAAGCTTTATGTTTTTAGTATTTTGAGAAAGTTTTTTTACAAAGTGATTCGATTATCTCTTGACATGTGTTGTGTAACGGCTTCATGGCAATACTTGTTTTTAGCTTTATTTCCTTCCTCTTCGTCTTTGCATCTTGATGACTCCTTTGCACACAGCGTTCTTGTAACCAACTTTTCAGAAGGTATCATCATCATCATCATCATCATCATCGTCATCATCATCATCATCGTCATGCCGGGAGGATCCATAATACGGAGTGTTCAGATGACTTGTGGTGTGAACATGTTTGAAAGCAAATGGGTTAAATTGAGTTTTAATATATAATGTAAAGGAAACCATACAATATATCTGTACTGTTAGACTTGGGGTCTGGGGATTGGTCGTATCCCAGTTCTGGTCGCTACAGACGTCTGTTTTAGGACCTAGAGCGTACAGGTTTTTTTTACTTTACAATCACGCCCCCCCCCCCCCCCCCCCCCCCCCTCTCTCTCTCGCTGCATATGTGCATCCCCTTTTCAGCTCTAAAAGTAATATACTTAAGGTTTCCTTATTACTCCATGCAGGGCCCCTTTATGTACGTAGACCCAATTTGAACCCCTATTTATAAAATGGACAAGTCCGACCATTGCCACTCCCCAATTGTATTCAGGGAGTTATAATTATATAAATACGGGTAAGTATGTTTTAAAGCGTGTACTTTTTACTAACATCGTTAATGAAACTGTACGTAATGTTGATACGTATACGGTAATCTAGTGTTTTATTGTACGATAAACAACTCCCACTCGTCGTTTATTTCTTAAATAAATTGTGCATCAAGAACATAACATTGTATAGTATGTCAATTTGTTAGTGACTGTGGCTTTTGCAACAATGTACACGTAGTTGATATGTAGCGCCTGGCCTCTTATTACAGTCGAGCTTTGAAGCTTGTTCAAAGAACGTCGGGGCGCTTTTTAGAGCACTACGGTATATGCAAAATAACGTACCTATCATTTTTGTTGTTGAGGTATAAAGTTGGTTTTTTTTAAATATCAAATCATCTGTGCTACTTTATAAATGTTTGCAACATAGAATAACTTATAATCAATTGCTATCATTTCCGTTTTCGCTAGCAGTGTCCGACAGCACCACCGATTTGCTTGTTGTTTAACGCCGCACTCAGCAATATTCCAGCTATGTGACGGCGGTCTGTAAATAATCGTGTCTGGACAAGACAATCCAGTGATTGACATGATGAGCATCGACCCACGCAGTTGGAATACGATGACATGTATCAACCAAGTCAGCGAGACTGACCACACATCGCCTATTACAGGACAATAACAAGGTTCCCGTCTTCAAAGGCTTACATGTGCACAAACAAAGTTTTTTTTCACCATGAGGCACCTCGATCGTCGCCGAACAGCGCGGAGGGTAGGTATAGCTACCTTGTTCACTAACCTAAAATGTATACAGTACTGAATGATAAGTCCTATAGTCCTGCGACATGACTGTGGAATATATATTTTTTAGAAATGTTTTTACTAAAAGCCTAGGCAATCCTAGATCAAACTAACCAAGTCTAGTTTGCTTGATTCCGTATGAAAACAGCAGAAGAGTATTAACGATCTTTCGAAGAAAAGAAAGAAAGAATTAGTCTAGATAAGTACGTGAATATAAGAGGACAGTATATCTATGGACACCAGTCTTTTGCAGGAACAGCTTGTTCTTAATATTTATGTAATCTAGGAATTATGATTTAAACTAATACTCATTGTTTGAGACTTTTACATGTCTATTTGTCCACTGGATAACAGAATCTGCTAACAGAACCCGGCCGGAGTCATTCGTGACAAATTCGGTGTTTTTCCGGGACAAGCCCGTTACGGAAAGGGGCGAGTGGTGACGAATGGTCCGGAGTTGAACCGTGTCGTGATATGCTCAAGCCTTGCTCAAAGACTCTACCATGGATATCTATGACAAGATAAGCCGGCCGTACAAGGATTGAGGGCGTCAGTCTTTTTATGGGTCAAATTGTTCTTATCATTTGTATAATCTAAGGAATATGAATTAAAATAATAATTTACTCATATACTTGTGCAAGTCTACATACGCCCCTACTGTAAAGATCCTCGTTGCCCATACGTGCTCCTCGCAGCGCTAGCCCGTTCGCGGAGCTCTCTATACTGTTACCGAGAGTGTAACGAAGGTGTCACGCGCTGGGAAGGAGCTTGGGCAAGTATAAACAAAGGGAAGTAACTCTAACCAGCTAAGTACTTATTGCAAAATATTTCAGCAGTCGCGGTTAATCGCGTGTATTTACATGTTTTGCTGCGTCAGGGATTTTAACTGGATTGCACGAATACAACTGAACAGTTGTTAGAGTAAGGTAAGCAACAATTGCGTGGTGTCAGACGAGAAATACATTCGAAACCTAGTTTTGATAATAGTTTCTCGTCCGATTATCAAGAGCGCTCCACAAAGGAATAACATTACGTTCCTGCTTCTGGACTGAACTATACCTCGCTTGTTTTGATCATAACCGGTGTTTAGTCCAGAAACTCCCTATGGATAATATAAGTAAGTGGCGTTCATTAATATTACTGATGATTGCAGTTGTGGTTCTAGAGCTAAGTGTCGAGATGTACTTCTCTAACCAAATTAATCAATTGACTTCCTTAAGCATGTTAAGTGATTCTATTGTGTCATCTTATTGCCATGCTTGTACTAGCTTCAGAAAGACTCCAGCAATGTATTAATTCCAATGTACTAAATGTAAGCCGTAAGCTCCCCCCCCCCCCCGTACAGTGATATTCCTGGAATATTGCTTAGAGGTGTAAAACCTTGCTTACTTACTAACGCCACAAGTGGATTCTGGGTTAGGATTGGTCCCCTGCAACCTATGATTGATGTATGATTGCATCAGTTGTCATTGTACCCCAATGATGTTGGACGTTTTTCAAAATACCAGTCACGGGATTGTCTGGTTCACACTCTGGTTTTGTTTGCTACCAATGCCAAATGAGATACATTGGGAAGACAAATACCATATGATTCAACATTATAAACTCAAATTGGATCTATGCTGCAAAGTTAGCAGACTTACGGACTTACTCAGTCACTGAAAAACAGATGCCTCAAAAAGCAAACTCATCTTATTTTACTTTTTTAAGTTTCAGCGGAAGTCTATATTGACGACACAATGTCACGAGAACGTGACAAACTGTTTACCAAGAGTCCTCTTCTGACCAAATGGAAGTTGGAGACCACTACAGGTTTGTCTCTTGCTAATATGTAAAATGATATTATTCTTCATGTTAGAACTGACATTCACTTTGTGTGAGTTCATTGGAGTATGAACCTTCATAGAGTGAGGACCAAACTGTATGAGCGTCGGAGCTTGCAGCTAATTTAAGCGTTCATAAAAATCATTTGGGTCACAGGGTTGCTCATACTTTGATTTTCATGTAAAGTTCTCAAAATCTGCCTTTTTCACTCATTTCAGCTATATTTTGTGTATTTGACATCAGAAGTACAAAACTTTAAACATTAAAAATAGAAAAGGCTAGTATTAGCCGTAGAACATATCTGATAATTTTCATACCAATATTTCAAACAGCCATTAAAGTATTGTTAAAAGCGGCATTAAACCAAAGTCACTCACTCACCCAATATTTAAATTTTTTATGCAACTTTAAAATTTGACGTTTCCAGTGGGCCAAAAGGGGCCCTGATCTTCCAACCCCCTTTCAGGACATTGTGGAATAATTCATGAAATATTCAAGCATTTACCAACTGCATGTGGTTAGGTTGCTCTGATTGAAGGCTAGGCTACCGAGTGTGATAGAGGACCAACCATTTAAAACCCTGGGGGTGGCATGGGATTTTTGGTTGGGAGACATGATCTTTTTTCGGTCACTGCATCAAAACACTCAAGTAAGATTATGTCATGGCCTGTTTGTCATGGCATGACAGATTACCTATAGTAACATGAAAGACTCGGGTGGCCCTTTACTTCTTTTGAGTAGGTCAAGGGACATTGTTTTTCAAAGTTATACTACATGTAATTGATGTTTTCCCCAAATGGAAGTGATGTCATGAAACAGATGTTAGACCAGAAGTGGTTATAACTATGATAATTGTGTTACTAAGTTAGTTAGAGGCATCAGACTTTATGTTTCAATGTTGTGCTGCATTGGGCATATGTTATCCCAGAGCGGACTTAATGTCAGTGTACCGGAAGTGCTTAATACGTGTGTTAGGGAACCTTGAGGCATAGGCCTGCATTAGACATTACTGTTGATCAGAGATGAGTATGGAAAGATATTGGTGAGCTGTCACATGATTTGGTAAAGTCAACATGAAATTTACGTCACGGATGTTTTTGGTTGGAAGGTTTTGGGACATTAAGGAAATTGTAGAGATGGGACTGTTCCTTGTTTTGCATGTACCATATTTGATGTAATAAGCGCCCCGCTCAAATAAGGGCCCATGGCGATATTTGCCAATATATTGGCAAGTGAACAGTCCAAATTAGCGCCCCTTCCGATTGATCAATGTACACAAGACTCAATTATTCTTGTATAATACGTGTGATATATCCTTAGTTATGTATCCTTACTTATGGGAAATTAAATTCTGGAAAACTATATTTCTATTTCTAATTTTGAGAGCGCCCTGGGTGCCTATATGTCAAATACGGTAATGCAAATACCTTTCTAGTTTGTAATATGTAATAAGTTATTATATTTCTTCATGATATCGTGTTTATTTCTTTACAGAGACTTAGTACCAGTGTGACAAATACAATTAGAACGCAATAGTAAAAGTTGATCTCCATTTTAAAAAACAAACATCAAGGTGTTTTATAGATATTATCAATTTGTTTATTGAAACTGTATTGGGAGAAACATTGAATGGGTATTTCTATACTTTCTTTACCATCATCATTTCTATTAGAAATGTAGTTTAAAAAATATCAAGTTCTTGTCACCAGAATAATATCTTTATTACATTTACAGTTAAATGTTGAAAAGTAGAAGAAAAACACTTGATTTTGAGAAAAGCCAGCTAACCCTCCATCATGTTAAAGTCATTTGCGATCCTGTTATCTTTCTCACCTGTAACTGGTTGTCTCCATCACCTAGTCAAAGCATGTATTGTAACCATCGTCTGTATGTTGAAGGTTTGAGAGGTGGACTTGGAGGGTCAAGTCTACTTTCAACATCCAAGGCTGGCGATGCAGGGCGTAAGCGGAAAGGCAATGATTCCTCCGACGTTGACAATAAAAAGACAAAAGACACATCATTCTCTACCCAGAGTTCTCTCCTCAGCACAGAGCTGACCCAGAAATTGACACTATCCTCCACCTTGACTGGTGGCAGTTTATTGTCCGGCAGTGGCCTACTGACCGGTGGACTGTTATCAAGTTCGTTTCCGAAGACGCTATTATTGCCATCTTTAAGAACAAAAGACGACCATAGTGAAAAATCGAGCCAAAGCTCGCATGAAAAAACCCAGAGGAAAGTGAAATCAACACGTGGCGATGCACCTCCAAAGAAACGGTCAGTTGAGGTCAAGGACGCCTCAAGGAAAGGAGAGAAGGCATCCAAGTTGTCCAAGGTGGCCAAACTGCCCAAGGAGAAGAAGTCGAAGGAGCCAGGGTTTAACTACAAGGCCTATGAGACAAGCTACCCTGATTACAATTTTGCAGGGATGTATGCCGGGGAAAGTTTTGAAGTGCCGAACTTCATGCCGCCAGACAAGGATGTCCGAGTCAGTAAACACCTTGTGACGGCGCCACTCTGTGATGTGAATGGTTTGAAGGTGAGTGATTGATCACCATCATTAGAATGGACCGTTGTCGTAGAAATTATAAAATATAACTGTCATTAACATTGATACAGGCTCATTATAACTCATCATCATTCACGTTTTGTCAGCCAACCAGTTTATGTTCAGAATGAAGTCAAGAATTTTAGTTTCAGCATGTTAAGCAAAACAAGTTTCGATCATTTCTACCGATACAATTTGATGTAGCTGTCTGTCATGAAGGAAAAAAATATTTTGAATATGTAATGCATCAAGAATTTAAGTCTGCGACTTAAGCCACTTGTCTGAAGCCTAGGTCTTGTAAACATGTCCTCTGGTATAGTAACATCAGTTTATGCCTATAGGATAAAATTTAAACCTACAGAAAATATCAGCAAAATTCATACTCAGTCTGGTGGACACCAAAGGTTTTGTCATTGACCAATCTAATTTTCACCTGGCAAGCTATTTGATAATCATCATGATGGTTATGATCAAGGCGCTAATGATAACTGACTAGTTTGATCATTGTCTTCTTAAAATTGATGTTTATGTTGTCAATATGCTTGATACTAATTATTTTTTAATGAATATTATTTTTCAGCATGCATTTATCAATGCTGTCAGTGCATCCCTTATCTGCGCACCCAACTTCAAGGATTCAAAGGATAAAGCCAGAATAGATCTCATTGCCATGTCAGAAAAGGTCACGACCTATGACCCAGAGTTTCTTCTGAAGGTAAGGTCAAGGTCTTATGTTTTAATTTGAACACTTCTCACATGCTGTTAATTGAAGACAGCTATAAGCATGTCGATGCACCCTTGGTGTTTGGTTTCTCAGTTTAATCATTCCTAAGTTCATTCAAGTTTAATTCGTTGGGAAATATTTGTATGCCTTTTGTTATTTGATTTTCAGGTGGCCTTACACACAAGGAAAGGCTTGAACATCCGAACTACAGCCAACTTCTTGCTGGCTCTGGCTGCGAATGTCAAGTCGTGTCGCCCATACATGAGAAAGTATTTCTCTGCTTCCATCAACCTGCCCTCCGACTGGATTGAAGTGGCGGAAATCTACCAGGTCAGGATGATTACTGTCTTCTGTTTGTCTATTTCTTGTTAGACCGCCTCCTCCGTGGTCTAGTGGTAGAGCGTCCGCCCGGAGAGCGGAAGGTCCGAGGTTTGATCCCCGGCTGCGTCATACCAAAAGACGTTAAAGGATGATACTTGTTGTTACCCTGTCTGGCGCTCGGGATTAAGGGGCTAAAACAAGGACTGGTCGGCTCGGAGTCAGTATACTGTGTCTGAGTGTGGTATTCATGTTAAACTGTGGCATGGTATCTGAGTGGGCTAGCACTATGAATGAGCATCAGTCCAGACTAGTACAAGCACGCACACGCACACACACACACACACACACACACACACACACACACACACACACACACACACACACACACACACACACACACACACACACACACACACACACACACTTTTATCATTGTAGGCAGCAAATCTCATCTTTTTTGTTAAAAATTATTAAACTTTCAGGTGATAATTATGAATTTTAAAATTTCTGACTGCAAAATAGAAGTTATTTTTTATATCTGACAACTTTTCTCATTAATCTCAGGCGTTTCACGATGACAGTCTGACATTCGGGGCACTGCCTGCAACCTTGAGACGAGTAATGCTGGGAAAGTTTCCAGATTTCGACAAATACCAGCTTGGTAAGTCATCCATTCCACCACCATCAGTCATCCATCTTCGTTCTCAGTACTGTCATGCTGGCGTATCACCATCATCAGTCATCCATCTTCGTTCTCAGTACTGTCATGCTGGCGTATCACCATCATCAGCGCATGAAGGAGCTGTGTGGCTGAAACTGTGTCCGTGCAACTGTAAATATTATCTGGTCACATGACAGTCAGATCTTTTTCTGCAATACGATGCCTCCCTGCATGAAGATCTGAGAACACCTCCATAGAGCATCAAGGCTTCTAACATCTGGGTCATTCGTCACCACTCGCCTCTTTCCGTAACCTGCAAGAAGACCTGTCCCCCAGTCGATGAATGTGATGAATACGACAAACCAATCAGACTGCGCATATGACTTCAAGTACTTCGGTCAAAGAATCCCTCAGGAATGATTTTTTTATTTACAGATCTTGCATCTAAAAATATATCCTAGATAAAGTTAAATGTGTTCAATCATACTGTATTAATACCGTAAGTCCCAATGTGTTTTAAATCGCATCTGGAATAGGGCTGGGAAGGGTTACCTCGGGTACTCTGGTCGGGTGGGTCCTGAGTAGGACCCGGGTACCCACACGACTACCCGGACCCGTGGTTAGTCACATGACATACTGTTTAATGACATTAACAATAAAACTCAATGGTCACACTACAAGTATAGCTAATGTTCACATTTCTTTCTCACTATGCAGGCATGCGTTCTGACTTTTATATGTTCGGGTAAGGATAAAGTGTCTGTCTGTCAACTGCAGTGTATACATGTTCAGAGTTTTATATGTGTATCAAAATAGTTTTTGCCAGGGCTGTGGAAAAACAATTCCCATTCGGACCTGAGTCATAAATTTGGACTTGTCCCGGAATAACACAAGTTGTTCATGAATGACTTCTGGGTTGAAACCAGCATATCTGATTTCTGCATCTTGAAAACAAACTAAGTTCCAAAAGTAGTACCGGTAGTTAGGGATGTGCGGTTTTATCGGTACACCGGTATATTGCAATACAAATTCATCACGATACGTATCGCGATACGTTTTTGGCGTATCGGTTTTTCCCTCATTATTCAAACTGCGACTGACATGTATATTCCATGATGTATAGTCTTACCTTATTAAATCAAAACAAAGACAAAAAAAATGCTTCATACTCTTTATTTGATTGTAGATAAAAATAATAGTACAATTTATTAAAATTGGTTCATAATTTTGACAAAATTGTTAACATTGCAGCTTTCATATTAATATTTGTCAAAGGGATATGAAAAAAAGCTTTTCTCTTGGTAGAAATTATTTCCCAATATATTGCAATATGTTTTTGAAATATTGCAATATATCGCAATACACTTTTTGGTCCAATTCCCAACCCTACCGGTAGCATAGTGGCACCATTTTTTTGTTGTGAATGTGTCGTACATTCTGATAGCAGTGGTATCTCACCCAGAACAGAGTAATATTTGAAGGAATGCTTGTGGATTTGTGGACTCTCTCTTGCCAAAATTGAAATTTCCGAATTGAGGTGGTAAAGAAGTTAAGCCAAATCGTTTTAGAAAGCTGATATCTGATTGGCTGATAAACCAGCTCTTGCTTCAAGCAATTGGTGAGGATGCCAATTTTTGGTTTGTCTGGTCTTGACCCTGTTATTGACAGGGCACCTTCAAATAGCTGGACTATTGCAGAGTGTTGTGTTAAACAACAAGAAAGAAACAAGCATACACATTGACCATGGCTAGCAGCTCTGGTTGTTGGGGATTTAATCGTTTTGTTGAAAGAGTGTCCAATTTATGGACATTAATGTATGAATTTTTAAATGTGTAATTAATTTTTTTGATGA
This sequence comes from Haliotis rufescens, assembly GCF_023055435.1. Classification (NCBI taxonomy): domain Eukaryota; kingdom Metazoa; phylum Mollusca; class Gastropoda; order Lepetellida; family Haliotidae; genus Haliotis; species Haliotis rufescens. The sequence goes on from NW_025963802.1 coordinate 685,586, forward strand.
GATTCCCGACTATTTACAATGTAGCTGACTCAGCATTAAGTTTAACTCACTATCCTCAAAATAAACACTCCTATGGGCGGCCATCCGGTAAAAATACAAAGTGGTACGACGTCACACGCTGAGTACATGAGGAATGAAGTAATACATTGAGCACTTCAGCATGCATTTATCTTATACACATTGAAACAAGCCGATTAAACTCGGAATGTTTTACAAATTGCAGCACCACATGGCATCCTTAACAGTTTAGTGTCCTTTTGTGTACTGACGTTCTTTAGTACACATTGTTCTTTCTTTACAGGGGTGGTCGGGTAGCCTAGTGGTTAAGGCGTTATCTTGTCACGCCGAAGACACGGGTTCGATTCCCGACATGGGTACAATGTGTGAAGCCCATTTCTGGTGTCCCCTGCTGTGATATTGCTGGAATATTGCTAAAAGTGGTGTAAAACCATACTCACTCACTCCATCTTTCTTTACATATGACATATTTTGTTTGCGAGTTGTTCATAGGTATTGTTTTGTATTTTGAATTCATTATTTGTTTGTCAATATAATGACCTTTATTTGTAACATTCAGTCTTTATTCATAACATTTTACTATTACTTTAGTGCTTTATGTTATGTATTTTTTAACCGAACGGCTGCTCATACACTTAAAATCATTTTACAGCAAAGTATAACAAGGATTCATCAAAGAAGAAGAAGAAGAAGAAGAAGGGAGGATATGAAGGTGGACGAGGGAGAGGAAGAGGAAGAGGCAGAGGCAGAGGTAGAGGTGGTATGATGCGACCGGGAGGGGTGGGTCAGAAACGCACCTTCTTTGACAGTGACAGCGAAGAGTCTGACAGCGATGATGACAACAAGAAACCACGGAGACAGGTAAGTTCATGGGTTGAATACGTACTGTTACCATGGAAACTCATTAACATTAAGTACCATTCATAAGAGAACACTTCAGCTGTGAAATTGTCGGGAAGACAGTGTCATGGAGAAGAATATGAAAGGGAAGATTGGCACGCCTGGTCTTGCGAAGTGTAGGGGAGGTATGTGTGCTACAGTGGTCTAGAGCGCCACATTATATCATGCTTTTTTTTTCAAGTTTTTGAAGCAGTGATTTACTCCCATTAAGAGGTCTCAGAATAATACCTGACTTTACATAGTGAAAAGCATGTAGAACCTGTGCCACATGGACTTAACCCGGACGTCAAACTCACGCAGGACATGAAACCGGCCACAGACATTGGCACTAGTCCTGTAGCCCTTACCAAGCTGCCCGATAGTTGAGATGTCATAAGGACTAGTAGACATTTGGCATTTTTAAGGGATTTGCGGTACATTATCATCTATCACTGTGAAACCATAATTTGCATACAGGAAAACATTGTAAATTTCAGTGCATTGCAGTATTTTTCAGTATTTGTTTGTTATTTTCAATAGGATTCCAAACTAAGAGCCCTAAATTGGGAAAAGATTTGCTGTTGACATTACCTTCAATATTGTGAAAATAAGCATTATGGCCTCTACCTCTTTATTGGTCCTACTATCAGTGGAATATTATCTGAACCGACCAAGCCATCATGTTACAGGGATGTAAAATCTCATTTTCTGCCAACTTGGGGCCAAATACCGTCCACTGAGCAGATGTAAATTAATCCCATTTGTCATATTTATTAAATTGCCTCAAATAACCTTTTTCTTTAGTTTTCCATGATCTGCTTGTGTCTTTCACTCTGTAATGTATCGTATCCTGATTCTGTGTATTTGTCCCAGGCCTGTCATTGAGGCGGAGGGGACGGTAACGTTTTTTGGGGGGGGAGTCATTGACGGGTGTACATGTAGATTTAATTTCAAATAAGACAGATTGTGTTTTTACTGATCTTGTTTAATTTCTTTAAGAAAAGGATGACTGACCGCTTTAATATTGCTCTGTTTCAGCTGAGTGATGTGAATTACGATGAGGAGAGTGACACAGAGGAAACATTGGAGCAGAAGACGTTTTCCCTGAAACAACTGATCCGAAAGTTGCACATCAAGGAGCCCGTGGAGCACGTCATGTGTCTCATTGGCAAGAAGTGAGTGTTCATAATGGGAAGTGTTGATAATGGGGTAATGTAAGTGTGGATAGCAAAGGAAGTGTAAGTGTTGATAGTGGGGTAGTGTAAGTGTGGATAGTGGGGTAGTGTAAGTGTGGATAGTGGGTAGTGTAAGTGTTGATAGTGGGGTAGTGTAAGTGTTGATAGTGGGTAATTTAAGTGTTGATAGTGGGTAGTGTAAGTGTGGATAGTGGGGTAGTGTAAGTGTTGATAGTGGGTAGTGTAAGTGTGGATAGTGGGTAGTGTAAGTGTGGATAGTGGGGTAGTGTAAGTGTGGATAGTGGGGTACTGTAAGTGTTGATAGTGGGTAGTGTAAGTGTGGATAGTGGGTAGTGTAAGTGCGGATAGTGGGGTAGTGTAAGTGTGGATAGTGGGGTAGTGTAAGTGTGGATAGTGGGGTAGTGTAAGTGTGGATAGTGGGGTAGTGTAAGTGTGGATAGTGGGGTAGTGTAAGTGTTGATAGTGGGTAGTGTAAGTGCGGATAGTGGGGTAGTGTAAGTGTGGATAGTGGGGTAGTGTAAGTGTGGATAGTGGGGTAGTGTAAGTGTGGATAGTGGGGTAGTGTAAGTGTGGATAGTGGGGTAGTGTAAGTATTGATAGTAGGTAGTGTAAGTGTGGGTAGTGGGGTAGTGTAAGTGTTGATAGTGGGGTAGTGTAAGTGTGGATAGTGGGTAGTGTAAGTGTGGATAGTGGGGTAGTGTAAGTGTTGATAGTTTGGTTGTGTAAGTGTGGATAGTGGGGTTGTCTAAGTGTTGATACTTAGTATCATCTGCATTTTTGTCCAGGTACCCTTCCACGCTAGAAGAGTTTTATGCGAGTCGTCTTCCCGGGACTTGGGAGGAGGAGAGGTCAGGCAAGAGGATGAAGCTTCCGGTGCCGGAGACGTGGGAAACACAGGTGTCAATGAAGGGGAACAAGGCCGCTGTCTGGGAGGAGCTGATTGGTTGGTTAATGCTTGATTTCACAGATCCTAATCACCAGTGTCCGAAAAATGTTTAGCGAGGGGGAACTCGCTTTTTGAATTCAAGTATCCTGCAGATGAACATTTGCTAGGATTTTATTATCTTTTAAGATTGAATAAACTAGTTTTCAAATCAATTGTATGTGTAATTTCGATTTTTCTTTCTTTTTATTGAAACTGTTTAAAAGAATTACTTGTTGATATGGTTTTAGAGAACCTTTTCAAGAAATGTATTATTTACTTTTGTTTCTTGTTTTCCCCAGATCACAAGAAGCTGCCGTTCATGGCGATGTTGAGGAACTTGAGAAACCTGATCAAAGCAGGCATCTCCCCCAAACATCACAACAGCATCCTGTTCAGGCTGACCAATGAGGTGCGTTCCACACACACATTGCTTCCCTTCTTAGCATGGCAGGTGTTGTGTTGGTTCACCTAGATTTCACCTCACAAAGCTAGAACTTCATATGAACTTTCCAGATTCTTTTCACACGGGTGTACGTTTTATGCATTCCTTGTTACTGTTCATAGTGGGGTGGTTGGATAGCCTAGTGGTTGACCCGGGTTCAATTCCCGACATGGGTGCAATGTGTGACGCCCATTTCTGGTGTCCCTGCTGTGATATTGCTGGAATATTGCTAAAAGTGGCATAAAACCAAACTCACTCACTCAATCGCTACTGTTCATAGTTGATGCTGCTTCCATAATGTAGCAGTGGTCTAAATTAAGAATGAAAGTCAAGGTCACCTTGTCAAACTCCATTATCATTAAAATCAGATCTTAGTTCTCGCTACCGCTAAACAAAGATCTGAGGACATCCCATTATGGGTCACGTCAGACCGACCTTGCGCGAACTTTGACCGACCAATGGAATGACCAATCAGAAGGCAGCTTTCTCGTGCTTTACGGCACAAATTTCAAATTGGCGACTACGCTTCGAAGCATATTTTGACAAATTCTCGATTACAAATTTGAAACCTGAACAGAAAAACATTCTGGAATGACTAATAGATGGTCTAGATTGTAAGGATTCAGTCGTTAAACCCGTAACTATTGTTCGGAATACCCCATGTTAATGTTTTCGAGACTGCATGATTAGAAATCACATTCCGACTGTCACTTTCATAATCTGGTAAGCGACGCACTGATTGGTCGGATGAAAGGTCGTTCTGACGTGACCCCTAATGGGATGTCTTCAGATCTTTGTTTAGCGGTAGCGAGAACTATTATAAGATCTTATTTTAATGAGATTGGTCAAACTCTAAAGTTTAAGATTTAAGGCTTCTGTGTCTGTTTATAACAGTGATGAAGAAGTCTCAACCTGACACTTGTAAAGCTCACTGAAACACTGTTTGAGTTATTGTATCAGTTTCATGAATTGGCTTTTATTTGAATCTCGATAACAAAACAGTTTGTCAGTTCCTTTTTACATTAGCAGCATGACAATCTTATTCTTTTGTTGTCATCTGTGATTTACGAGTTAGTTAACATTGCGTGTAATCCTTGTATTCTCACCATTCTCGTATTACAGCGCCAAGTCATCAACAGCAAACAGTTCCCATTCCGTTTCTTCTCAGCGTATGAAGTGCTCACACAGTTGGAGAAGGACTATGAGAAAAATCGTAAGTCTCCACATCCCTCCATTTGTGTCTCTAGGACATACTGAGGTCCTGATATTGGAATAAAGTGTTTCCTAAAACTCTATTTGTAACATTGAAGCACCTCACCCCAAGCACTATACACAGGATGAAGACTGTACTGGTTCCTGACATGTCTTCATCTATTATTATACCCTGCCACATTTGAAGCGGGATATAGGAATAGGTATGGGTGCTGTCCGTCCGTCCGTCCATCTGTCATGTTTCGTTTGCAGAGTAGAACTCAAAAACTATGAAAGATGTCTTAACCAAACTTGTCACATGGATAGATCTAGTGGTCACTGTGCCAATTGATAGCTTTGGATTTTTGAAAAATTTATTTATTTTAGTTTCCATGGCAACGACTTTGGCTTAGCCTGAAAATGGCGGTAGTGCTCGTTTCCAGAGCGGATCTTGAAACATGTACAATAATTCTTTCCCTTGCAAACAGCCAGACATGTCATATTGGCAGGGGATAAGAGTATTTCATGCATTTTTAATTATTTCAGAAAAAGACATTATACAGGAAGCTGAGAGCAATGCTACGGCATCAGGAGTAACTCGGGGTCGGGGCAGAGGTCGTGGAGGCAGAGGTCGGGGAGCAAAGGACAAGTGGTGGATAAACAGGAAGGACAAAAAGAAGCAGCAAGGCACGAGGTCAGTGTCAGGACCACTGTCATTGTTTAGGGACCAGTCATTAATTATAGGGGTGGGTAGGTCAGAGGGAATCAGGGGAGGGCCACCAAAAAATATGACACTCTCTAGGGGAGGGGTCATGAGAAAAAGTACACATATGTGAAGAGGGTCAAGATAAAATGTGCATTTTATAACAAAATATAAAGTATGTTTGCATTTTGTATTTTCAGGAAGGGTCATGAAAAATATGTACAAGGACATGGGGAGGGTCATTCAAAAATATGCCAAACATTAGGGGAGGGTAGTTACCATGACATTGTTGTGGTGTTGTTCGTCAGTACATAAATCTTACACATGAACATGACAGAGAATACATTTGAGACCTTGAGATGGTTGGGAACTTGATGGAGTGACTGATGTACTTGCAGTGAGGTTGCCTATGACCAGAACCTGATCGTGCGGTACCGCAAGGCCCTGGACACAGCTGTGAAGATTGCCACGGTCTACAACGTTCAGCCCATCAGAGGCAGGACCATCATCTTCTGTGACATTAGCGACGAGATGAAAATACCGTGCACTGCAGCGAGAGGACTTGGCAAGCCGAGAATGGTAAACACTAATAACATAATAATAATAATATGAATCATAATCATCATTCCCGTCGGCATGTTTGCAGATAAACATGTATTGTTTTTATCATTAGGTATCATATCTTGTCAAGGGTCACATGTTTCTGTAATACAATCTCGCATGAATAATAAAAAAAAATACTGAAAACTTATTCTTGTCATGATGATATTTTGTGACATTTGATAATTGCGATTTTGTTGTGAATATCAATTTTCCCAGATACATTCAGTCAATTTCCGAGAGAAATTCATAATATTTGTAGATAGTATTTAGATGTCCAAGTAAAAGTGCTGAAATGACATGCTCCAAAATCAGCTTCCAAAACAAACCTGTTTGGGGCATGACCTGAAGCTATCAGTGCAGCAGTGACAACTGTTTTCATTGGTTGATAGACTAGCGCAGCAAACCTATCTTGTGATTCTCAGCCATTACATATATACTGTTTCTGCTTTTTCTGTTAATCCTGCAAAATTAACAACATTGCATACCTTGTAAGTGTTTGAAACAACCTTTGAATAATTACAATAACAATTAACAATCCGTAACTAACATTTTATTACTAACCTCCTGTTTGGATAATAAACCACCAGCTGTCCTCGGCCCTATTCTACACAATGAATGCCTGTCAGTGATGAATCCCCTGAGTAAACAACTGAAGGCATCTCCAGTGTTATTAATGATAAGGTGACATAAATTAGGAACACGGTAATTCAATTGAATGAGCAGGCAGAAAAATAAAGCTGGAATGTATTGCGGAGGCAAGCAGACAGGGCGTTGGCCTGACTGTCACGATTGTTGAAATTGCATAGCACCAAACTCCAGGAACCCAAGTACCGGTAAAGGGAATCAGTGACGGAATTTTGTCTTTTGGGGGACGATTTCCCCTTTCGTTTTTTATCATCTGTTTCCCCCTTTTTAACTTTTTATCCCCGGCCGCGCGAAAGCGCGAAGCGGGGGATATAGTATTCACGACCGTCCGTACGTCCGTCCGTACGTCCCACCTGTTTGTTGCCGCGATATCTCAAGAACTAAACACTGGATTGTCTTCATATTTGGAACTATGGTGTATATACAGACTCCGCAGACACCAGTCGGTTTTGGTGACCTTGATCACATTTTCAAGGTCACAGCAGACAAATCTGCTTTTAGAGTTGGAAAACGGTGTTGCCGCGATATCTCAAGAACTAAACACTGGATTGTCTTCATATTTGGAACTATGGTGTATATACAGACACCGCAGACACCAGTCGGTTTTGGTGACCTTGACCCCATTTTCAAGGTCACAGCAGGCAAATCTGCTTTTGGAGTTGGAAAACGGTGTTGCCGCGATATCTCAAGAACTAAACACTGGATTGTCTTCATATTTGGAACTATAGTGTATATACAGACTCCGCAGACACCAGTCGGTTTTGGTGACCTTGATCCCATTTTCAAGGTCACAGCAGGCAAATCTGCTTTTAGAGTTGGAAAACGGTGTTGCCGCGATATCTCAAGAACTAAACCTCTCGATTGTCTTCATATTTGGAACTATGGTGTATATACAGACACCGCAGACACCAGTCGGTTTTGGTGACCTTGACCCGATTTTCAAGGTCACAGCAGGCAAATCTGCTTTTGGAGTTAGAAAACGATGTTGCCGCGATATCTCAAGAACTAATCGCTGGATTGTCTTCATATTTGGAACTATAGTGTATATACAGACACCGCATACACCTGTCAGATTTGGTGACCTTGACCCCATTTTCAAGGTCACAGCAGGCAAATCTGTTTTTGGAGTTGGAAAACGGTGTTGCCACAATATCTCAAGAACTAATCGCTGGATTGTCTTCATATTTGGTACTATGGTGTATATGGCGGGGGATATTTCGTCACTCTGTGACAAATACTTGTTTAATTTTAATTTTGGTAAAGCATTTGTGAGTCAGTATGCCCTAAAGCATTAGGATCTGCAAAGCTGCTATGTTGACATTACTTACCCTTTAAATTGTTTTGTATTGATATTTACATGCATCTTCCCGAGGCACGTTAGTTAACTGACTGTAAAAGTCCAGTCTCCACCCTTGCTGAACTAGGCTGGTATTATGGAGTTACATTTTGGCTGGACTAATGAGTCTATGCATAGTCCAATCAAAATCGCGCAATGAAATCGAAAGCAGGTTCGTAAACTGTCATGCAGATTTTGGTCGATTGAAGGATTTGCAAAACATGTTCACCACCAACTTGTTGTCAACAGACATTTTCTAAATCTATTCCTGTTTTTATTCAAGGTGCTCACATGATTTGTTGCACTTCGCGATGAAAGACTCGTTTCATCACAATATAGATCTTGATTATCGATCAGATCGTCTTGACTGGGCACTGCCATTTTGTTGGAAGCAAATGCAAGTGATACAAGAGGTGGAATCTGATTGGTCCATAGGAGAGGCATGGAAGGGACATAACTCGTAATAGCCACAGTTCGGAAACTGGACTTTTAAAGTCAGTTAACTCTCTTGCCTAGGGAAGATGATTTACAAGCTGTGGTGTTTACAGTTATGTTGCACAATTTCTATGCTTAGTTGCCAAGATAACAAAAGATATTGCCAGTTACTAACATTTCTTTCATTTGAATTATTAAATTATGTAATAATGGCAACATTTTCTTTATGATGTCAAGAATATCTTATATGATTTACATGATAGCAACTTTCTCTTACATGCAACCAATATATTTTACAATCATAGAAAAGTAATTTTCTTTCATGATATCATTTTCTTTTCTACATGTTCATGATGTCAACAGCTTCTATCGACCCTCTGTGGATCGATGCTCATGATATCAATCACTTGATTGTCTGGTCCAGACTCGATTACTTACAGACCACTGTCATATAGCTGGAATATTGCTGAGTGCGGCGTTAAACAACAAACCCGGCAACCATCTATCCACCCTCATTGTAACATCACCATTGTGTTGTGTGTAGATGGACGAGGTGGCTGTTCTGCTGGGCCTGATGTGCAAGCATTCCTGTGAGGAAAGTATGTTGATCGTCTACAACGACACCCACTACGCCAGCATCGACATCGCTAAGGGCACGATCCTGGACAACATGGGCACTGTACTTAATTCTCCCATATCTGAGGTAGGTGTTGCTTTCAATGATTTCTCTTTCCATGCTAAAGTACAGGAAAACCGGAATGTATCGATTTCATCAACTAGCTTTGTATGATGTACAGTCAAGTCCTGTTAATCCGACATCAATGGTTGCATAAGATGATGTCGGATTAACGAGTATGTCGGATAAACGAAATTAAGTAGTATCAATGTTTTTGATCGAAAATGGGACAGCTTCGCGATAGATAACGATTCAAACACGTAATAAAAAAATAAAAAATAAATATTCATATTGTTATGTTACATTGTTGGCGGAATATGTTTTCTACTCATGCAACCTCTAAAGTTTAACACAAAACAACTGTTAAGGATTGTATGACTTATTCAAAATACTTTAAAAAGCATTGTCTGGAATGGAAGTCGCAAGTTTAAAACTGGTACCGTAAAGCTTAAGAAAGCTGCTTTCTAAGAGGCTAAAGTTGACTTCCTGTTAGTTCATTTCATAGGTAGGTCATAGTTCGCGAAAGGTTGTTCTGACATGACCTGTAATGGGATGTCCCCGGCGATAGCGAGAACTTGTATCTGATTTTAATGAGATTGAGGTAATCTAAGCATGTAATAAATCCTGTTTTCTTTATTTAAAGCATTAAGTGTTTATTGTTAAGCAAGTTTATCTCTGCAGCCGTTGTAATATGCAGCTACCAGCCAATTCGTCTTGCATCAAAACACGGGCTGTGTACTCGCTGATCACTGTGTCGGATTAACGAGACTGATTGATGAGTGATTTCGGTAATTCGTTGCAAATAAGCTTTGTCGGAGTCGGAGTCGAAGTGCGAGACTGTCGGATTAACGGGTCTAAATAGCACGGATTTAATCAGTTCCCATCATTAGTGTCGGATAAAGCCGATTGTCGGATTAACAAGTGTCGGATTAACGAGAATTGACTGTATATATGTAGGACTCAGATCTATGGCGAGACTTAATCCATGGCAGATTCTCATTGTTAAGGGATGTCAGGTTTGCAATGATGTCTTATCCCTGAATGGGCAATCAGTTCAATTGTAATATGATGTCATATGAGATGACATCACGACTCCTTGCCTATGATGACGTCAAGTTTATATTACCGTTTGAGACAGTGATTAGTCAAGGAAACAACGGAACCGGAAACCTTTGAAAATGAATGTTTTCTTATGGCGGCTTCAAGCTGGCAGAGGAAGATACCAGTATCAAAAGACCCTAATGCCAAATAATATCAAACATTTTAAGAATCCAAGAAGTTCCACATGTAAAGGCACTGAATCTGAAGTTGGGAAGCGTAAACATTTTCAGGATTTTATCAACTCCAGCTGAGAGGATGGTGGAGAAGATGATTATTTCTACGTTGAAATTTTGGGGAATGTTTGTAAGAAAAGAATCGATATGCAATCCCTGCACTGATGATGCTGTTCCAAAGGGGAAATGATAAAAAATAATAAATGGAAATCACAACATTGACCATCTAAAGTCTGTCACTATATAGGAATCTATATGATGTTTAGCGCTATAGAAATTGCCTATTATTAATATTATTTTATCATCTGCCATAGATCTTAGAGTTTGCGCCAAAATCTGCCTCATTTGTGGAATCTGGCGTAGATGTGAGATTCAGCCACGGATCAGAGTCCTCCCATGGATCTGAGACCTACATAATATAAATATATATATATACAATAGGTATTGAAGATATGACATAATTATATGGAGGTATAAATGTCAAAAGTCAAGAATGGAAATAAAAATGAAATGTGCGGCAGACTTTATGATGATGTGCCTGAGAACCAAGACTATTATTATTTTTAGCCTCAAATTGGTCAAGCCTTAGGTTTAGATTGATCATGCCTTAGGCTCAGATTTCCTGAAGTTCCACACTGTACTTGGGTTCTGTGACAACCTGTGTGTGCCATGCTTGTAAGAGTTGTTTGTGTTCTTCAGATGAGTGGTAGACATCCGCTGACGAAGGGGCTGCCATTCCAAGTGCTGGTGGAGGTGCTCCGAGACAGAATACAGGTGAGCTTGACATGAGAACATCGAGTTGTGTCGTCAGATTTCATCCTTGTATAGAAAATAATGAAGACAAACAATGAAGACAATTAGTGAAGACAAATATCCAGGCTTTATTTTTAACACCGGAATCGTTTTAAAAAATCAAAAGAATATTGAATGGAAGTTTACTTTTGTTGCATCACTCACTCACTCACTCACTCACTCACTCACTCACTCCTAGTCAGTTTATTATGCTTATTCATTCATTCATTCGACCACCTCCATTATCTAGTGGATAGAGCATCTGCACGGGGAGTGGAAGATTGGTGGTTCAAGCCATTGCCGCATCATACCAAAATACCTTAAAAGATGATACTTGTTGTTTCCCTGTCTGGTGCTCAGCTAAGGGGACAAACAAGGACTGGTGGTTGGCTCCGAGTCAGTATGCTGTGCCTAAGTGGGGTATCCATGTTTAACTATAGCATGGTATCTCAGTGGGCTAGCACTAGTACAAACAGCCATGCCACGCACATATATGCACGTTGCTATGAAAGTACCATAACCTTGAACCACTTAATGGCATGGAAGTCCAATATCATGTTATGTATCTCTTTCAGGTGGACAATCTGATCATCTTGAGTGGTGGAGTTGACCCGACTTCGGACAAAGGTCAAGTGATGTCGGACTTCCTGAAGATGTATCGGCAGGTGGTCAACCAGAACCTGCTTTACTGCAGCGTGTCATTCGCAGGGAGAAACACCGGGTGAGATTATTTAGTAGTTGCTGTGTATAGGATAAAACATGCCTCCGAGGTTTGGTTGAAAATGTAAAACTGCAATAGAGCAGCATGTGCAGCATGGACTAGCTGGAGTCATGACACGTAAAATTGAACATCTTCTCATCACCTGCCCCAGTAACTCAGTGGAAAATCAGTGGGTTACAAAACTTAACACGATGTGTGAGGTAACAGGTGTGATTCACGTCATGGCATTTAATTTTAAAAAAAATTGTGACTTTTGACCAATCAAAAATGAATATTGTGTTCATATCAAGAGGCCAGTTTTTAAAATGTCAATTGTAAAACCTGGGTATGACACTTGAAATGTAAAACCTCAAAGCAGGTTTAGAAGTTACCCATTTTAAAACCTAGGTTTAGAAGATGAGCTTGTTACCAGGTTTACCAGAGGTTGTCAGGAAAGTAATGCAATGTATAGGGTAACGTGGTGATAGGTTTGCAAGTGTGTTTCACCTCTCCATTCTGGGATATATTAGGTCCCCAGCAACCTTTGCTTGTTGTATGAGTTGACTAAGTGGATTGGGTGGTCACTGACGTGGTTGGTTGTGTGTCATCATCCCTGTTTGGTGTGAGTCTTAGCTCCTATCAATCACTGGATTGGTTGATTCAGACTGGATTTTAGGGCTTCTGGGATATAGCTGGAATATTGCTTACTGAAAACAGAAAACAAACCTCATTATACTTGAAAGGGAGGTGCATATATCTACTGCCATCTTATTTAGTCTATCATATTCAACTCTGTCCAATGGTGTCTAATGGTTTTTTCTTATCAACCTGTGAAATTATGTATCATGGCCACATTTTTGGTCAGAGAAAAAATAAGTTCCTATATTTCCTTGCACACAGGTTGTCAAATGTAAAATATACCCACTCTCATAAAGGATACTATTACCATGATTGATGATTTCCTTATATTCTGTCTATAATAACATTTCTAGAAATCAGAAATACAAATGCTTTAGAATTCTCAGACGCAACTGTGTAATGCCATTGTATTTGTTAATTATCAATAATACCGTTGTCACTGAAGGTGTAGCAAATTTGTGAAAGTAAGATGAAACTAAAAGGAAGTATATATATTATATGTTTTTAGTAGCAAAGTATTCTGTACCTTACCTTATTGTTCAAGCTCAGTCAAAGATCATGGTTCTTTTGTGTATTGTCAGATAACCCATTGGAAAGTTGTACCCCTTAATCTCCTGTGTTCGTACACCTGGTATTCATCACTCAAATTGGATTTCAGGTTTGCTCAGAACATCAAACCAGAGCATGACAATGACATCTACATCACCGGCTTCAGCGACCAGATTCTCAGGTAACCTTGGCAACAAAAATTAAAATGATTTGAAAATGATATGAAAATTTAGAATGAATTACATATGGATATTTGATAACCATGTGTCTCTTTATAACCATGTCGTAAGCTTTGTTTGTTACTAGGGCTTGAGTTTTTTGTCCTTAAAATGTAATTATCATCACAAAAACTTCTGATTACAGGTTCATTGCTGAACGTGGAGATGGAGGGCAGTTACTCCATGTTGAGAACATCGACGAGGCATTCAAGCTGAAGTCTGTGGTGGTGACTGCCCTTGAGAAGGTCGACAAGGGGCAGGTCAAGGTCACTCCAGAGAGGGTGCTGCCAATCTCAGCCCAGATGCCCAGGTAGGTAGTGTGGAATGGACGTTTAAGCCATAGAATACAACAGATAGGTCTAGACGTCCTTGCCTTGTATGTGTGTGTGCATGCATGCGTGCATGCGTGCATGCGTGCATGCGTGTGTTTTTATAGTGAGATTTCATGCCGCAGTTTAACATGGATACCCGACTCCACCCATAGAATAGGTCTTCAGCAACCCATGTTTGCCGTAAAGGGCTATGCTTGTCGTGAGAGGCGACTAACGGGATCGGGTGGTCAGGCTTCACTGACTTGGTTGATGCATCTCATCGTATCCCAATTGCTTTGATCAATGTTCATGATGTCAACCAATGTATTTCTGGTCCTGACTCGATTATTTACAGACCGACTGGAAATTTGCTGAGTGTGGTGTTCAACAACTAACAAACACAGGACACTCACTCCGAGCCAAGCAATCATTCACGAGGCTAGGAATCAAACCACTGACCGTCCACTCTCTGGGCAGATCATCTGTCCACTACACTGAGGCAGTCCCTCACTTATAAGGGAAAAGGAGATGTCAATACTAAGATTTTAACAAGGACAACCATGTCAACGAGATGTAAAATTACAGCAAAAGAATGTTGATATATTTCAGATGGCGAACAGCTAGGGTGTTCATCTCGTCAACGTTCCGGGACATGCATGGGGAACGTGACCTCCTGACCCGATTTGTGTTCCCCGAGCTGCGGGAGCGTGGCCGGAAACACTTCATCAACGTGTACGAGGTGGATCTCAGGTGGGGCGTCACGGAGGAACAGACCAAGCTCAACAGGTAGGCCAGCCATTATGTATTTGTATCTTTGTCAGTGTCTGAGTAATTTTGACATATGGTTTGCAGTTTTACGTTAACATATATGGGGTTTACAGCGGCATCATTTATTACAATTTTCTACTCTGTTTGAAGCTCAGTTGAGATATAACGAGAAGGAGTCCATGCAGTATGACTATAACCCTACTCACAGTAATTATTTCTTTGTTAAGTATTGTAACAAAACAATGGTTATTAAACAAAAAATGTTTTGTTTTATTTGTGTTTGTATTTTAACTTTAATGTCATGTCCACATAATTATTTAGAAATATATTGGTATCGAAACCCCTCATCAGCAGCCTTGTGTAGCATCCACTGATACTAAGACGTGGTAACCATGGTAACACAAAGTGAGATCAACCGATCGATTCTGTTTTATTTAAAGATAACTGCAATGTTCATTTTCAGAACCTTGGACCTGTGTCTTCAGGAGCTGACCAAATGTCAGTTCTTCCTCGGTATCCTTGGCAACCGATATGGTTGGGTTCCAGACAAGTATGAGGTGCCGGACACTGCCGAGTTTGACTGGGTCCGTAACTACCCGCCTGGAGCATCTGTAACAGAACTGGAGATGCACTCAGCGGCATTGTCCCAGCCGAACAAGGTCCGCGAGAGATCCTTCTTTTACGTCAGAGACAGCACGTTTGAAAGGTTGGTGTTGGAAACTTTTCCAATTTTTTTTTTAAGACTAGCGGAAGCTTTATTTCACTAGTCCTCAGACTTTGTAGCTTGTCCTGCTTAAACGAGACAAAATTGTTTTCAGTTTTATTCAGTTTCACTTTCTAGCAAACTGAACTGATTCAAAATTATAACCATCAAATTCTACTAGTCAGTGAAGACTTCCATCATTGTTACTAGTCCTCAGCACAATTTATATTTAGTAGTCTTGGACTTGCGGACTAGAGTGAATTTTGAAAGCTGGTTGGTGATGTGTTTCATCTGTTCATATGTCAGATAACAACAGGGATGCACATGTTTAATTAGCTACAATAAGCGAGATTTAGCACTTCTGTGCGTTATTCATTGCAGTAGAGTTGTTGTGTATGTGCTCCCAGTATTCAATCAGTAAATAAAGATAAATAAAGACTCATAGCAAATTACCGTATTCGACGTAATAAACGCCCAAGGCGCTCTCAAAATTAGAAATAGGGGGCTCTGATTAGAATATTATTTTGGTGGAAAAAAACAAGAGTTGAAAGATTTCGTGGTTTATGCTGACAGCCTGAAATTGTTCGTATACGACAGATATATTTTTCCAGAATTTAAGGGTTCATATAGCACACGAGTGCGTATTATACATGAATAAATAAGTCTTGAGTACATTGATCAATCGGAAGGGGTGCTAATTGGGATTGTTCACTAGCCAATATATTAGCAAATATCGCTGTGGGCGCTTATTAGAGGGAGGCGCTTATTACGTCGAATACGGTACTCATAGTGTTTGTTTTTTATAGGTTTTACTAATAATTTCAAGCATATTTTTATGCAAGAACTTAAAATTAATTTCGTTATGGTGAATATTTTACAAATATGTTACAAATATGCAGGTCCCTGGTCTGTACAATTACTTTTTGCTTCCAGAGATGTCCCTAAGGAGTTCGTTACTGATTTCACCACTGAGACCGAGATCAGCAGAGAGAGACTGGCACGCCTGAAGACTCGTGTCCGAGCAAGTGGTCTGGAGGTTTACGATGGGTAAGTCAGCAAGTGGAGTCATTTGTTAATAAAGATATCAATGGAGAAGGCTCGTGAAATCATGCCTCCTATCTCTACATTTAGATCTATCCTGTAAAAAACTCTATCAAATTTTGACATTTTGGGGAGGATTTGATAATGATGACATATGAAATTCACTCATTGAAGGAATAAAGTCACAACAGATGAATTCTGATGTGATTTTCTTCATACACGACTGCCTCAATGTATTAAACTTGAAGGGTTCTAATGGCCATTTATAACCCTCATACTGATTCATACTGGTGGGATAAAAATGAAAATCAAAATTCAGAAAAATTAATTTTTAAATATAACTCATCAATTGGTAAATATCTGGCCATTTGAAAATCATGAAGATCATTTTATCCATCCCTGCTTTGTGACTGATATTGCAGTTTGAGTACTTAATGTAATTGGGTACTTAATGTAAATGGGTACTTAATGTAAATGGGTTTCCTGTGGACAGTTATCCCTGTACCTGGGGGGGCTCCGTGGACCAGAAGCCCATCACCAGCGGACTTAACGAGTTCGGGATGCGAGTTCTCAACAACTTGTGGGCTGCCATTCAAAACCAGTACCCAGATGAGGTAAGCAGGAAGTGGCTGCTGGAACGGTCGGAAATACTTGCTACTGGTGGCATTGTAAAAACATTATGTTATTTAAACACAAATGTGAGATTCTATTTATCTTCAAAAAACTTGTTCAGTTTGTTAACACTAATAACCAGTGACTTGAGTGTAAAAAGTGCATATAAATAGCTTCCGAGGCAAGAGATTAGTGATGTCATTTGATTGTGATGTCATGGTAACCGGTCATGTAACAATTGTCTGCAAAGCATTGTGAGGCAATTTCATTGGTGCAATATCTCCATATCTCCCAAGAGATATTGCTTAATCTCACCTATGCGATATCACCTGTGGAAGCCAGATTTGGATGAGATTGTATACAATCACAGAATTATATTTACATATACATTGCATCAACCTATATTTTATGATACTGGCATGAATATAATATTACTTTCGTATTCTTATTAATATTGTTTAACAAGAAACTGAAGAAAGTAGAACGGTTTATGATTGTATCTCCCAGGAGGCCATGCTTGATGAGGACACACACATTGCCAAGCTGCACCGAGCGTTTGTCGACAGCCGCCAGTCCCAGTTCATTGGTCGGAAGGCCCTAATCAAGGATTGTATCAACAAGATAGTTGAGATACAGTCGGGAGTCATCACACTGGCCGGAAAACCAGGTTCAGGGAAAACATCCCTCGTGGTATGCCCATTTTCAAATATATGATTATTTTAACATTTACACATTTGTAAGACATTTACAGTTTTCCATGGGGATTTTGAGAAAAAGAAGAAGAATTGTTCCTCTTTTGAAGAACTAGTATTTGGTGTTTTTCAATGTCATGTGTTAAGTCTCTCCTACTAGATGCTAATCAACGTTCCATGATAGAATGTAATGTAACATTTTAATTTTGCTTTTACATTTACAATGATTAATGTAAGTACATTCATCGTCCCAGGCCTCCCTTGTTCATTCCTACATCGAGTCCAAGTTCTGTGACAGCGCCTCCACTGTCCTGGTGCACATGGTTGGTGCCGCGCCCGGCTCGCAGAACATCATGGCCACCGTCAAGCGCCTGTGTCACGAGATCAATCGACTGTTTGGTCTGCAGTCGGAGATACCGGAAGACTTCAAGTGAGTACCATTTGCTGCTGAAATTATATAAATTGGTGATAAATTCACCTTTCAGAACCTACAGTTGTTAAAGGTGCGTGTTCTAGAGCACATGTGCCTTTTCTGATTGAAATATATCTTGTCAAGTTGGGAAGTATATCAATTAATTGATCAACATGCACCAGACCTCATGCATTGGTGAAGTTTGTGGAACCTGGTGGTGAAGTTATTGTTGAAGTCTGTAAGAGTATTGTTTTTTCCAGGAACCTGGTGGTGAAGTTATTCTTGAAGTCTGTAAGAGTATTGTTTGTTCTAGGGACCTGGTGGTGAAGTTATTGTTGAAGTCTGTAAGACAGGGATGTGAAATCTCCGCGGAAACGCGGAAAATCGCGTTTTTTTAAATAGTAGTCCTCGGAAAAAAATCATCATCCGCGGAAAAAAATATTAAAAATGAAAAAAAAAAAAAATCCGAAAAATATGATCGAAAACCGGACAATTGGCGCGGATTGTCCTGTTTTCGATCGGAGCTTTCACAGCATAGGTTTTCGGACATCATACGTTTTCCGTCACGAATACTTGCACTATAACGTGGGGCATGGCGTCACACAGAAATTGTAAATACTCAGAGTCAGCTGATGGCTTGTTTTAAAGATAAAGTTGTCTTTTAGCCTGTAAGTGAATGAGATGTTTTACAGTTGTTCATGTGATAAGCGAGAAATTTATGAATGTTTCTTCAGCGTCCAAAACCCCATGTCATGGGGATATATATTGTATTAATGTCTTATGTTTGCAATGGAGTTTTGTTTTTTTCATCAAAAGGTAAGTACAAGGTAAGTTTTTTTCAATATGCTTCAACATGGGGAAAGGGTCAGACATTGCACACTTGTGACAGTTGTCCTTGTGTCTGGGGGATGGGGGTTGAAGTTTATGGCAGTATTGCTCCCAGACCTGGCGGGTAGCCAGGTGCGCGAAAGCTATGCCCGATTTTTTAAAGTACTGATTTAACTTCGAAATTTTACTGCATCTGCCATCTTGTTTATTTTACTTATTGACTTTTGCCATTGACTCATTACATTTCTTGGTGTGAATGTTGTCCAAACTGCATGAAATTGCTTAAAATGCAATCAAATGTTTTAAAAATTTCTGGGGGGGCATACCCCCAGACCCCCCTAGACTTTTCCCCTTTTTTCGGCAAAACCTGCTCACATCCCTGGTAAGAGTATTGTTTGTTCCAGGAACCTGGTGGTGAAGTTATTGCTGAAGTCTGTAAGAGTATTGTTTGTTCCAGGAACCTGGTGGTGAAGTTCTTCTTGAAGTCTGTAAGAGTATTGTTTGTTCTAGGGACGTGGTCGGGAAGTTATTCTTGAAGTCTGTAAAAGTATTGTTTGTTCCAGGAACCTGGTGGTGAAGTTCTTCTTGAAGTCTGTAAGAGTATTGTTTGTTCCAGGAACCTGGTGGTGAAGTTATTCTTGAAGTGTGTAAGAGTATTGTTTGTTCTAGGGACCTGGTGGTGAAGTTACTGTTGAAGTCTGTAAGAGTATTGTTTGTTCTAGGGACCTGGTGGTGAAGTTATTCTTGAAGTCTGTAAGAGTATTGTTTGTTCCAGGAACCTGGTGGTGAAGTTACTGTTGAAGTCTGTAAGAGTATTGTTTGTTCCAGGAACCTGGTGGGAAAGTTATGGTTGAAGTCTGTAAGAGTATTGTTTGTTCTAGGGACCTGGTGGTGAAGTTATTGTTGAAGTCTGAAAGAGTATTGTTTGTTCTAGGGACCTGGTGGTGAAGTTACTGTTGAAGTCTGTAAGAGTATTGTTTGTTCTAGGGACCTGGTGGTAAAGTTATTGTTGACGTCTGTAGGAGTATTGTTTGTTCTAGGAACCTGGTGGTGAAGTTACTGTTGAAGTCTGTAAGAGTATTGTTTGTTTCAGGAACCTGGTGGTGAAGTTATTGTTGAAGTCTGTAAGAGTATTGTTTGTTCCAGGAACCTGGTGGTGAAGTTACTGTTGAAGTCTGTAAGAGTATTGTTTGTTCTAGGGACCTGGTGGGAAGTTTTTGTTGAAGCCTGTAAGAGTATTGTTTGTTCCAGGAACCTTGTGGTGAAGTTCGGAGAGCTGTTGAAGGAAGCAGGAAAGGTGTGTGGCTCCACGATGGTGGTGGTGATGGACGGACTTGACCTGATGGACAACGCCCACCAACCTTACAACATGGAGTGGCTCCCCAACCCGGTGCCAGAGGTAAGTTTGACCATGGATGTTGAATTATATCAGGAATGTTACAGCTATATGGCCTGTTATTAATCATGGCCAGTGTTCAGACATTGCAATGGTACCATAAGTATCCAAATCTGATTTGAGGTTTTTACGAGCCACTGTGATATAGCTGGAATAGTCCTGACTGTTAAACAACATTCACTCACTCACTCACTCTTGTGTGACATTGTACATGAAATCAACCGTCTGGTCCGCAATGACTGCTGTCATACGGCTGTGACACTGTTGCACAAAAAGCAAACACAGAAGCAAGATCTTCAATGCCACACGTGTGTTTGTGTTTCAGAATGTGGTGTTTGTGTTTCAGAATGTGGTGTTTGTGTTTCAGAATGTGGTGTTTGTGTTTCAGAATGTGGTGTTTGTGCTTTCTGTGGTGGACAATGAAAAGTGCCACAAGTCTCTACAAAGACTCAACACTCAGGAGATCGTCATTGGTGGCCTGGATGTGTTTGATAAGGCTGAGGTTGTCCGAACAACTCTTCTAGAACATCGCAAGACGCTCAGTGAGACCCCATTCAACAATCAGGTAAGCAAGCCCATCTCCGGTAGCCATTAATGTTACTCCCTGAGGAGATCCGGCTTAGAACTGGTCTTCAGCAACCATGCTTGTCGCAAGAGGCAACCAACGGAATCGGGTCTTCAGACTCGCTGATGTGGTTGATACATGTCATCGTATCCCATTTGTATAAACCAGTGCTCAATGGACTGTCTGGTCCAGACTCTATTATGTAGATACCGCCGTCATATAGCTGGAATATTGCTGAGTGCAGCACTAAGCAACAAGCACAATACACTAGTACCACAAAAAATACACTGACATGATTCCGTGATTTTGGGAACACATTTTAGCGGCAAACATTTTGACTCGCACCCTGATATAAGTGAATGTTTATTTCTCAGTCTTGTGGTAGTGATGGTGGTAATGTGATGCGATGTTGTTCCAGCTGAAGCTCATTACATCCAAGAAGGAGGCCACTAGTCCCCTCTACCTCAAACTGGCCTGTGAGGAACTCCGAGTCTTTGGAGTCTTCGAGAAGGTAACACAGATTCATTTCACACATTTCTATACCAAAGATTATTTTATTTATACTGAACCAAGAAGGTGGGTGATCATGAATATTTTGGGGATATGTTTTTGTAGTGAAGACTGAGCACACAGTTTCATAAAAATGTCCCCAAAAACATTCATGATCCCTAACTTTTTTTGTTCAGTATATACTGGCATGCTTTAGTTGCTTATTAGTAAACCAATTTGGGAAGTATGACTTACTGAGGTACGACATTTTATGGTCTTCAGGTATATCCGCGATTTGCTGTGCAGAGTTGTGTCCCCTGGACACGCCAGTAACCTATGATTGTGGGTTCAAATCCCGGTTCACCCCGATTATGTTTCTAGGTTTGTCAGCACCAGGTTTGTTTCACCGAAGTGGAAAACATCTGAGACCTGCATAACTTTGGGATTTCCTCCCACATTAAGCTGACACACCGCAATATAACTGGAATACTGTTAAAAGCAGCATTAAACCCAACTCACTCACTCACTCACTCACTCACTCACTCACTCACTCACTCACTTAAAAAAATAATGGATGGCAGTTTCTCTAGTTGACACATGTTTGACTGATTGGAGCATTTCCAACCAATTCCCAGAGGAACTTACCATTGTTTACCAATTTCCTGAATTGGTCTTAATGCTTCTACAATGATGCATAGTCCCCCCCATCTGTTGATTTCCGAAAACAAAAACTTCCACAGATTTTACCAATCTAAGTGTTTTTGAAAGTCCACCTAAAAAACTAAAGATTTAGATGGTTCTCAAACTTGACCAAAAGTCTGTTCTACAAAGCGTTCATAGTAAGATGAATAACAGTCGAAAGTAATGGTATGGGAGTTACGGTCACCTTAGCACAACCATCGCTTTGTGGAATGGACCCTTGGTCAAGTTTGAGAACTATGTATATCAATCATGAGCAATTGGTCATGCAGTGGCAACTAGCCAAAGTTCATTTCTGACCAGTGGTTATGAAAAATGACTAAATTTTAGAAGAAAATGCCTCTAGACTTTTACTGGTCTCAGACTAAGGACCAGTGGCAGTGTTTATCGCATCTTCCCGAGGCAAGTGAGTTAACTGACTTTAAAAGTCAAGTTTCCAGCCTTGCCAAACTAGGCTGGAAGGCCTGGGCTTGATCGTAGCGCCACCAGTGGCTATTACTAGTTATGTCCCTTCTATGTCTCTCAGGACTATGGACCAATCAGATTCGACCTCTTGTATCACATGCCCAGTCAAGACGATCTGATCGATAATCAACATCTATATTGTGATAAAACGGATCTGACATCGCAAAGTGCATCAGAACACATGAGCACCTTGATTAAAAACATGAAAAGATTTGGAAAATATCTGTTGACAACGAGTTGGCGGTGCACATGTTTTGCAAATCCTGCAATCGACCAAAATCTGCATGACAGTTTACGAACCGGATTTCGATTTCATTGCATGATTTTGATTGGACTATGCATAGACTCGTTAGTCCAGCCAAAATCTAACTCCATAATACCAGCCTAGTTCAGCAAGGGTGGAAACTGGACTTTTATAGTCAGTTAACTCTCTTGCCCCGGGAGGATGTGTCTAACCATGATCAATATGAAGTATGTCAAAGATCTAGAACTGCAGGGTACTGATGTGCAGATGACATATGGCACACCAGAAAAATTGCATCCTTTCACTTTTTCTTACCCAAAAATGATCACGTTAATAATAATGATATCAATAATGATAATTGGTCCTATTGTATATTTTGGAGATAACTGAGTTTGCTGTTTCCTCCAGATATCCACCAAGTTGAAGTCGCTGCCCCACACAACGCCCCAGTTGCTGCAGGAGGTGCTGGGCAGACTGGAGACTGACCATGGCCAAAGTGTAGTGGCCACAGCCCTCTCTCTGCTGGTCTGCGCTAGAGATGGTACGAACTTGAACTGGTTATATATCCCCCGCACCAAAGTGGAAGGGATATAGGAATTGGTGCTATCCATCCATCCTTCCTTCCGTCCGTCTGTCCATCACGTTTCGTTTCTGGAGCAAAAACTAAAAAAACATGAGAGAAATCTTAACCAAACTTGGCACATAGATAGGTCTAGTGGTTAACTGTTGCTTTTTTAATATTTTTGGGATTATTGAAAAAATTATTTTTCGAGTTTCCATGGCAACGACTTTGACTTTGACTACAAATAGCAGTAGTGCTCCATTCTAGAGCAGATCTTAAAAAAACGTACAATATTTTTTGCCTTGCACACATCCAGACATGTCATATTGGCAGGGGATATGAGAATTTCATGCTTGTTTTGATTAAGAATTAACATGATCGTGAACTTAAACTCGGCATGAGGTGTCCTTTCATTCCCACTCCATACAGGAGTGAGTGAGTGAAAGATGTTTTGTTCTGTAGTCAACCGTCAGCTGTCCCATATTAATTGACAGCCTGATGGCTTAGTGGCTGAAATTTTCAGGATGTGACAAATCAGTGCAGTGTTTCCTCCATTTTCAGGGCTACCAGCAGAGGATCTTCGAGAACTGCTCACATGGTGGAACATTCTAGGAAGTGGCAAGTTTGACATTAATGACTTTATGAACATTGAGGTCGACTTCGAGGACCTCATGCCCCCAGCGTCCTTCTCTTACCTCTGCCGCTCAATCCAGACTTTCCTCAACCCCAGCGGAGCATGGTAAGACACTCCGGACATTATTCATTGATGGGTTTTCTTGGTGTTTGCTATTTGTATTGTTTTTGGGCCAATACATACATAAGTTTGTTTATTTTAATGATGCTTAGTATGGTAGGGGTGGTAGGGTAGCCCAGTTGTTAGGCATTCCCTCATCACACCAAAGACCCAGGTTCAATTCCCCTGTGAGTACAATATGTGAAGCCCATTTCTGGTGTCGCCCTCCATGGTATTTCTGGAATATTGCTTAAAAAAACACTATAAAACCATTCTTACTCACTTTAATATGGTGGGCCTGGAATGTCATCAATGAAAGCTGTCTGGGTATCGGTTTGTATTCTAAAGTTTGGCAATATTGATGTGTTGTAACATTTTTGCGATAATATTACTGTCACATGTTGTATGTGCAACTCAAACATCAGTGCATTGTATTGATGCCAACATGCATATCAAATATGTAGGTAACAGCTCTACAATCCATGTTGATCATCTCTATGACAATATTTAACATGACAGGAATTTATTTAGTAATGGCAGGCAAATTTGGGAAAGAATTTAAGATATTGTTCAAAATTGTTATCTTGTTCTTATTTGTGTAAATTCTGAGAAATTGGGAGGTTTTATATGCACAAAATTGGAATTTTAACTGCCATTTGCTGCAGACTTTGGGCATAATTGGCTTCTGAGCAGGTCTAGATAAATCCCTGCATGAATTCTAGTTGTAGAGTGTTCGCCCGGAGAGTGGAAGGTCCTGGGTTCGATCCCCGGCCGTGTCATACCAAAAGACGTTAAAAGATGGTACTTGTTGTTACCCTGTCTGGCGCTCAGCATTAAGGGGCTAAAACAAGGACTGGTTGGCTCGGAGTCAGTATTCTGTGTCTGAGGGGGGTATTCATGTTAAGCTGCGGCATGGTATCTCAGTGGGTTAGCACAATAAATTGGCATCAGCCCGGACAAGTACAAGCAGCCACACACAAACACATGTGCATGCACGTTGCTATATAAGTCCTTGAAATAACACAAAATAAAACATTGTGGCCAAATGGTGATCTGACTTGTCATATTCAGGGAGACATCACACCACGCTGCTTATTCAAAGTCACCATGGTTGTGTGTTGACTTTGTTTTTGTCTTCTAATATCCATGGCAACCTGATGTTTCCAGGAGCACCTGCCTGTCATTGGCCCATGCGGAGATAATGACCGCTGTCCGTCACCGCTATCTGCGAGGTTCTGCCGCGGACAAGGAACTGACCCTGCACAAGCTACTTGCAGGTAACAGAATCCACCGTGGATATCATTGTTTGCAGCAAATTTGTTATTCTTTATAATGAAAATACTGGCTTCGTCATTTGACACCTTCCATGAATTGGGGTACATGTTCATAATTAATTGGTACAGTGATTTACGTTGATGGACATGCTGTTGTCTTCAAACATAGATTGGTGTTCCCATCATCCGGCATTCCATGTTTCAGGGTACTACCTCCGCCAGGCCGACCCAGAGAGGACAGGAACATGGACAGGCCACACCCGTGCCTTCAGTGAGCTGCCCTACCATCTGGTCAGTATTACACTTAAGAGTTCAGGGTTTTATCTCTCCTGGACTGAAAGTTACCCAATGTCTGGTTGTCTGTCCGTCCATAAGCTTATGCAGTTTCAGTGTCCCTCCTCACCTCCCACATTGCGAGGACTGTTAAGATGAAACTTTGTATGGATGGCTCCGGCTTCGTTGTCCATAAAGTGTGCTTACAGAATTTGAACATGGCATGCCATGGCAGCCATTTTGAAAATATGATACATGGCCACTACAAGATCTGTTGTTGTGTGATTATCCCCCACCACGAAGTGGAAGGGGAATATACGAATGGGTGCTGTCCGTCCATTCTTCCATCTTTCCGGGTTTTTATTGTCCTTCCGTCCGTCTGCCACATTTAGTTTCCGACCCCATAGATGTGTCTATTTGTAAACTGGTGCCTTTTGCTAGTTTGGGATTTTAAAAAATTAATTTTTTGCATTTCCATGGCAACGACTTGGACTTAGACTGAATATGGCCGTAGTGCTCTTTTCTGGATCAGATCTTGAAAACCGTACAGTATTTCTTCATCAAACTTGGCACATAGATAGGTCTAGTGGTAAACTGGTGCCTTTTGATAGTTTGGGATTTTGGAAAAAAATGTTTTTCGCATTTCCATGGCAACCGAACATGTCATATTGGCAGGAGATATGAATATTTCATGCTTGTTTATCATGCAGTATTTTCGATTTTGTGTTTTTTTAATGGTTGACAAAAGTGTAATCTTTGACCTTCATGTCCGAGCATATTTCTCCTATTTTCAGGCTGCGAGTGGGTGCTTCACTGATCTGAAGCTAATCCTGTGTGACCTTCACTTCATCAATGCTAAATGTAAACTAGGCCTAGCTGCCCAGCTGATGGAGGACTTTGTCGCAAAAGGTAACCTTTTTACTGTATCCTGGTTCAATTTGAAATTAATCATTTATCATCCAAACATGGCTTCCACAGTCAAACTGCATCACTATGCTTTGTAAGAAAATTATTCAAGTTTATTCATCAGTGTTACAATCCAAAGAGGTTGATTTATATAACTGCCTCTGTGTTTGTAGCGGTATAGAGAGATTGAATAGAGATATTCAAAGAAATATTTGCACAGAGATGTCTGTGTTTTTCAGTGCCCACAAATAACAAGGCCTTGGAGAGAGAGCTGATCCGCTTCCAGGCTGTTCTCAGGGTGCAGCAGTATGCCTCGTTCGTGTCACGCAATCTACACATTCTGGCCAGGTAGTTATTTCTACACTGTCAATCCTTTTTAGGTGGTAACTATGAAGTGAGGTGAGTGAGTGAGTGAGTTTGGTTTAACGCCGCTTTTAACATTATTCCAGTTATATCAAGGCATGTCAGCTTAATGTGGGAGGGAAGCCCGAAGTGATGCTGGTCTCAGACGTTTACCACTTCGGTGAACCCCACGAGCACGGGTGGTGCTGACAAACCTAGAAACATAATCGGGGCGAACCAGGTTTCGAACCCACAATCATAGGTTTCTGGCGTGCCCAAGGGACGCAACTCTGCACAGCGACGACTGGGCCACCCGTGCTGACAAACCTAGAAACATAATCAGGGCGAACTGGGGAAGTGGGGTGAAATGGGGTTTTGCTTCAGTAGTCTGTCAAATTTGGGGTGTTTTGTCAGTTGTCATTATTTTTTCGGTATACTCAGTAAATAAACATCAGAAGAGCAGACAGCTGTCAAGTTGAGTCTTAAATGTGAATCATCTCAATGTGAGAGTGGATCGTCTCTCTCTAGTCTGAAGGGAAACATAGGGACAGTTTTATGTTCAGGGGTATTGCATTTGGTATTTCCCGGATACTCTCACAATTTGCATGTCAATTATCTGTACCTTTTCTCCAAATACCGATTGTCATCTCTCACACGTTTGAATATGATCGCTTGCCCATTTCGTTTAACTACGTTGCCCAGCTACATCTATGGCAAACAACTCTGACACTTCCCTCTCAAAAATAATGTCGGGTAATTTACGACGCCATCACGTTGCGAGTGCATGTTTGAATCTCTGGATATGACGCCATGATACAACAATGTTTAAGGGATAACGTATGTTCCTCCATGCAGTCACCCAGCCTTGACCTGGCAGCAGGCAGTGAACGAACCCGACACGTCGGATGTGTGTGCCGATGCCAAGGCCCTGACGGAGGAGAACAGCTACATGGAGTGGAGGAACAAGCCGTCACAGACGGACCCCTGCTACCTCAACATCAGCAACCTCCCACAGGTCAGTAATCACGCACGACACACACAGGATTTACGTTAGAATTTTGAATTTCAATATGAAAATTTTAATAAAAATACCTTTCATGTTGTTTAAAATGACCATGCTTTTGATTGAAAACATCATATTGCTTTATTTTCTCCATTGAAGACAACATTGTGGGTTTTTTTTCGATCGATAGTATGTGTCTTCATATTTTTCTGATTACTTTTACAAAGTCATCCATAAGAAAATAATAGAAAAAATGATCAAGTGATATATAAATAAAAAATAATAATAATAATGAAGCCATACTCCTGACCCCTTATTTAGGAGTACTTTCTTGAGTATCAATAATGTACTTTTATTTTCTGCACTAAAAATTTGCTTTTCAGATTTATTTACTTTTTCAAGTTTCATTTTTTTAGGAAAGGTTGAATCTGTAAAACAAATTTTAAGAAGTATTTTGCCAAAAGATTTATGATTTTACACCGTTGTCTGTGTTGCCTTTCAGCCAGCAGCTTGTGTGACTGTATCGAGTGACAGCGAGTACTTCGCTACAGGTGGGATGGACTGCCTCGTCAGGCTGTACAACATGGAAACTGGCAAGGTAGGGCTTGTTACCCTGGAAACAGATCTGGGTCACTGATGATTTGTTCACTTGTTTTTTATTTATTTAAATATTAACTGGTTTTTTTTTGTTGATGTCGATGACAGTTTTAGTGAGTGAGTGAGTATGGTTTTACGCCGCTTTTAGCAATATTCCAGCAATATCACGGCGGGGGACACCAGAAATGGGCTTCATTGTACCCATGTCGGGAATTGAACCCGGGTCTTCCGCGTGACGAGCGAACACTTTAACCACTAGGCCACCCGACCGCCCCCAGTTTTAGTGATGTAGTATGGTACATAAAGCTTGGAGGTATTGAGAGTGTTCAAAGATCTACATTGTGTGGAAAAGTAAGAGTTTGTCAGACATCATCATCATCATCATCAAGCACTGAGTAATTACTCTTCGTCCCTTGCTTCAGTTTGGTATGACATGCTTGCCATAAAAGGCGACAATGCTTGTCGTAAGAGGCGACTAACAGGATCGGGTGGTCAGACTCACTGACTTGGTTGATGCATGTCATCAATCCAAATTGCGTGGATAGATGCTCATGATATCAATCACTGGATTGTCTGGACCAGATTCGATTATTTACAGATTGCGGTCATATAGCTGGAATATTGCTGAGTGCAGTGTTAAACAACAAAACAACAACAACAACAACAAACAACTGTTTGGTATGACAAGGTTGTTAAGGTAAACAGAGTCATTTGCTTGTGTGAATACTCATTGTAAACCTTAGTAGGTGTCTCTCATCGCATGATTAATGAAACTGCAGGGATTGACAGTCATGTCTGTTTACTAATCCCAGGAGATCCGCTCATTCCGAGGACATGCCGACGCCATCGCCGACGTGTGTTTCGTGGGGAAGGGTGTCTTGTGCAGCGCATCCCTAGACAACAGCTTGTGCCTGTGGCATGTAGAGGATGGACACAGGTAGGTTCCAGCTGATTGTGGAGGTTGTTTGTAGAAGACAACCATGTCTGGCTTTATGGCTTGGTAGTTACCTTATTTAACGTAATAAGTGCTCAGGGCGCACTCAAAATTAGAAATAGGGGGCGCTTATTAGAATATTATTTTTAGTTGAAAGATCGTAAATTTCGTGGTTTATGCTAACAACCTGAAATGTTTACATACGACAGATATATTTTTCAAGAATTTAATTGCCCATAATTAATGGTGATATAACACAAGAGTGCGTATTATTCACGAATAAATAAGTCTTGCGTACATTGATCAATCGGAAGGGATGCGGATTGGGATTGTTCACTAGCCAATATATTGGCAAATATCGCCGTGGGCGCTTATTAGAGTGGGGCGCTTATTACGTCAAATACGGTATGCTAAATTGCATTTTATCAGTAGTGCAATACAGCCTTCAAAATTCACACTAGCAGGATAGATGGAGAACACTTAGCAGCACTGAGTACAAATTGAAATCCAATATTGGTAGTCCTCATTGACTAGTAGCATCTGAGGGCTATTATTCTGAACCAGTTCTCAATGCTTTATTTTTGCTAAAAATTGCAACTAAATAAAACTGATAGATTATGTTTTTGACAGTTTTCATTTTGTTCAAGCAGGACTAGCTGCAAATTGTGAGGACTAAATAAGGTGTACGCTAAGTTTATTTCTAAGGCTGAATGTATGTGTATTTCAGAATTGCAGTTCTTAAAGGTCACCAGCGTCGGGTCAACTCCTGCTCGGCCGACCAGTCTGGTAAGCTGGTGGCATCTGGGGGCTGGGACAGTCAGATCAAGGTGTGGAACACTGGCTCCACGGAGATTGTCTGCCACCTGAACACAGACAGGTGAGAGATCCAGGGTAGAATAGGTCTTCAGCAACTCATGCTTGCCATACAAAGGCGACAATGCTTGTCAAAAGAGGGCCTAACCTGGTCGGTGGTCAGGCTCGCTGACTTGGTTGATGCATGTCATCATATCCTAACTGTGTGGATTGATGCTCATGATGTCAATCACTGGATAGTCTGGTTCAGACTTGATTATTTCCAGACCGCCGTCATATAACTGGCATATTGATGAGTGCGGCGTTAAACAACAAACAAACAAAGTGGAGAGAGGACAAACAATCTAGCTACCGCTAAACAAAGATCTGAGGACATCCCATTACGGGTCACGTCAGACCGACTTTGCGTGAACTTTGACCGACCAATGGAATGACCAATCAGAAGGAAGCTTTAGGGCACTAATTTCTACTTGGCGACTACCCTTAGAAACATATTTTGACAAATTCTCGATTACAAATT
This sequence comes from Haliotis rufescens, assembly GCF_023055435.1. NCBI lineage: Eukaryota > Metazoa > Mollusca > Gastropoda > Lepetellida > Haliotidae > Haliotis > Haliotis rufescens. The sequence continues at coordinate 715,989 of NW_025963802.1, forward strand.
TGAAACCTTAACAAAAGAACATTCTCGAATGGCCAATAGATGGTCTAGATTGTATGGATTCAGTCGTTAAACCTGTAACTATCTTTCGGAATACCCTGTGTTAAAGTTTTCGAAATTGCATGATTAGATCAATCGGAAGGGTGCTAATTGGGATTGTTCACTAGCCAATATACTAGCCAATATCGCCGTGGGCACTTATTAGAGCGGGGTGCTTATTACGTCGAATACAGTAATGCTTTTAACAGGATTTCAGTTATGTCACAGTGTGTCAGTGTGTGGAGGGAAATCCCGAAGTGATGCAGGTCTCAGATATTTACCTCTTTGGTGAAACCCACTCTTTAGTGTTGACAAACCCAGAACATAATCAGGGCGAACCTGCACTCAAACCCACAATCATAGGTTTCTAGAGTGCCCAAGGGCAACAACTCTGCCAAACAAATTGCAGTGCCTTAGACAACTGGGACACCCATGCCGCCATGCACAGGGCCGTGGACACTCATCTGAGGCACTGCAATTGACTTACACAGTTGCTTCCCTTAGGCGTGCCAGGAACTTGTGATCAGTTTGAATCGCCCTTATTAGGTTTATTATCCTGGGCTCGTGGTTTTTGTCCAAGACCTGCATGAACTTGGGCTTCCCTTTCACTTTAAGCTACAATGTGATGATATGACCAAACACTCATTTTCTGTATGATGATTTATCATCAATTTGAGTATTCAAAACTACTTCCGGTTGAAGACCAGGAGTCAACTGAAACTTAACCAGATATATTCTGACACATTGTGTGAAACCTGGGTTCTAGCTGGTTTTCACAAACTGACTTTTTGAAATTCAGACAATTGAAATCGAGGGGACATGTGTTCTGTCATGATACCAATGTCTGAGTTCAAGTTTTAGTGAATACTTTTTCTGGCTGTAGACAACAAACATTCTACCTGCACCTGTAGAGTGTGGTGTTCGCACCGATCTGTTCACAGAGCACAGCTCAGATCCCGCTCACCCTGATCCATTTGAGGTTAAACCACAGACCTATGATTACTAATTGTATATCATTATCCCCCACCATGAAGTTGAAGGGGGGGATAAAGGAATGGGTGCTGTCCGTCCGACCTTCCGTCCGTCCGTCTGTCACTTTTCATGATGCCTTTGGAAAGTTTGGGATTTTTCACGAATTTATTTTTCAAGTTTCCATAGCAACGACTTTGACTTAGACTGAAAATGGCAGTTGTTCGTTTCCGGAGGGCTAATGTCTTGCATGCAACTGGACATGTCATTTTGGTGGGGGATATGAGTATTTCATGCTTGTTCACTTTTGAGTGAGTGAGTTGGGTTTAACGCCGCTTTTAACAGTATTCCAGTTATATCACGGCATGTCAGCTTAATGCGGGAGGAAAGCCCGAAGTGATCCAGGTCTCAGACGTTTACCACTTCGGTGAAACCCAGGAGCACTGGTATGGTGCTGACAAACCTAGAAACATAATCGGGGCGAACAGGGATTCGAACCCACAATCAAAGGTTTCTGGTGTGCCCAAGGGACGCAACTCTGCACAGCAAATCGGGGCGCCTTAGACGACTAGGCCACCCGTGTCCCCTTGTTCACTTTTGAACAAGCAATGAGAGTGGCCATGTGGTTAAAGTATTTGATTGTCATGCTGCAGGTCCTGGTTCAATTCCTTATGTTATCATTTCTGATTTTCCGGGCCGTTATATTATCAGAATATTGCTGAAAGTGGCATTAGACCATACTCTCTCACTCACTGCAGAATAAATGGCACAGAAAACACAAAGCACCTCCAATAATCTCTGGTGGCTCAATGAAGGCTGTACAACTTTGTAACTTATATCCGCAGCCCCGTCAACTGTGTAGACTTCCATCCCGAGGGTCAGCTGATCGTTGCTGGGGGCTGGGACTCCACTCTCAAGATCTTTGATGTCTTCCATAAAAAGAGGAAGGCTGTAAGTACTTGTGTAACCTGAGGTCCAAGGATTTATGCAGGTCTGCTCAGAGGTCGATATTCAGCCCCAAGTCTGCAGCAAATTTCAGTAAAATTTCTCAAATTGGAACAGACATTTGTCAATTCATGCTGATATATTTATAACTAATGTTATACAGTATACAATAACAGAATGCTTAGTTTCACACTATTACATTGATTGAATGCAAAGTTACAATTTAAAGTAAAAATACCTGTGATTGTAATATGTAGGAAAATATGAACTTTAATCTTCTGCCGGAAATCAGAGAATCAGACATTTGATTGAAAGACATTAAACCCATGTCTCTTTAAGCAAGTCTTTACTCAGTTCTAGCATGGTCTAAGTGCTTTAGAGCAGTCATAAACTGGAAAGTGTGCTATACAAATTCATGATGTTATTAAATTTTAATACACCTCAGTTCCCTTGTTCTCTAGGATCATGTGTGTTAAGATCCTGTGGGTTTCCAGTAGTTTACATCTGTGGAATGTTGCAGGTGCTGCGAGGTCATAGTTCATCAGTGCGGGACGTGGCCTACTCTCCCTCCGGCCGACACATTGCCTCAGCAGCCCTGGACGGTGGTGTCAAGATCTGGTCTGCGACAAATGGCTCACAAGTACGTTGAATATTTTGTGGACAGACTCACATATTGTTATTAAAAGATATTTTGATAACCTTGTGTAAATAAATTTGGACACATGGGTGCCGTTGTACAAAGTGATCTTAGTGCTAAGGTGGCCGTAACTCGCATACCTTAACATAGACTTACAACAGTCGTAACACTAAGGTTGTTTTGTACAATTGCACTATGGTCCTGTGTACAGCACACAGGTCACAAATCAGGGCCCACTTGCACAAAGTGATCTTAGCGCTAAGATGATCGTAACTCCCATACTTTAACATAGGCTTACAATAGTCTTAGCGCTAAGATCGCTTTGTGCAAGGGGGTCCAGGTGAAGATAAGCAATGTGGTTGATGAGAGTAGTTGGATGGATGACTCAGCTTGACTCCTGAGAGTTTCTTCGTCATCGTAAATGTTAGTCTTCTAGCGCCTCACGGGCAGCTTTGGTTGTACTCTGCCTATAGAGATGAGAAAGAAAGTCAAGTGGACACTGATCCAGTAACTGGGGTAACGATAATCTGTCACGGTTTAAGTACATTTGAGGCGTTATATATAGGAAAGCGTACAAATTCATAACATATATAGTATATGGAATGGGTGTTGTCCGTCCGTCGTCCATCATGTTTCGTTTCTGGAGCAGAACTCAAAAACCATGAGAGATATCTTAACCAAACTTGGCACATAGATAGGTCTAGTGGTGAACTGGTGCCTTTTGATAGTTTGGGATTTTTGAAAAAAGTATTTTTCAAGTTTCCATGGCAACAACTTTGACTTAGATTGAAAATGGCAGTATTGGCGGAGGATATGAGTATTTCATGCTTGTTCTTGGGGAATATAGCTTATGTACATTTACATGTACATATTCTGTCAGTTTTATTATCTGTCACATTTTTTTAGATAATTGAAACAATGCATTTTATGAAGAAACAGATTTATGTTCCAAATTTGACTGATTATATATGATTTTGGTCTGTGTTTTGATGACGTTTGTTACTGTATTGTTAACCTAAGAAAGTGAGGGTACCTCCTTCAAATTTACCTAAAGTATTTTGTGCTAACAGCTAGCTGTATGTGTTATTGAAATACTGAGGAGTTTGACAGCTGCCCATTAAGGGTATCTTGAAATGAGTTTGACGTTGATGCTGGTTCATGTAACATAATATTTGTTTTGTTTCAGGTCGGAAACATCTGTGGTCATTCCCTGCCTATCAACAAACTGACCTTCACCCCTACAGGGAAGGAACTGGTCACTGTCAGTGATGACCACAAGATTAAGGTCAGTTTTGAAATATTTGCAGTTTTCATCAACTTTATAGTTTGTGGCCTCAGTACATTCATTATAAGATTTTATGTCAGTTTGCCACACTTCATAGATTCCTGCTTCAGTTTATATATTTCCCTGTGGAGACCCAGGCTAGAATAGGTCCCAAACACTGGGACTTTGGTAATTGTGTGTCATTGTACCCTGATGGTGTTTGGCGGTGCTCATTATATCATCCACTGGTCTGTCTAGCCCAGACTCCATTATTTACAGGCAGCTCAGGGTTAGAAACTTATATTTCACTGGTCCACAAAAATTGTCTGCTACAGAGATGCCATCTTCTTTCTGGTAAAACAGGCCGCAATGAAATGTCCCTAGCTCTTCCTGAAATGTACTAGTCTTGGACTAACGGGCTTGTGTTAGTTTGAACCCTGCTTCTGTGTGGAGCTGAAATATGCTCACTGAGGTGGAAGAACCACAAACAACAGTTTCTTCTATCAACTGCTAGATGAATGGTCCCCAAATGGCCAGGTAATGGCAAGAGGCACTGTTGATCCCCATGTTATTCAGCTTGCACTGCTGTGTCCGGGATTTATCTACACCTGCTCAGAGACCAATAATCAGCCCCAAGTTAACAGCAGTGAAAATCACCAATTCGTGGTATTAAAGTTATAACTGATGTCATAGCCATAGCCATGCAGAGGTGGCTTCTAGTTCACTGATAACAGGACCAATAAACAGTAAGGGCTCTGGTGCTAGGCTTTACTTTAATGCATTGAGAGCAATGTTAAAAATCAATCTTAAAAAGCCTCTGAGTTTAAGAAATAAGAACTGTAAACAAATCCCACTTTTTAACAATTTTCCCCAATTTGCCTGCCAGGGGCACTTTGTAGATAAATCTGTGTATGTATATGTTTGGTACGTGATATGAATATCTTGACCTCCTTTGACCTCCAGGTATGGTCTGGGCATCTGGGAGTTCCACTACACTGCCTGGGGTCAGAGAAGAACGGACCGGTCACTTCTGTAGCACTCTCTCCTGGAGGAGATCTGGTTGCCGCGGGATACCATGAGGGCCATGTTCGCGTCTTTGATGTCAACACAGGTGGGGATCTGTTTACTTCCGTTGATTAGGTTAACTGAAGACAGCAATCAAGGGAAGTGATGGACGAGGGGGTCGATGATGTAACATAAATATTATCAAAAATATAGTGTGATCGATGCTGTGAGAGAAAGTTGTGGTTTCCATGCTTTGCAGACTATTGTGATGTCATCTGCCACTGACGCTGGTTTGCTGTATTTGTGCACACAAGACACTGCTTACTACTGATTACAAACTGAAAAAGTTGGAAGAACGTTATTGTATGATAAATAGAATGTTACCCTCATGTCTTTTTATATTAAATGTATCAACACATGAGACTAAGTGTCATCAAGCATCTGAGTTTTCAACTTTTAGCGACATATACATGATATCAAAGGACACTCGGGTGAGGTTCTCGACGTCTCACAAACAATGAAAACCTGACCCTCGTTGTTTACGCTGTAGGCATGCAGCTGGCAGAGGTGAAGCATCACAGTGCAGCCGTGAGAGCTCTAGCCTACAGTCGGGACGGACGCTACGTCTTCACAGGCGCTGACGACAACATGGTGCTGGTGAGTAGGAGGCAGGAATTGACCTCGGTCCATCTCATTCCATCGTGTTCAGAAATACAAGGTATGAATATGGGGGCCCATGCTGGAGACAATATCACGCTTCATTTGGTTTCAAAGAATGTACTAATGCCCTACCACTGCTCATGTTCAGAAGCCTTAAGTCTGTCATCGATGGGGATTTCAATGTTACATGGAAGAAAATCAACCACTGACACCCGGAACTTTCAATGTATTTCTCAACCGAATAGATTCGAATACTTCATTCTCAATGTGTATGCCTAAAGGATGCAGTACTTTGCATCCTTTAAAATGTAACAATTGATCAATCTATCGATGTAGTGCAGTTGTACAGGATCAGGCCCCAATTGCAGTAAGACAATTAGGAGATAAACATACTGTGTTTTCAATGTAGAGCTAGGTTACCTGTAGATTTAACTGTGCTAAATTGAATTTGGAACCAAACGCGCAGTCTTTTGTACATTGTATACTTTTATCAATCGGAAGGGGTGCTGACTGGGATTGTTCACTAGCCAATATATTAGCAAATATCGCCGTGGGCGCTTATTAGAGCAGGGCGCTTATTACGTCGAATACGGTAATTATTTAAATATGCCTACCGACAATGACTGAAAATAGTACTATTCTATGAATATTAGCTTCCGTGGTGATGCGGCCGTGAACCAGCTGTTTCAATCAGAGGGGGTTTATTGTGATTTAATAGCCTCTGATTGACCAATCAGAATCGAGTAGATTCCAAATTCATGGTCACCAGTTTGATAGTCGATGGTATGATATATGGTTGTAACATTGTCTGTGTGTAGATGTTGGACGGAACCACGGCCACCAAGGTAGCATCTCTGGAGGGACACACCATGCCAGTGCTGTGTGTGACGGTCACCGCCAAGTACGTGGCCAGCTGTGGGGAGGACTACACCTGCCTCATCTTCGGCTCGCCCCGGGAGTGTAAGAAGGCACTCAGGTAAGGAGGTTCACCAACTCCAAGTTGGAAGTCCTGGTATAGAAACCACATCATTGGTCAGACAGACATACGGGAAGGGGCATTGGCCAACTTATTAAATTATTAGGTCATTATGACCTACCATTTGTGAGTCACGCCGTGAAGATCAGGGTTAGAATTAGTCTTCAGCAACCCATGCTCTACGTAAGGGGAGACTAACGGGATCACGTGGTCAGACTCGCTGACTTGGTTGATGCATGTCATCATATTTCAATTGCATAGATCGATGCTCATGATGTCAATCACTGGATTGTCTAGTCCAGAGTCAAATATTTACAAACCACTGTCATATAGCTGGAATATTGCTGAGTGCAGTGTAAACAACAAACAAACCAAACAAATTTGTGAGTCACACATGAACTGTAGAACCCTTTGGATTTTTATTGACCTACCTTGGTTAAACATCATGGTCCTATTCAAGGTATTTTAGATGGACTTGTGAAACTTTGTGAAAATCTGCCTCAGGTGCAGGGTTGGATGTTTTTGGTGTATATTTTAGGGGAGGGGGTGGATTATTTTAAGGGTCAGGGCTTTAAGGGTCTTCGCAGGTGGTCCTGCACAAAGGTCTATATGAGTGTTTTACCATTACAAGAGACCTGTGAAGACCCGGGTTAGAATGGGTCTCCTGCAACCCATGTTTGCTGTAAGAGGCGACTGTGCTTGTCATAAGAGATGACTAACAGGATTCGGTGGGCAGGCAAGCTGACTTGGGTAGATGCTCATGATATCAATCACTGGATTGACTGGCCCAGACTCGATTATTTACATACTGCTGTCATAAAGCTGGAATAAGTGTGATGTTTATGAACAAACAAGCAAACAAAAACAACAACAAACAAACTATGGAAAGAGAGAGCATCTGATGGGTCTGCTCATGTTTTTGCTGAGGGCCACCAAAAATGGTTTCGCACTTGGTGGGGAATTGAACCCGGTGCTTCTGTGTGACAAGCAAATAATTTTACTACCTGACGCGATTAACCCTTTGCTTTAATGATCATCATGAGAATATCAGCCGAGGCATGTCAGGAGCTATACACTGAAGACACATATGCACACAGACTAAATGCGAGGCATGTCACGAGCTATACACTGAAGACACATATGCACACTGACTAAATGTGAGGCATGTCAGGAGCTATACACTGAAGACACACATGCACACAGACTAAATGCGAGGCATGTCAGGGGCTATACACTGAAGACACATATGCACACAGACTAAATGAGGTAATGGTGGATTGGTTGTGTGTTTCCAGACCCTCCCCGATGGCGACCTTGAAGGGTCACACTGCCCCAGTGACCAGCTGCTCCTTCAACTCGAACCACACCAAGCTGGCCACAGCCAGTCGAGATGCTGTGAGTAACACATTATAGCCCTGGCTACCTTGTTTCATCATCCAAAACGGACTTCTGCAGGAGATACCACTGTGAGATCAAGCAATATCTCCCCGGAGAGAGATTAATGGAGTTGGAGGTGGGGGTGGGTTGGATGGGGGAAGGCGACATGAAAAAAGACACAGCGAAGGACTGGTCATTTATGTTTGTGTCTGTGTTTGTCAAGAAATAATGTTACTTGTATTAGAGAGGAGGGGGTGCATGAACTAAAAAAACAAACAAACATAAAATTGGGGGTTGGGGGGGTCTTCAAACTATGATACAGGCCTTAGACCAATCCCACTGCCTGCCTCTCCACTGCCATTTTTATCTAACATAGGGCGGTCGGGTAGCCTAGTGGTTAAAGCGTTCGCTCGTCACGTCGAAGACCTGGGTTCGATTCCCGACATGGGTACAATGTGTGAAGCCCATTTCTGGTGTCCCCCGCCGTGATATTGCTGGAATATTGCTAAAAGCGGCGTAAAACCATACTCACTCACTATCTAACATAATAACATTGCGCTAATCTCCATGCACTGTGGCGTGTTCTAAGCACACACTGGACAGTTTCTAGAGATAGGCTTGACAGAAGAGATAAATCTTGAGAAGTGCTTTAAACAGGATAGGTTTGAGCTCAAATGGTAGCTGGTTCCATGGAACTGCTTATGAGAAGGACTTTCCCCATAACATGTTGACTCACAAAGTAAATTTCTTCTTTCAGTCTGTGATGATCTGGGACATGTTCCAAGTCCTACTGGACCCTGATGCGGTGGCGGAGAGGACGCTTCACGCCTGCCACAACGACTGGATCAACTCCTGCAGGTGGTCCAACATCGGCGACTACCTGGTATGACAGTCACTAGATGAACAGTTTGTGTTTTCTGATTTTGACCACATTTTGAGACGTTTCCAGTTGGCACCGTACTGGCTCATTGCTCACCACTCAGTATCTTGCAGATTACGGAAGGCAATGAGGGTGCCAAATGGCACTGGAATCACTTGGAAATGTCCGTAGACTAAAGTCAAGAGCCACCATTCCTACCCATAACCTACCCATTCCCCCTTTACCTCATTTGCATTACCTGATCCTTGAAGATCCAGGTAGAGGATATAGGTCTTCAGCAACCCATGCTTGTTGTAAGAGGCGACTGACGGGATCAGGTGGTCATGCTCGCTGACTTTGTTGTTGCGTGTCATCATATTCCAATCACGTAGATCGATGCTCATGTTGGCAGTCACTAGATTGTCTGGTCCAGACTTGTTTATTTACCACCGGCTGTCACATAGCCGGAATAAACAAACAAACAAACATTTGCATATCCATTTAGCTTTACTAGGTACATTTGCACTTACTTTCAATGGAGAATTCAAATCCTGGAAATATTATTGAAACTGATGGTGATTTCTTGTAAAAACAAGAAATGGTGAATCCTTTTCACATGATATTAAGACAGGAAGTCAAACTAAGTCATTTCCCACATGTTGGAGTAGTGCAGGCAAACTTGCAGCACCTCAGCCCAGATTGACAAGTGTCCGCTTAGCACAAGTTCTTTTCCAGAAACACAGTCCGGAACACAGTACATGTAGTGAGAAATAACTCGAGTGCAGTTGCTCTTCGCTTCTTACAGTTGTAGAGAGATTCTGTTACTTGTATTTCATAATCTGACATGTCAATATGGTTCGGCAAGTTAGCAGCTTGTCACTTCTCCACATTGGCCATGTATGCTTTACTTGGATTACGGGTCAGAATACGTCTCAGTCAACCTGTGCATATTGTTTGAGGCAACTAAATGATTGGCGGTATAGTCTTCATGGATTCCAGGTTAGAATACGTCTCAGTCAACCTGTGCATATTGTTTGAGGCAACTAAATGATTGGCGGTATAGTCTTCATGGATTCCAGGTTAGAATACGTCTCAGTCAACCTGTGCATATTGTTTGAGGCAACTAAATGATTGGCGGTATAGTCTTCATGGATTCCGGGTTAGAATACGTCTCAGTCAACCTGTGCATATTGTTTGAGGCAACTAAATGATTGGCGGTATAGTCTTCATGGATTCCGGGTTAGAATACGTCTCAGTCAACCTGTGCATATTGTTTGAGGCAACTAAATGATTGGCGGTATAGTCTTCATGGATTCCGGGTTAGAATACGTCTCAGCCAACCTGTGCATATTGTTTGAGGCAACTAAATGATTGGGTATTTAGGCTCAGAGACTTCGTTGATTACTTGTCATTGATCAAGGATTATTGGTCAGATATCAATCACTGGTTTATCTGATTATTTTGAGGCTCCTGTTCTGTTGCTGGAATATTGCTGAGTCGGGGGCATTAAACAACAAGCAAACATGGACCCCTAGTTAGCACTTCATCATATGTGGCCACTTTCTGATGACTCCCTCATTCCCCAGGTGACAGGCTCCAATGATTTCAACCTGAAGGTTTGGGACGTCAAGACCGGAGCAGAGAAGAACAAACTGACCGGTCACATGTCTGCGGTCAACTCCGTGGCATTCCAGGTAAAAGGCTGGGCTGTTTTTCCACCTGGAAAAGTATTTAAGCATTTAAAATTTAACTGCACTTGCTAAATGCTACAGAATTTATTCCAACATTATGTGGGGGACACAGGTGACTGAGTCATCTGAGGCACCACAACTTGCTGTGTTAAGTTGTGTACCTTAGACATGCTTGAAGCCTATGGTCATGGGTTGAATCCCAGATTCACCAAAGTGTTAAACATATTCACTTCACATTGGGTGTATCATGTTTTTCAGTATGGGTGTATCATGTTTTTCAGTGTGGATGTATCATGTTTTTCAGTGTGGATGTATCATGTTTTTCAGTGTGGGTGTATCATGTTTTTCATTGTGGGTGTATCATGTTTTTCATTATGGGTGTACCATGTCTTACAGTATGGGTGTGTCATGTTTTTCAGTATGAGTATCATGTATTTCAGTATGGGTGTACCATGTTTTTCAGTGAGGGTGTATTATGGTTTTCAGTATGGGTGTACCATGTTTTTCAGTATGGGTGTACCATGTTTTTCAGTGAGGGGGTATCATGTTTTTCAGTATGGGTGTACCATGTTTTTCAGTATGGGTGTGTCATGTATTTCAGTATGGGTGTATCATGTATTTCATTATGGGTGTACCATGTCTTTCAGTATGGGTGTGTCATGTTTTTCAGTATGAGTATCATGTATTTCAGTATGGGTGTACCATGTCTTTCAGTATGGGTGTACCATGTTTTTCAGTGAGGGTGTATTATGGTTTTCAGTGTGGATGTATCAGTTTTTCAGTATGGGTATCATGTATTTCAGTATGGGTGTGTCGTGTTTTCAGTATGGGTGTGTCATGTATTTCAGTGAGGGTGTATTATGTTTTTCAGTGTGGATGTATCATGTATTTCAGTATGGGTGTACCATGTTTTTCAGTGAGAGTGTCTCATGTTTTTCAGTGTGGGTGTTTCATGTTTTTCAGTATGGGTGTATCGTGTTTTTCAGTGAGGGTGTATTATGTTTTTCAGTGAGGGTGTCTCATGTTTTTCAGTGTGGGTGTTTCATGTTTTTCAGTATGGGTGTATCATGTTTTTCAGTGATGGTGTCTCATGTTTTTCAGTGTGGATGTGTCATGTTTTTCAGTATGGGTATCATGTATTTCAGTATGGGTGTGTCGTGTTTTCAGTATGGGTGTGTCATGTATTTCAGTGAGGGTGTATTATGTTTTTCAGTGTGGATGTATCATGTATTTCAGTATGGGTGTACCATGTTTTTCAGTGAGAGTGTCTCATGTTTTTCAGTGTGGGTGTTTCATGTTTTTCAGTATGGGTGTATCGTGTTTTTCAGTGAGGGTGTATTATGTTTTTCAGTGAGGGTGTCTCATGTTTTTCAGTGTGGGTGTTTCATGTTTTTCAGTATGGGTGTATCGTGTTTTTCAGTGAGGGTGTATTATGTTTTTCAGTATGGATGTATTCTGTTTTTCAGTATAGGTGTACCATGTTTTTCAGTGAGGGTGTATCATGTTTTTCAGTATGGGTGTATCATGTATTTCAGTGAGGGTGTATTATGTTTTTCAGTATAGGTGTATCATGTTTTTCAGTGAGGGTGTATTATGTTTTTCAGTATGGGTGTATCATGTGTTTCAGTGAGGGTGTATTATGTTTTTCAGTGTGGATGTATCATGTTTTTCAGTATCGGTGTACCATGTTTTTCAGTGTGGGTGTATCATGTTTTTCAGTATGGGTGTATCATGTATTTCATTATGGGTGTGTCATGTTTTTCAGTGTGGATGTGTCATGTATTTCAGTGTGGATGTGTCATGTATTTCAGTATCGGTGTATCATGTTTTTCAGTATGGGTGTACCGTGTTTTTCAGTATGGGTGTGTCATGTATTTCAGTATGGGTGTGTCATGTTTTTCAGTGTGGGTGTGTCATGTATTTCATTATGGGTGTGTCATGTTTTTCAGTGTGGATGTGTCATGTATTTCAGTGTGGATGTGTCAAGTATTTCAGTATCGGTGTATCATGTTTTTCAGTATGGGTGTACCGTGTTTTTCAGTATGGGTGTGTCATGTATTTCAGTATGGATGTGTCATGTATTTCATTATGGGTGTGTCATGTTTTTCAGTGTGGATGTGTCATGTATTTCAGTGTGGATGTGTCATGTATTTCATTATGGGTGTACCATGTTTTTCAGTATGGGTGTATCATGTTTTTCAGTATGGGTGTACCGTGTTTTTCAGTATGGGTGTGTCATGTATTTCAGTATGGGTGTGTCATGTATTTCAGTGTGGATGTGTCATGTATTTCATTATGGGTGTGTCATGTTTTTCAGTGTGGATGTGTCATGTATTTCAGTGTGGATGTGTCATGTATTTCAGTGTGGATGTGTCATGTATTTCAGTGTGGATGTGTCATGTATTTCAGTATCGGTGTATCATGTTTTTCAGTATGGGTGTACCGTGTTTTTCAGTATGGGTGTGTCATGTATTTCAGTATGGGTGTGTCATGTATTTCAGTGTGGATGTGTCATGTATTTCATTATGGGTGTGTCATGTTTTTCAGTGTGGATGTGTCATGTATTTCAGTATGGGTGTACCATGTTTTCAGTTTGGGTGTGTCATGTATTTCAGTATGGGTGTACCATGTTTTCAGTTTGGGTGTGTCATGTATTTCAGTATCGGTGTATCATGTATTTCAGTATGGGTGTACCATGTTTTCAGTTTGGGTGTGTCATGTATTTCAGTATGGGTGTACCATGTTTTCAGTTTGGGTGTATCATGTATTTCAGTATCGGTGTATCATGTATTTCAGTATGGGTGTATCGTGTCAGCGTCCAGTGATGGTCATGTAAAGGTGTGGTCACACAAGGGCACTGAGATCACCACCCTGCTCGGACACACACAGAGGGTCAACAGCTGTGACATTGTGGTCAAGGTCAAACAAGGGGCAGATGTGGAGGACAGTAAGTATTTTACACTGACCTGAGCCACATCAAATGTTGGATGTTAATGGGTGTTTGTTTTCATGAATGTCCATTTCAGGGGTTTATCTTGACCTGCTCAGAGGCAGGTATTCCATCCCAAGCCTGTAGCAAATGTCAGTAAAAAATTCCAAATTTCCTAATTCATATTAGGTTGTATAATATTAATCAATGTTATAGCTTTGTAGGGGTGACTTTTATTTTACTGACCAATTTGAACAAACAAATGAATTTTTTTCCCAATTTGCCTGCCAGAGGCACTTAGTGTGGAATCCTGGAAAAATCCCTGCCAGTCACTTTATTAGAGTGAATATACAAGATATATCATGATTTCTTGTAAATAAATTTAGTTTAGGTCATCCAATCCTGTTGTGATACCATAAGAAAAGGACCACTCTGTTTGGGTCAAAGGTCACACTGCCTGGGGACATATGTTACTATGTGAGCTTGAAAGCGGTCGGCTCTAGTACTGTGACCTTTCCATGCATCTTTTAGCAACTGAGGAGGAGACAATGGACTGGGCAGCTCCCGAGATTGATACACCTGACAAGAAGTCTGGACGTTCGGACATCAAGATGCAGGATGTGATCGTGGCCACGTGTGCAGACGATGGTCTTCTGAGACTCTGGAAACCCCTGCAGGTCAGTACAGGACCAGCATAGTCGTCCTTGAAGTGATGACAGGTTCTACTCCAGACTTCTTGGTGAATGAGTTGGGTTGAATGCGTCTTTGAACAATATTTTAGTAACATCGTGGCATATCACCTTAATATTGGATGAAACCTAACATATTTTTGGTATCAACTTCTTGAGACATATTTGTGACAAGCTAACTGAAGTTCCAGTGATGTCATTGTATGTCATGTTCTTCAGCTTCTGGGGCGGTCGGGTAGCCTAATGGTTTAAACGTTTGCTCGTCATGCCTAAGACCCGGGTTTGATTCCCGACATGGGTACAATGTGTGAAGCCCATTTCTGGTGTCCCCCGCTGTGATATTGCTGGAATATTGCTAAAAGCGGCGTAAAACCATACACACACATTCACTCACTCTTCAGCTTCTTCATGCCCAAAGACATGGCAGCAGCATCATCATTCACTGTCAGTGTGAGAAACCAGTGCCACCACTTTCAGGGATATCATTAATCAGTGGATGATGTCAAATGCTTCCATGAAATGTGATCCCTTCTTTCAGAGGATGTATATAAAAATTAACATTTAAATCTTCGAATTTTAATGCAGTTCATCATTAATGTATATCATGTTCATGTCATTTTTTTAAAAGACATATCGACAGGTGTGATCCAATAACTTATAACAAGTAAATATACTCAAAAAAGACTTATTCTCTAATTATTAGTTAGAGGGTTTTAGGTTTGCAATCCTATCAAAATATGTGTTCCACCGATCAGACTGTGGTGCACACTCTAATTTCTTTATGTCCTGAATAAAATACGTGAGGGTCATGAATATTTTGGGTGATATGTTTTGTCATGAAGACTGGGCACACAATTTCATAAAGATATCCCAAAAAATATTCATGATGCCTGACTTTGTTCAGTCATATACCGGGGGTATATTTTTTTAAGAAATTATTTTGACACAAGTCCAGGTTTAAAGCCTGATTGTCCATTGTGTATGGTCTATAGCAAGCAAATCATTTCATTCTCTGCTTCAGATATATTTCAATTTGCAAATGGCAGCAATAAATTCTTTATGATACACAAACAATCAATTAGCTCTCTGATAATTACAAACATGTTTCTTCCAGGCAAATGAGTTGGCATCTCTGACTGGGCACTCGGATCGAGTGTTGTCAGTAGCATCGGACAAGTCTGGCAATGTATGCAGCTGTTCATTGGACAAGTCAGTGAGACTCTGGACCCCACAGCTCAGTGAGGAACACGTCATCGGTCGCCATGATGCTGAGGTCACCTTCTGTGTTGCCTCTCCAGATAGCTCTACAGTTCTCACAGGAAGCCGGTATGTGGTGATTTAAGATTCTAAGTTTGCAAATGGCATCTGTTATGTTGAAAAAAAGACAGAAAACAATGACAAATTTTGAAAATTGGGTGCAGGCCGTTGATGTGTGATTGCCACATGGGTGCCAAGACATTTTGGTAAACTTACAACAAGAGAATGTAAGCTTTTATGTTTGAAATGCCTTGGAATCTGTCTAAACAGAACGAATCTGGGATTACTTCAGTAGAGCATTTATGATGCATTCATAGTTTAAATAAAGTGAACTTGTTCTGTTTCCCACAAATTTTATCTAAGTTGTGTTTATTGAAGATTTCATGCAGAATTTGGTATGGCTTTGATACATTCCCTGTATATTTGTTGGACCATTATTATTTTCTACTCTAGAAATGGTATCGTGAAGATATGGACCTTGGATCCTGTCACCAACGAGAGAGCATGCTCTTACAGCTTCAAGGTAGGACGCCATTTTTATTTTTGTTAGTAGGAAGCAGGAGTTATCTGCCCTTAGTATGATCTTGGGGCATGGAACTAAATACTGAATTTAGGAGTTACGGGTTTTCAGATTTGTGGGATCCCCTGAATTTTCATATGGAACTGACGTCAATAAACCTGCAAATCTGAGAACAAATTTTGTTTATCGACATTGTAAAATACAATAATTAGTAATCATTTTCCGGAACCACTCTGTCTGTATGGGTACTCTCACAGTTGTGAGATGGACTTGATGTCATGCTGGAATGCTTTAATGTATTAATGTAATAAATATTGATCTGGCTTAATATTTAATTAATGTGTTACCCATTTTGACAACCAAAATGGCACGTTTTTACAAATTGGGATTGCGAACTAAAAGATAAATCATTCATGCGCAATGAATAGCCCAGGAGATTTCCGAGCTTCGAATCCAATTAAATCACATTTTCTCAACCAATCACACTGCAGCACGGAATAAAATTATATGTCCAGTACCATTTAATGTTGCCATCTGTAGTACAATACATGCTGTGTATTCACAATACTTTTAGAAACAGTAAGTCAAAATGTTTTGTCAAGTTCATACAATGACATCCATTTTTGCAGGCTCATGAAAAATCGGTGAATGCTGCCTGTTTTGTGAACCGACACAGCAACAAGTTTGCCACGGGTTCTGATGATGCAACAATCATCATATGGGACATCATAAAGAAAAGAGAGTCCTTCCTTGTCAAGTGAGCTGTGCTTATCATCAGACTAATGGGCCCATGCCCTTATTTTCTGGTCCCATATTCCATCATGAAATTCTCCCCCGTGGCAATTCCATGTCAGGATAGGCCTCTAGCAACCTTTACTGGTTGCAAGAGACAACAAAGTGGATCGGCTGGTCACGCTCGTTGAGTTGCTTGATGACGATGGCATGAATTGTTGCTCACACTATCAATCACTGGATTGTTTGGTCCAAACGTGATTATTTACACGTTGAATACAGATTGAATATTGCTGAGTGCAGCATTGAAGGAAATGCACACACACAGATCTGAGGACATCCCATTAGGGGTCACATCAGAACGACCTTTCATCTGATGAATCAGAGCATCGCTTACCAGATTATGAAAGTGACAGTCAGAATGTGATTTCTAATCATGCAACCTTGAAAACTTTAACTCCAAATGATAGTTACGGGTTTAACGAATGAATCCATACAATCTAGACCATTCCAGAATGTTCTTTTGTTCAGGTTTCAAATTTGTAATGGAGAATTTGTCAAAATATGTTTCGAAGCGTAGTCGCCAATTTGAAATTAGTGCTGTAACATGAGAAAGCTTCCTTCTGATTGGTCATTCCATTGGTCGGTCAAAGTTTGTGCAAGGTCGGTCTGATGTGGCGAGTAATTGGATGTTCTCAGATCTTTGTTTAGCTGTAGCGAGAACTAAGATCTGATTTTAATGAGATTGATTCTGAAAGTGGCGTCAGGCAACAATTGTGACTGGTCCCCACCATGTTACAAAGAGTGCATTAACTTGATGAAGAACCACCTGAGGGTTACAATGTGTGACCTGGCTGCTTGTATGTCATCATACCCACATCATCAGGATCACTCTCCACGCATTCTGTGGTGTGTCAAGAATTAATTACTTCAGGCATTTCTTATTAAGCGGGGGCGGTCAGGTATCCTAGTGGATAAAGCGTTCGCTCGTCACACCGAAGACCTGGGTTCGATTCCCAACATGGGTACAATGTATGAAGCCCATTTCTGGTTTCCCCCGCCGTGATATTGCCGAAATATTGCTAAAAGTGGCATATACCAGACTCACTCCCTCTTATGAAGCGGCAAATGTCTGACTGGTACACACAAAACATTTCATATGAACCTGCCTGTACTTTTTTGGACAGAAAATATTGTGTTGTATTCACAAGTTATATTTGAAAATGGACACATATAATTTTAACTGCAAGTCATATAGGAGGTAAAAAAGGATTTCTGTTTTAATTAAAACCAATTCAAGTTGAGTCTATTTTACTGTCCACGTTTAATTTACAGTCAGCCACAAAGTTTTTGTTTCAAACAAGGAAAATGCCATTCATAGCAAGCCAAAGGTTTCACCAATATTATATTTTGTATTTGTTGGTAGGGTTGTCACCCTAGCAGTAAAGCAACTTAGATAAGAATATGTTCAAGTGCATCTGTGGGTTTTTTTCACGTGAGACTTCCATCTATCACTTACCCGTGAGACTTCCGTCTATCACTTACCCCCTGTCATTGCAGGAAAGGAAAGGTGTTCAGTGTCATGACTCCCATCACAGCCCTGGCCTGGAATGACAAGTACCCGTCCAAGTCCGGACTCACCTTTTTCTCCGCAGAATGGGACGGCACCATCAACGTATGGAACACGGACTATGGCACGCCTGTCAATACTATAAGGTGAAGTAACAACTTTTCCTGTGGAGAATGCTCTTGGTGGTTGAATAGAACATATGTATCCTAAGTTCTGATTAAAATATACCTGTGAAGAACGTTTTAAAATACCAGGCCCCTTCAAAATCTGAAATGGTTCGTCCCTACATGGAGCAAATCTGGGATTTCAGGCACCAAACCCTTGTTGCTAAGAGAGCACCAACTCAGCATTGGACCCGTGGAGATCCAGAGTAGAATAGGTCTTCAGCAACCAATGCTTGCCGAAAAAGGCTACTTTACTTGTCGTAAGAGGCGACTAACGGGATTGAGTGGTCAGACTCAGCTTAGAATAGGTCTTCAGCAACCCATGCTTGCCGAAAAAGGCTACTATACTTGTCGTAAGAGGCGACTACGGGATTGAGTGGTCAGACTCGCTATCTTAGTTTATGCATGTCATTGTATCCAAAATGCGTAGATCGATGCTTATGATGTCATTAACTCGATTATTTACATACAGACGCCATATTGCTGGAAGAGTGCTGAGTTAGGTGTTAAACAACAAGCAAACATTTGTGATTAAATTGTATGTCTTTTTACTTAATAAAACCTCTCTATGTGAAATAGATTAAAACACTAGTTTATTGGTAAAGATTCGATGCAACTACATCGTGGGACCAGGTGTAGGCCATTGTTTTGGTACTGGAACATGCTTAGTGAGTTTGGACAGTATCCTGTCCAGCAGGCCCCTCCACCAGCCTACTTTGTCTAACGATTGCATGTTTCTTCCAGGAACCCGACAAATGCTGGCTTCTACAACAGCTGGTCTACCAGGCTGACCTTTTCTGACCAGGAGCTTCTGACAGCAGGCACTGACAGCAAGGTTGTCATCATGGACGTCGCGCCAGTACTGCAGGTGAGTTTTCGGCTTCGGGGTTCTGTTCCACAAGAGGGGGATGCTTGTGTAGCCTAGTGGTTAAAGTGTTCGCTCTTCATGCTGAAGGCCCAGGTTTGATTCCCATCATGGGTACTATGAGTGAAGCCCATTTCTGGTGTCCCTGCCGCGATATTGCTGGAATATTGCTAAAAGTGGTGTAAAACTATATTCACTCACTCCACAAAGGGGTGTTGGTACTGTTGGAATTCTGTGTTAAGGTATGGGAGTTACAAGTCATTGCGTGCGAGGATCACTTTCAGGAATTTGAACCGGGGTAGTGCAAAGGTTGAGGTAGAAGGAGAATCGGTTCCTACAACGATTTGGACAATGCCATGCATACAATACAAAATATAAAGGGACCTCTCATATTATCAACCCTCCTTTCTTTTTTGTCCTCTTCCAAACTGCTTTTTTCCAAAGATCCTCTGAGGCACTTAGAATGTTTTTCTCTTGATCCTCGAGCCGTAAGCGTCTCCATGGTCTTGTGGATGGAGAGTGAGGTCGGAGTGGAAGGTTGGTGGTTCCATCCCCAGCTGTGTCATGCCAAAAGATGTTAAAAGATGATATTTGTTGTTACCTTGCGTGGCTCTCGGCATTAAGGGAATACAATTACCAGTAAACTTAATGCCAGTATACAGTGTCTGAGAGGGGTAGTCACCCGTGGTATGGTATCTCAGTGGACTGCCACTATAACAAGCATAAGTCCTGACTTGTACAAGAATAGACACGCATACGTGCACACACACATGCACACGCACATGCACACGTATACATGAATTATTTATGTTCATGCAACTTTTTTTTTGTTAAGTGCCCCCACCCCAATTTTTCAAAAAGTTGTAGCAACATTTGCTTTAACCTTGGCAGAATTGTGTAAATTACACAGGTATGTCCAAAGTTTAACTTGCAGGTGTTTTTCATCACCATGGAAACTGTGACTCTTCTCTTTGTTCACAGGTCAAGTACAATAGTCCAGTGGTGACCAAAATGATGATGTTTGTGGACAGCTCTGAACTGGACAAACATGTCCCTCCTCACAAACGTACCAAGACATGGGTGTTGGATGTCATGCAAAGGGGGACAACTGTGTACTGTGTTGACTCCAAGGGGCAGATAACTGTGGCAAACAGAAACCAAGCACCTGACACCTGGAAAACAGTGAAGGTATTGAAGACATTATAGTTTTCAGCAAAATTATGAAAAAAGGGTTTTGGAGATATTTTGGTGGGTGGGGGGGGGGGGAGCTGATTCTAAGATTTGCCTGCAATGGGGGGCAGAGAATGCTTGAAGGCGCAATGCTGAGTTTGTTTGTTTGTTTGTTTGTTTGTTTGTTTTACGACGCACTCAGCAATATTCCAGGTATATGACGGCAGCCTGTAAATAATCGAGTCTGGACCAGACAATCTAGTGATTGATATCATGAGCATCGATCCATGCAATTGGGATCGATGACATGCATCAACCAAGTCAGCGAGTCTGACCACCCGATCCTGTTAGTCGCCTCTTACGACAAACGTAGTCGCCTTTTATGGCAAGCATGGGTTGCTGAAGACCTATTCTACCCTAAATTTTCATGGGTCCAATGCTGAGTTGGTGCTCTCTTAGCAACAAGGGTTTGCTGCCTGAAATCCCAGATTTGCTCCATATAGGGACGAACCTTTTCAGATTTTGAAGGGGTCCTGATATTTATTTATTCTTAAAATGTTGGTTCCAAATTATATCAGAAAAAAACCATTTGGATTCAGGTTTCAGTGAAAGAAAAACTTGCAGGGCATGCTGGAAGTCCTGAAAAAAAAATTGGTTTTGAAAAACGAAATATTTCCAAGTCTCCTTTCAGAGAAAAACAATTTTGGAAGTAGTGACTGAAATACTGTTCAGGTTTGACATAACTCAGTCAAACTTGTGAAACCTGTAAGCAATTGAACATTAAATGTGACTTCCTTTCTTATTTAGGGACTGGTGGCTGGTGAGATTGGTCCCCCCCCCCCATTTTATGTAAAAAATATGTCAAATCCCGGCCTCCCTCCCCAAAACCAAACAATTTCAAGTTACATTTTTTCATGATCCTCCATACTCCCCATAATAAATTACCAGTCCCTAAATAAGAAAGGAAGTAGAAGGGAGGATATTGAAGTTTCTTGTATTTTCACAAACTTGTGTTTACCAGTGTTTGCAATGAACAGACATTTGATTAGTTTACATGATAGATACTGATCACAGACTTACAAGGAAGCTGGACTGATGGTAGGGTGTTTGTTCCAGATTCATGCGGAGGCCATCACCAGCATCATGTCGGTGGCTGGGTGTATCTTCACAGCCTCCGCAGACCAAACAGTCAAGGTGTGGACGGAAGGCCTGACTCAGGTAAGGAGCTGCCTGTTCTCACACTCATGGACCTGGTCGCACTTGCATAAAGTGATCTTAGCGCTAAGACTATCACAAGCCTATGTTAAAGTATGGGAGTTATGATCATCTTAGCGCTAAGATCCCTTTGTGCAAGTGGGCTCTAGTTTGTCTTTTCCATATTAACCTGAGTGAATTATATGAAATATGTTTCAAAATGACCTTTTGATTTATTTATTGTGTTTTGTTAAGATATCTGATACATGTATGTACAAATTGGCAATCCCAGCAGGGCTATCAGATAAAAGTAGGAGTAGACTGTGATATCTCTATACACCATGCAGCTTCTCTCTGGTACCAGTATATGCATCCAGGCATGACCACAGTCTGTAAATAATCAAGTCTGGACCAGACAATCCAGTGATTGATATTATGAGCAATGATCCACACCATGCAGCTTCTCTCTGGTACCAGTATATGCATCCAGGCATGACCACAGTCTGTTAATAATCAAGTCTAGACCAGACAATCCAGTGATTGATATTATCAGCAATGATCCACACCATGCAGCTTCTCTCTGGTACCAGTATATGCATCCAGGCATGACCACAGTCTGTAAATAATCAAGTCTGGACCAGACAATCCAGTGATTGATATTATGAGCAATGATCCACACCATGCAGCTTCTCTCTGGTACCAGTATATGCATCCAGGCATGACCACAGTCTGTAAATAATCAAGTCCGGACCAGACAATCCAGTGATTGATATTATCAGCAATGATCCACACCATCAGGGTATGTTGACATGCCATCAACCCAGTCTACGAACTTGACAACCCAGTCAGTTTGGTCGCCTCTTTCTCGGGACCAATACTAATCGGGGTTCTCCACAGGCTCCCAAATCAGTGGCTTAGTTTGTTTGTTTGTTTGTTTTGTTTGTTTTTTAACACTGCACTCAGCAATATTCCGGCTATCTGACGGCGGTCTGTAAATAATCGCGTCGGGACAAGACAATCCAGTGATTGATATCATAAGCTTTGATCTACGCATCTGAGATATGATTACATGCATCAACATAGTCAGACCACCCAATCCTCTTAGTTGCCTGTTACAACAAGCATAGTCGCCTTTTACGGCAAGCATTGGTTGCTGAAGACCTATTCTACCCCGGATCTTCATGGATGTCCTCATATGACAAACAGTGTGTGTGTTTGTTGTTTAACACTCCACTCAGCAATATTTAAGCTATGGGTTGGGGAGGACACATTCTAACCTGGGCCCCCACAGAACTAAATACATCATACATGTACGTGTATATACATGAAATAGGTGTATCAGCACATCCCAAGTGTACACATGTAACATGACTCAGAAGGGTCTCGTGAAGCAAAGCATTGTATTTTCTCTCCTCAGATTGGTCAGTTCTTCTGCCCAGCACCTGTGACCAGCATGACGCTTGCGGGAACGGTCAGTAGGTCCCCTGTGTGTGTCCCCCTGATGTGTGGGGACCAGCTGGGCAATGTCCACCTCCTCACATGGCGGCAGTGAAGTGACCACATCACATGTACAGCATTGTCTTCTCACTTTAGTATCCTGCTTCATCACTTTAGAACAAGTCCTGTCTTTGTTCACATCTCAATGTCTTCACAACTAGGCCATGTATATATACCTTCCCTTTGATTCCTTTAGAATTAAGTTCTTAATTTGCACCTTTATTTCCAAAATTATTTATTACTTAGCAACACTGCCATAATGGACCTGTAGGGTATAAAAAAACTTGTGTGTAAATAATTGTTATCAATACGATTGGTATTTGTTTTTGCATATATTGTATCTCCTAACATCGTCATTATTTTCTTAAGTTCTTTTATTGCCAATAACATTGTTTTTTTACTTCAACACATTTAGGAAAATAATTTTCTAAATTGTACATAACTGTTATGCATAATTAACCAATGTAAATGTGACTGTACATATCCCCAATATGGCTTCAAATGCATGTATAATGTACCAATGATCAAACAAGTGATTTATATGCAACTTTGAGCAACATTTCATGTCAATGTACCTGTATTATTATTATCATTATTATGTAAATATCATATAGCTACAAATGTTATGTATGTATCATTATGTTTGGCATGCTTTGATCCTGTGCACACACAGACATGTAAATATATCTGTACTTGCATGAAGAAACCTTATATTTTGATCTGTGAATATGCATTAACAAATATATCATTGTACATACTAAAAACACAATAAGTGTATTTTCTTGAGTATAGTGTGCACAAAACACTGCCGTGTAGAAGGTGGTGCGCATTACACACGCCATAACGAGTTTTGATTTTTTTTCCCAGCGCAAAGACATATTGTAAATATGTGTATACTGATATGCCAACACAGAGGTTGGAACCATTAGTAGTTAGTTCAGAACAGCTTCCTACATTTCTTGAATCTTGTATTGTGACTTTTCATCACTACTATAGTCCTGAGTTTGAATCCCATTTTTGTGATCCTTTACCTGAAAATGTCTCCCTTATTTCTTTGACCCAGAGGTCTAAATTATTATTCGCTGTGCAGATGTCCATCTTCGGCTCATAGTATCCACAGGTTGTTGGTTTGAGTCCAATATCTGACAGCAACTTGCTAGTAGATTTCGGGGAAGTGGTCCCTATCTATGGCCTGTAACATTGCACTTCTGACCGCCGAGTGACGTACTGGTCGTTGTTGAACACCACTTAGTGTGCCCTCTTAACATTAGGCAAGCTTTGGGAACTGGTGAAGAAAGACATAATTTTACTATTATTTCTGTGTGATTGTTATTTATTTTATTTTAATTTTTATATTTTGCATTTGTGATAAAGAATTATTTTAGAAATGATTCTATTTATTCAGTAATTCACATTTTTTATTTAAACTTTATTGCATAAGTTAAGTTGCATTTAGATCAAAATATCATTTTAGTAGATTCTTCTAGACATTGACAATCATAATTTGACCATTCATGAATGAGAAAGAGAAAGTCAGCCCTTGGCTGAAGTAATTATGACTGCTTCAAGAAACACACCAACACTTTCACTTGGTTGGATTCCGTGTGTTGTCTGTGTAATATAGTGTCAGTTATTCTAGCTGCTGATTCTGTGATAATGAAATGTCATAATCGAAAACATTTTGTACAAACATAATATTGGTCAAAATCGTGTAAATTATATATTAAATGGATGGGTTAGATCGTAGATCCTACAACTCAATATTTGTACATGTATGTATATAGTTCCAGCTTTGTTTGTTTTATAACCTGTTTGTACTCGCATAACTCCGTGTTGTATATATATAATGTATGTATGTCATCAGGTATGCAGTACTTGACATGTAGTCATCAGACAGCACCTGTAGTTGGTTACGGAACATGCTCAGTATTACGATGCTCGAGATGCACTGCATCAATGCCTCTGTGAGGAGTACCAGTATTCTGTGCTTCATGTTTTCGATACTGGTACATTGTTCCTGTAACAAAAATATTTGTGTGTTTTGACCACCATGATACACAAGAGAAATCACATTACAGTAGCATGTAATAAACATAAATTAAATACTTGGTATACAGTATTTACGAACAACTGTGTAAACGTCTTAATCAAGAACCAGTTTACCGTCAGATTTGTGTTAGAATTGTTTACTGAATAGAGTAAACATCACTAGTCAGTAAAATTTAAATATGTTAAGAAATGTTTTTTTCGCAAATTCTTTGTTTTGTCTTACTTTTCTCTGTGTTATATTTTCATAACAAATAATGTGTAGTGTGGGGAGTTTTGCCTCAAGGGTTATCATTCCTTTACAACTTCTATTTTAGTCATCGGTGGACCTATAGCAAGAATTAGGCTGTTTATCGATCAAACCTGGGAAAAAACAAGTTGATTTCTATTTATTATGCAGTTGCTAGGTTCAACATGCTGAATGAACCATTCCCTGCTGTTAGCCTACTCTTTAATGGCTACTTCTTATATCAGGAATGATATACCTTTTCATGAGTGCTCAATTATGGCAAAACAAAAAAAAAATTCAGATTTTTTGCCTGTTTATCCAGGCTGATGTTGCATCTTTAATGTTACTGGTGGGACTGCAAATACCCGGAGCATACATAACATAATGGCATGTTTATATAAAGATGCTTAACAATTCAAATAAAGGTAAATCGAAGAAAATAATACAAAATTAAATTTCAGTAAATGAATTCAAATTCATGATTGTCGTCAAATACACTATAAACCTTTAGTAAACAAGAGATGTGGTTTATAAAATTCATCATAACCTCTCCATGTATACTTATTTATTTGAAAGCCAACAGTGTGTAAATCTTTCAGACAGGTTTCCCATTTAGAAATTGCAAATTACTTGTTGGTCACATGAGGAACAAACCGACATTTACAAAGTTCCTTTTTTTAGCTTTGAACCATGTGAAGCTGTGTGCATGGGACGGGTTTTGTTTAAGGTGAATATGGCAATTTTCCCATCATAAAAGTCAGTACCAAATTGTGTTTAACTATAAGGTTAATGAGACCGGCAAGTGATCAATATGCCATAGTTTGATTCCCATTACGTTTTTACCTGTGGTTTTGTGTTCAGGTGCGCCACCTATGTTGTGGTGCATGATCTCAGACCGGCCGGCTGTCTCGTGTACAACATGAGCCGTAGGCTGTGACTGAATCTATGAACTGTGCAATAGTAGTACAATAAACTCAAAATACAAATAAACTTCTAGTGTTTGTCATTACTTTGAAAAGTGCTTGTACGGGACATCACACCATTGTTATGCTACACACCAGACTTTATCAACACTGAAGGTGCTGTTGCTGGCGAGACAAGGTGAAATGGGGTTTAACGCCATGTTCAAGTGTGGTGTGGTGTGGTGTGGTGTGGTGTGGTGTGGTGTGGTGTACCTCAGACTTTTGCCTGTTTTATAGTCCTAGCCCACTTAGATACCATGCCACAGTTTAACATGAATACCCCACTCCGACACAGTAAGCGAATCCAAGCTGACCAGTCCTTGTTTTATCCCCTAAATGACGAGAGCCGGGGAGGGTAACTAGTACAAACTTTTAATGTCTTGATATATAAACAGGGGCTCAAACCACCCTTATGCTCTCCAGGCAGGCGCTCTATCCACCACCAGGAAGACAGTCCTTTGTTGCAGAAAGCTGTGATAGGTTGCCATAGCTACTATATCCCAGAAGGTGGCAGAGTTCACTTCATCCTCTATCACTATTACAGTCAAGTCTACAAGATGCTGTGGTTGACATTAGATTGACGTGGTCTTCAGCTCTCCATTGTGAAGAAACCAGGTGTTGTCTCAGATGCTGGTTTGTTAAGAGCATGAATGTTATTAACACCGCACTCAGCAATATTCCAGCTATATGATGGCGGTCTGTAAATAATTGATGATGTACCCTACAATCCAGTGACTGACATCATGAGCATCGATCTACATAATTCGGATACGATGACATGCATCAACCAAGTCACTGAGCCTGACCACCCAGTCCCATTAGTCGCCTCTTAGGACAATGGAATGTTAAGAAGCACCGACCACCAGCTCCACCTAGTGGCCTGACTTGCCAGCAGTAAAGGGATCCTACTCTGCCCTGGAACCAGCAAGTAGTAAAACCATACACCTCTGCTGACACAATACAAACTGCAAGGGTCTCAACACAACACCAACAATATTTTGCCGAAAACCTTGAAAACCTTGCAAAACCTCAGACAACAAAAACAAACAAATATTAACTGTTACACACAATATATTTTAATGGCGAACAAAATTATATGTAGCATATACATAACATCAACATTACAGTTATAAAATGAGTCCTTACATGTTTAAATGCATTGTCATGATTTATGAAACCTAAGAAATATATCTCCACCAGACGTATCCATTAACCATTTTAACCAGTACTTATATCTGATTCTTTATGGCTAAATGTCTGACAATAAGAATGCATAACTTGCAATAACAGAAATCTGACAATATGTTTGTGGGACATGATGCACATGAACTGGGTGATTGTATATATATTGTGCTGAATAAAACATCATGAGGCAAACAGACTTATACAATTTTCACGAATGGTGTAACCTTGAATTGTTTGATAGGCATTACTTGCTTGACAACGGCTTTTGTTTTGTTTGTTTGTTGTTACCTCAGCACTCAGCAATATTCAAGCTATATGACGGCGGTCTGCAAATAATCAAGTCTGGAGCTTGACAACGGTATAACGATTTATACCGAAACGACGTCTTTACAGTAATAAAAAATCTCTCCATAAATTGTGTCTACTTTGGTGTAACCTTATCTCAAAGTCCTCCCAGTTTGTTGCTAGTCTTTTAACAAGACAAAAATGTTTACTATATTTATGTTTTCTATCAGTTTTCTTCAATTCCAATTTGCAGCAACATTGAAGCATTGAGAACTGGTTCAGAACTATAGCTCTCAAATGCTACTAATCTACGAGGACTAACATCCCTGGTTTTCTGGATTTTAACCTGTCCTCATTACAATTAGTTGTCTTGGGCTAGAGTGCTTGTGTGAATTTCACAGGCTGGCAAACTTTACTTATTACTCAGATCATACATTCACCTGGCCAGATTAATCCATTCTATTAATTTCAAAAATATTTCTCATCAAAACGGATCCTGAATCCACTACTACTCAGGTTACAGGAACTTGACCTGTCCACGATGCCATTGATAGAAAAATGTTACACCCAAGTTACACAAATCGGCTCAAAATGACAAGCCAATGAGTAATACAGTTCCTAATACAAAAGCCATGTAAACATCTGAGTCTCTAGCCTCGGCAAAACATGTGAAACTTGAAACTCAAAAGAGTATGTCAAATGACCAGCCTTTCATTTATTCCTCTCCTATTCTTACCAAACCATTCAATAACCATAGCCTTCATCCATACAAGTGTGCAATATCTGCATTCCATGGATGCAGGTCTGTTCCTTGTTGGGAGACAATTCCTCCCAAACCACAATGAGTGTCATGTCAATTTCAGTTGTGTTTCACATGGGAGCTGGGAGGTCCTTGACGCTTCCGAAGCACTCCTCATACGTGTCCTCGTAGTCCTCGTGAGGTTTGATCAGCACCATGCAGAGCTGGCGGTGGGAGTTGAGGGCCGAACCAAGGTCCTGTGTACATGGCAACAATAAATATCATAAAGTACTTAAAAAAACAATCAAAGAGGAATTGGTTAATTCCATGATTGATCGTTTGTTGCTTAATGACACACTCAGCAATATTCCAGCTATAATACGGCAGTCTGTAAATAATTGAGTCTGGACGAGACAATCCAGTGACTGACATGAGCATCAATCTGTAACTTTCACATGGTTACAACAAATGAATTACGGTATAAAACCATTTTGTGTTACACAAGACTTAATGTGATGATACACCTAATATCTGCTAAGATAGGCAATTACCATGTTCATGTTAACAGTGAGTGAGTGAGTGAGTGAGTTTGGTTTAACGCTGCTTTTAACAGTATTCCAGTTATATCACAGCGTGTCAGCTTAATGTGGGAGGAAAGCCCAAAGTGATGTAAGTCTCAGATGTTTACCACTTCAGTGAAACCCATGAGCACGGGTATGGTGCTGACAAACCTAGAAACATAATCAGGGCGAACTGGGATTAGAACCCACAATCATAGGTTTCTGGCGTGCCCAAGGGACACAACTCTGCACAGCGAATCACGGCGCCTTAGACGACTGGTCCACCGGTGCCCCCCAACCCTGCATCTTAACAGTTTATATTATATTTAATTACTTGGATTAACAGAACCCAGTGGTTAAGTGAACGCTCTTTCAGTCTACAATATTCCAGCTCCATCACGGCAGCATGTACATGATCCGAGTCTGGACCAGACAAGCCCCAGTGCCTGAGTGAGCTTGGTTTTACGCCGCTTTTAGCAATATTCCATCAATATCACTTGGGGAGAGAAACCAGAAATGGGCTTCACATATTGTACCCATATTGGGCATCGAACCTGGGTCTCGGGGGTAACAAACAAACGCTTCAACCACCAGGCTCACCCCACCGCCCAACCAGTGAAGAAATGATCCATGCAACTGTGACATGTAGCAGAGACTGGTCAGCTGGACTTACCTCCTTTGAGGGGACGTAGCAGTAGGGGATGTTGGCCTCCTCACACATGAGCGGCACATGGCAGATCACCTCCACTGGGCTCACATTGCCAGCTATCACCACAAGGCTGAAACACACACGGAAATCTGTGTCAATTTTCATCCTGCTTGACTAACACAACGCTGCCTCAAAATTCATCCCGCTTGACAACATAACCCCCCACAACAAATTTCATCCTGCTTGACTATATACCCCACCCTCAAATTTGATCCTGCTTGACCCCAGAACACCCCCTCAAATTTCATCCTGCTTGATTCCCCAAAACACTGCCTCAAAAAGCATCCTGCTTCACTCCCACTGCCTCATATAATTTTAGTACCAACAAGCAGAGGAACATATAGCTGTACATAAAAGTAATATTCTATTCCCACATTTATCATGTGCGACCGAGGGCAGAGGTGATTCTTTACCAGATTTAAATGTACAGTTATGTATTCCCATGCACCATGTAAAGATACCAAAGAAAGTTGGTTTGGTTGGTTTGTTGTTTGACGCCGCACTCAGCAATATTCTAGCTATATGACGGCGGTCTGTAAATAATCGAGTTTGGACCAGACAATCCAGTGATTGATATCATGAGCATCGATCCACACAATTGGGATCCATGACAGTGCATCAACCAAGTCAGCGAGCCTGACCACCCGATCCCGATAGTTGCCTCTTACGACAAGCATAGTCGCCTTTTATGACAAGTATGGGTTGCTGAAGACCTATTCTACCCCGGATCTTCACGGGTCCAAAGAAAGTAAAACATCAGAATACATACCCTTTCTCGCCTTTGCGGATTGCCTTCTGTACTTCCCGGACTCCTTGTACGAGATGTTTTGGCTGCTTGTAAGCTGGAACAAATAGAGTAAGTATGTATTACACCTGGACTGACGACAGGAGAGACCTCTGATTCAAACAAACAAGCAATTTAACACAACATGACATGTTACAAAACAAAACTACAACCTGAGTATAAGTTTCATGACCACAGACTTGGTCAAGTCTGTTTGGCAAAAGATATTTCTGCAATGACTCTAATAACCCCTCAAATTAGGGATCAGGTGGTCAGGCTCGCTGACTTGGTTGATGCATGTCATCGATCCCAATTGCATGGATCGATGCTCATGATGTCAATCATTGGATTGTTTGGTCCAGACTCGATGATTTGCGGACCGCCATCATATAGCTGGAATATTGCTGAGGGTGGCGTTAAACAACAAACAAACAAAAACAAAAAAGAGGACAGATAACGAAGTGTAATAAATTCTCTCTCCATGACTCTGTCAGGTGATTGGGTGAGTATGACTTTGCTCAGCTTTCAACAATATCATTGTGGTCTTCACACTTTGTGCCAATGTGGGAATCAAACCTGGATGGTACTTATTGTGAAACTTTGAAAACAGATACAAATGCTGAACTGTAGGTAGGGCAACTGCAGAGTTAAGAACTGGTGCCTTTTGTCAGTTAGGACTTTGAAACACTGTCTCTGGGTTTCCATGGGACAAATTTCAACTAGGGGTAGGGTTTGTGTACAGCATCTTCCCAAGGCAAGGTTGTTAACTGACCACAAAAGTCCAGTTTCCACCATGACCGAACGAGGCTGGAATTTCCAGGCTCAACCGTAGTGCCACTAGTGGCTATTACCACTCTTGTCCCTTCTATGTCCATCCTATTGACCAATAAGTTTCCAACGTTCGTATCGTTTGCATTTGATTAAAACAAAATGGTGACGCCCAATTAAGATGATCTGATTGATAATCGAGATCTATTTTAAGGGTAATGCTATTTTTCAGGGCATTATCATATGCAGAAGCCCGAGGTCTTCCATTAACTACCTGACAAAGGAGGGCAGTTGAAAAGACTGAGGGCTTCTCCAAATGATGATGCCCTGAAAAATAATGTTACCGTTATTATAGCTAAAATGGATGGAATTTGTTACTAAATAAAGAGAAACAACAATATTGGTTTTGAAACATTTACTGCAATCAACACAAATGTCACTGACCCACCTTTACAGATATGGAAACGTCACAGAACAAACCAGATGACGTCACTATTGACGGTGACGTTGCCTATCCCTATGACGACACCTAACAACGGGCATGATTAAGGCCCGTCATCAAGCAATATGAGGGCATTATCAAGTTACAGTGGCCCGCTCATTTCTGATAACATGCGTGGGGTTTAATGATAATTCTATCCATTTTAGCTATTAATAGTAATAAATCAGGTCTTGCCCCACGAAGTGCATCAAACCACATGAACCGATTTTCAAGTTTACAAGTTGATGGTACACTTGCTTTGCAAATCCTGCACGCTGAAATCCATGTTGTTAACGAATTGGGTGTCAAGTTCGTTTCGCGATTTTTATTGGACTATGCATAATCTTCTTAGTCCAACCAAATGTAACTCCAGAATTCCAGCCTAGTACGGCAATGGTGGAAACTGGACTTTTATAGTCAGTTAACTTCCCTGCCTCGGGAAGATGGTGTACAGTAGCTAACTTATACCCTTTCAGTTTTTCTCTAAGTCTAAGACATGAATGATTAATTAGTTAATCATGTCTCATTTTGAGAACACGATTTTGAGTTGTTCACATAAAATGTGTACGAACAGGATTCAAAACAAAGTCATTTCAGCAAATGGTCCAGGGTATTCATCACGATAGAAAGGAGACAAAATAGCCTGGACAACTAGGCCTAAGCATAAAGTACACAGCAATGAGTATTTCCACAGAACTCAAACAAAAGACCATAACTTTTTGTAAATTCAGTTTGGCAAATGCAACTACATACGTTCTATGCTTAATTTTTGGGTGCAGGTAACACATTACATATTTGAGCATATCACATCACTTCCGAGATGTACACTTACGATGTGATGTTTAGTAGCACATACGGTACATACTATGTAACAGTCTTATGTCCAGTTCACTGGACCGCAGGGATCCACTTTTTGTGCGTAATATGCAGGAATATGGCATGGTAAAATTCCTTTTGGAAATTATACATACACATATTCGCCTGGGTAGTTTCTACATACGTCTCCACCAGCATAACAGAAATTAGCCGCCGCTTGTTTGTGTACAAACCAAAGTTTAACAATTGTAATTTCGGCAAGGCGTTGAGACACAATATACTACAGCCAGTGTATTACGTGTGAACATCAGGTTTCTGGAATTGCGAAGTTTGCAACAAACGGCATGGCCAAAATAACCTTTGGGGCATCAAGTGGGAAAAGACTCCAAAGCCCGCTGCTTTACCTTTCTTTGCCGTCTTGTACAAACGCTTTGTCAGTTTACGAGATGCTAGAGGTGCAGCTATCGGACATAAATAGCGGATCTTTTCATCCCACGAGTCTTCTCTCTCTTCGTCTTCGCCTCCCTCTGACTTGCGCTTTTCTTTCTTATCCTTGCCCATGTTAATATTTCGTTAGTCGCCGAAGTGTGTGTTTGTTGTCTAACCACGTGTTTTCAACCGGAAGTACCCTTTCTTTCAAAGCAGTAAATACAAGGCTCGCAGAAATAATATAGACCAAAGTCAAAATTGTCTTTCTTTTACCAAAATCATACTTTGCAAAATAACATATTGTTTAAATCCCTAACTGTGGAACATGAAAATCACAAATTAAACTGTACTAACTTGATCTTTCACTCCCCCAACTACCTAATTGGTGTTCACTAAAACAAGAATTTAACTCGACGAATGTGGATTCAGCTTCATATTGTTGTAAACTCTCTCATATTGATGAAAATGACTAGACACTTTGCCACAACTAACATTATGTCAACAAATTAAAAGAAATTATTTCAAAGTTGCATCTTTAAAACGTGAATGGACCTGGGTTCAGTGCCTGCCCTTACAGACAACAAAGCCCCGTTCCACAAAGCGAGCCCACCTGTGACGATCGTTACTCGACATACTTGAATATATATACTTATAATCGTGGAACCAAGATCGTTTTGTGCAACCGGGCCCAATTTGCTGTTCCTAATTGCCTGCTCAAATTCTTGTGACAGAGGCTCAATTTTTTCAGTACGAAATCCCCCAAGACATATCCTGTCGGATGATCAAAGGTTTGGCGGGTGATCATATAACATATGCTACATCAAAACTAATAGCGGATTGTCACATGCTGTCTGAAAAGGTGATCATCAACGACTGTGAGAAAAAAACGTTATTCCCAAGGGCACTACAGAAATTTAATGTCCTCTATCCGGCTTCCCTTGTGGATAAGAAATGCTTCAAATCACCTAGTGTGTGCACGATCTCACCATGCTGTAGATCTGATAGAGTGATCGTCACATTATGAAGTGATCAGAACGTGTTATATCACCTAGTGGGTGATCACAACATGCTATATCACCTAGTGTGTGCACGATCTCACCATGCTGTAGATCTGATAGAGTGATCGTCACATTATGAAGACCTAGCGCGGGTGACCATAATAACTATGCTTGTGTACATCATAATGGGTGATCAAAATATACTGCATCTTATCGTGGGTGATCACAACCTTTTATTCAACTAGCGGGTGTTGAAAACATGCTACACCACCAAGCGGGTTATGACAACATTCTATATTCACCTATCGGGTAAAAAACATACCATGATACATCACCTAGTGGGTGATCACAACATGCTATATCACATAGTGGGTGATCACAACATGCTATATCACCCAGAAGTGATCAGAACGTGTTATATCGCCTAGTTGGTGATCACATCATGATATATCACACAGTGGGTGATCACAACACGCTATATCACCCAGAAGTGATCAGAACGTGTTATATCGCCTAGTGGGCGATCACAACATGCTTTATAACCTAGTGGGTGATCACAACACGCTATATCACCAAGAAGTGATCAAAACGTGTTATATCACCTAGTGGGTGATCACAACATGCTATATCACCCAGAAGTGATCAAAACGTGTTATATCACCTAGTGGGTGATCACATCATGATATATCACACAGTGGGTGATCACGCTATATCAACAAGAAGTGATCAAAACGTGTTATATCACCTAGTGGGTGATCACAACATGCTATATCACCCAGAAGTGATCAAAACGTGTTATATCACCTAGTGGGTAATCACAACATGCTATATCACCTAGTAGGTGACCACAACGTGCTATATCACACAGAAGTGATCAAAACGTGTTATATCACCTAGTGGGTGATCACATCATGATATATCACACAGTGGGTGATCACAACACGCTATATCACGTACTATGTGACATAGTGGTTTGTTTGTTGTTTGACGCTTCACTCGGCAATAGTCCAGCTAAATGACGGTCTGTAAATATTCGAGTCTGGACCAGACAATCCAGTGATCGACATCCTGTGCATCGATCCACGCAATTGGGACACGATGACATGCATCAACCAATTTTAAGTCAGCGAACCTGACCACCCGATCCCGTTAGTCGCCTCTTGCGACAAGCATAGTCGTCTGTTTGGGCAAGCATGGGTTGCTGAAGACCTGTTCTACCCCAGATCTTCGCGGGTCTCACATAGTGGGTGATCACAACACGCTACATCACATAGTGGGTGATCACCAAATAATACATCACATATATATCTTCTAGCGTGTGTGTGTGTCTGTGTGATTCAGCTCGCAGAGCCGGACGTCGGTGGCTCGATACCCTGGCACAGTCATGTACCAATAGACGTTTACAGCTGGTATTTCTTCTTACCCTGGCTGGCGTTCGCCATAAAGGAGATATAACGAGGACTTGTCGGCTTGGAGTTAGTATTCCGTGTCTGAGTGGGGTGGTCATGTTCAACTGCGGCATGGTATCTCAGTGGGCCAGCACTATAAATCGGGCATAAGCCCGGACTATCAAAAACAGCTGCACACACACACGCACGCACGCGCGCGCATGTACGAGGGGCGTTCAATAAGTTTTGCAACTTCAATATAAGACCAAGTCGCAGAATATCTGGGCTGTAGGCTAAGTCTGGGCTGTAGGGTGGGTGATTTAACTGTTCGAACCCAGACTTAGCCCCCACTGACTTTTTCCTGTTCCGGCAAATGAAATCTGCCCTACGTGGAAGACGCTTCCAGGATGACGAGGACATAACGGCTGCCAAAGAGGCGTGGTTGGAGGGCCAATCTGCGGATTTCTATAAAAGTGGTATTAAAAGCTTGAAGGACAAATGGAATAAGTGTATTGAGGTGAATGGAGATTATATTGAAAAATAAAAGTGCAAAAGATATTCTGCGACTTGGTCATATATTGAAGTTGCAAAACTTATTGAACGCCCCTCGTACGTCGCTGTGTCAGTGGCCTAGTCTTGAACACGACATTAAACACCATTTTTATATATCAGCTAGCTAGCGCATCACCAGTGCACCAGTGTAGGCATTCCAATTGAGAATATTGTCCAAGCACCAGTGTTTGAAATAGACATCGGCCCGTAGGCCCGAGGCCGACAGATTTGTTCTCGCGCTGATAGTTTTAAATTTCAGCAGGCCCTTAAGGCCTGCAGTTTATCTAAGTAATTATTTATTTAGCATTATTTAAGTAATGTGACACATAACATTCATATTTATAAACAGTACGATTAGACCATTCAAATAGTGTATGACATGTAGTCGCAAAGATGTTTTTCAAGCTGATAATTTCCTGATAAATATAGGCTTCATCTATCACCACCGAGTCTCTGGGAACTGGGTGTGATAGCAGTAAACGATTCTGGTTGACTGGTTGTGTCTTGTAATTTATATTGCAAGAGTGCCTCCCTACTTCAGCTAAAACGCCTACTGTTATCCACTGGGCCTACAGTTTGTTTTTTTCCACTGGGCCTACAGTTTGTTTGTTTTAAAATGTGCTGTCCCTTAATGTTCTCTGTTTACTCTGCTGAGTTTCAGACACTGCCTAGCGCCCAGTAA
This sequence comes from Haliotis rufescens, assembly GCF_023055435.1. Classification (NCBI taxonomy): domain Eukaryota; kingdom Metazoa; phylum Mollusca; class Gastropoda; order Lepetellida; family Haliotidae; genus Haliotis; species Haliotis rufescens. Next base: position 752,608 of record NW_025963802.1, read on the forward strand.
AATGAGAATCGATTGGTCACCGTTTCTGATTGTGTCCCAGCACAATGTGTGCGGAGCAGTTCTGATGCTGTCAACCATTGGCGTGACCCTCCAAGAACTCGATTATCTACAGACGTGATATAACTGTAATATTACGAACTGCGGTGTAAAACAACACTCGTCCAGTCACCGAGCTTGAACACCCGATCCATTTTAGTCGCCTCTTACGACAAGCTTGGTGTAATAGGGACCATGTGAGTACATGTATTACTCTGAGAGATGGAAACACGAACTACTCTTTCTATGGTAAACATGCAAGTTTTGTTTTAGATGACATAAACAATCTTTTCAACTTCATTTTTCAAAGCAAGGAACAACTAACAGAATTATATGGGTTTTATACCTCTTTTAGCAATAGTTTATAAATAGCAAGACTCGTGACAATAAGACATCACCAATTTGCGGAATCGAAACCGGGGTATTCACCGGAACGAGTAAATACTACCCCAAAGTCCAATTTTCATATTGATCAGAAGATTAAATATCGAGTATCATATTCCCTTAGGAATTACGTGGCAGTGATTCAGTAACTGGAGAGTAATTTACATACAATACGCTATGCTTTTCAAATACAGACCAACTCCCAGTCTTGTAATTTTCAAATTGAACAACGTTATAAATCCGTGGTGTTCAAGCCAAAACTGTGTCGTAACAGGCAGCCACCGTCTGACTTTTAATTCATATTATTCTCGACATTGTTAGTTATCAAACCATAAAGTAAATTCCATGCGTCTTAATTATAATATGTGTTGACTTTCTTATTATCACACATTTCGTATTTCCCCGAAGCTTTTGCGACGCGAAATTGAATCCGATTCCACCTCACAGTTCGTTCTTTGCATTAACCCATGCGCGCAGATGATCGATCAAGGCAGGATGGCCGTTCCTGCTCCAGGAGTTGATATGTTAGCGGAGCCAGTTAATGGCGACGTTGCCGATCAGGTATTGTAACATTGATATTAAGATACTCAAGAATCAGAATATTATAATTTCAAATGCATTAGTCGCATGTTTCTCTTTAATGCTGATCATTTTCCCGGCTTCGTTTTTCAAAATTTTAAGGCAGCCATTTTGGTTTGTCTGCGCACATGCTTCGCTCATTGTACGTCGCGTCCACACGTAGGCCTATATATTGACCGTATTTTGTAATTGTACGCTGACATTCTTGAATAAAACATGTCACTAGTTCTCTATTCTTGTCATTAGTTGTTTAAAACGCATTGCGTTTGCAGCTTTGGCTTCAGGGTTTAGTCAAAGTAAAAAATCTTTAGCCTAACTAGGCCTATTGCAAGTTTAAACATGCGCAGTTGGCACCATAGAAAGGTTTTTGCTTCTGGTCTTCTCCCAGGCCTAAGAATTTCTGTGGCTTAGACGTTTAGAGTCTGTGGCATGGAATCTAGCATCATTTCTGTCCTAGGCATGATTATTAATATTATGATATAAGTGGGGAATTTATGTAGGATTCCAAACAAAGTGCCAATGACAAGTAATCTGTCGAACAGTCGTTATTTAGTTGACAATTGGGATTTTGTGAGCTCTTATTTTCGAAATTGACGAATTGATGCATTAATTTATATCGAAACAATGAGGCCTCTTTATTGACCCTGTTCTCAGTGAAATACAAGACATCTTTACAAAGCTGTGACATTATGTTTAAACATGAAATTGGGGGCGGTCGGGTAGCCTAGTGGTTAGAGCGTTCGATCGTCACGGGGAAGACCCGGGTTAGGTTCCCGACATGGGTACAATGTGTGAAGCCCATTTCTGTTGTCCCTCGCCGTGATATTGCTGGAATATTGCTAAAAGCGGCGTAAAACCATACTCACGAAACATGAAATTGGAAGTTCAGAAGCGTTAGTGACATTTGCTGAAGACTTGGGGGCAAATATTGGCCTCAGAGCAGATCCGGATCTGAAGATGGTGATTAAGGAAACCAACCAAAATCGATCACTTACATAAAATGTTTTGAAATAATTCCCAACACTTACATGCAGTGATAGACTTTCCCACCCTCATAATTAAGGGGTACTGAACAAACTGATAACAATCTACACACACACATTGTGACACATACTTTTTCCATGATATATTGGTAAGAGACACATTTATTGTTAAGTTTTATTGTATTCCTAAATTGTTTTGGCACTCCAAAAAATTGCAGATCTACTTAAATGTAGTATTTATTACATCATAAAAGGAAAGTAAGTGTGTATATATATATATATATCATACATAGCATCCACATTTGCTATTACATGCAAAGAGCAAATATTTCAGTTCATTAATATTCTCCTAAGTATGTTTTTCTCAATCTCATTTGGATTCACATCATCATGGTGTTCATACATGGATATTTATAAACTGAGCTTTTCATGAAGTATTTACCATCTAAGGACCCATTATATGTTTCCTTTTAACATTTGGGCCATGACCACAACCCCTTTACTTTGTTTAATTTCAAACACTGTTAAAGGTTTAGCTGTTATTGTCATGAATGTTCACTGTTTGGCAGATGGTATGTTTTGTTAAGTATCAGGTTGTAATTAGCAAAATTCCAAAATACCTGATCAACTTGTTGATGTTTTCAGGCTCCCGCACCAGTGCTGGGAGGTCCTGACGGTGAACCAGCTTTTAAGAAGATGAAGGTTGAAAGAGGTATACACTGCATTCATTTCCTTTAGCCTGCTTTGGTTAGATGGAGCTACAGTTGGAATACAATAGGAACATCACAATGTTATCCTGTCTACGCTGTAGCAAAGTTTATCCAAGAGCTGCAACTTAGTTTTGTCAATAATTGATATGTATGTTGCATGTTATTTTCTTGAAAATATTTCCCACAACAGCAGAAACATCTGCTTGTAAACACAGATGTTTGCAAATGTTTTCTTAAATATTAATGTATTGTACAGCAATCTCGAAATAAATGTGAAACGATGCATCATTGGAATGAAAATGACCCAAAGTGTGGTATAGGTTGATGAACCTGTGCTTTTGTCTCTACTTTACCTTCTATATTTTCAGTTAACCTGATTCCAAGATTTCCCCAAGTTTCCCAGGTGTAGCTTATAGGATGTATTAGAACAACTAAAAGGAAACTGCCAATGTAGTCAGTTATTGGATGTGCTTGCATGAGTTTGTACCAGTAAGAAGGAAATATTAAAAATCTGAACTTCCACCTGTTCAAAATTCTAATTGTCGGCATGACTAATAGGGAGACAGTGTTTTGCCCACTTACGACAATTGTTGACCATTCACTGTTTTTAACAACTAAGACTACTCGGTATTAGTTAAGTTGTTTCTGATGACGAAAGATACTGAAACATGGTGTGTAACTCTATTATGTTACGCTACGTCACATAGCATCGCAAATTTGTTTGCATGACACATTTCTTTCTGAACTTAGAAATACGTAATATTCAGTCATGGTATTTAGTATGTAGTCAGTTTTGTGTGGTGTGCAGTTTTCATGAGAGACAACAGCTAAAATCTATGCTCTTCCTGTGTTTTGTATGATCCTCAGGATTCCAAGAAGTACTCAAAGGGAGACTACTCTGCCTGTTGAAAGCGTCCAGGATAACTTGCAATATACAGAGAAGCATTACTGATCATGCTGTGTATCTGTTTACAAATGTTAAGAATATCAACATGACTGACATTTCTTAGAAGAATTCTGTGCATATATATTTCCATGAACCCAAAGGTGCTTTTCTGACTTGATAAATATCCTTGGTGTGTATTTGAAATAACAGAAAAAATGCCGGGCACATTTTCACTTGTTGAAATGCGTCAAAGACTGCTTTCTTGTCTGTCCACTGAATACTTTGAATTGTTGTCCCAGTGACATATGCCTCTTTCTCTCCATGTATTTTCAGCGTCAGAAATATTGATGTAAGAAAATGGGGGACCTGAGAATTCCATCCACATGATAACCTACTGACTCATACTGAGTAGTGAATGCCGGAATCAACTGCCGACGGCCCTCAGCATCATTCTGATTAATCATACAGCTACTTCATGTTATCTAATCTCAAACTCAGCACTTCTTTCCTCAAAGGTTCTGCACTTATTTGAAAAAGAAAAGTTTGAAAAAAACTAGACATGCGTATTAAACATAACCTGATTCGTTGTCATTAAACACAGACAATTGTCTTCTATTGTTTTCCAAAAAATGTTTTGAGATCTTAAATATGATCAAGAGAAATGAATGATCAGTAGACATATATTGTTAGGTAGCCCGAAGCTGCTAAGTAGGCAGTGATCTAATGCTGTCCCTTTCTCTGTCTCTGTGTTTTCAACAGGAGCGTGTGGACATAATACAGAGGCTGTCTCCGCGTGAAACGTGTCTGATGAGCTGCAAGGCCATCCGATTGGCTATGAAATGGTTACATCAAGCACAATAACAAGTTGACATTGTTTAGGTTCTCAATGGGGAAAACCCTCCTGTTTACTGTGTGTATACTCTATGTTGAAATTGGGGTACAAATGTTTTCTGTGAACCAAAGTTATTAGTTTGTGGGTATGATGCTTGTACTAGTAACAGATGTTTTGCAAGCACATTGTCTTGAAGTTTCCTTAGTATTAAATATTTAAAATTAATAATGCTGCAATTGAGGACATTTTAAGAAAGTTCTCATTTTTAATTTGTATGTCATCATGTGAATATCCTTTAATTTGTTTCACACTCTTAAAATGTTCTCAATTTCAGATGCTATTCATTGAAAGTAGAATACTCATGACGTCATCCTAAGTGCAACCGACTTGATGTTATGAATATGTAGAAGCGATGACTATTATTTTATTTTACAGATAGAAGACGAGATTCTCGACAACCAACTCTGTTCTCATCCTTGCTCAAGCATTGTTAAATGGGTGTTATGCAATCAAGCCACTCAACAAAATACTTTGCTACACTAAGTAACATGTTGAGAATATTTTCTTAATGTTTTCTAGTGTTATGTGAGTGTATCTTATGTTTGTTTACTTATGGGCATGGTGGGTAATCTGTATATTATACATATGGACAGATTGCCATGACATTTTGTAATAGCTCAGTGATAATGGTTTTGTGGCATAAGACTCATTTCAATGATGTAGACATTCTTTGCAATCTCATTATTTGTCAGTTCCAAGTCAGTTTTGATTCTAGTGAAGTTGGGTAATTCAGCATGCAGTCATCTTTCCTGTTGTTCTGGAGATGTTGTTGTCTCAGAAATGGAATAGGTTTTGGAACTTTTTTTCTGAGCTTTTTGTGGTACACATTTGTCGCATGTAGGATTTCAGATCAGTCTGGCCTGTTTCTCATTACATTTGCATTTCTACTTGAAGTTTTTAAAGTCAAGTTTAGGAGGTAAAACCTTAAGATCCTTGGTTCTAATACATGATGCTATGCCCCTGGGATAGTTCTTGTCGTGATTCCTGTGCAGTGAGAAAGGGAAATCAAAACTCAAACTCTGTGGTAGTTTTTGCACCTGTAGTGCAACTACAGAAAGCTTAATGTCAGTATCCAGGTAATAATTTTGATTTTATATTAACAGATTGAATTTTGTCATTAATTTCCATCAGAAGAGGTTAGGCTAGTCGCAGACCTTTGACACGATGTCTGGTTATGAATCCAAAGCTTTTACACTAAGTAGTGCTGGTTCCTTTTCGGGCTGTAGGCCCATGTATGCCAAACTCTTGCTTTCTGTTCCAGGCGAGACGTTCAGTTCCAGATGATGTGCAAGAAGACTCCTATATGCCAATTACTAATGATTTCTTTCTCTTCTGTTTCTATGTTTTTCATACTGGTTTAGAAGCACTAAGTGTCGTCACCTATGAGCCAGGTTAATGACAGCTTCTGTCCCTGATCAGGCCCCTCAGCCCACTAGTAGGGCAAAAACAGAGGCCTAGCATACACCACGTTAACTGCGGTAAACATGTTTATGTGAAGTACAGCTTTTTCATCAAATTGTCACTTGTTTCTGGGTTTTAACCTTGTCTACCTCTATTCCTTGGTTGATTCAGGAAGCCATCGTGTCTGTCTTTACACATTGCATTCAACTTTGCCGCTCGTTGACTTTCAAATTGAGAAAAGGGACATGATTTGGTTGAGAATTTGGGTGTAGCAGGACGGGTGAGAATTGGTTTTAGTCTTGAGTTATTTTTAGTTGTGTTCAGTATCCAAATTTCTGCCGGAATGTATGAAGCCAGGTTTGTTGGTAAGACAGACATGGATAGGCTTCAAGTTGTTGACTTTGACTTACTAGTATATTATTGCCACAGATGATGATGAGCTGTTTGCTCCTCAAGCGGACCAGACAGGGTCTGTTCTGGAGGGTCCGGGTGCGAAGAGGGAGATGAAACCTTTCAGTCTGCCAAAATTAGGATCATCACAACAAGATTCCATAGCAAGAGCCAAGAAGTATGCAATGGAGCAAAGCATTAAGAGTGTTCTTGTCAAACAGACAATAGCTCATCAACAACAAGTAAGAAGTTACATAGTCCTTTTAGTTTTAGTTTATTACATGACCCCAGTGGGATGTTGGTGTAGGTCCCCTGTTCCCTCGCAAGAGATGAGTCACATGATCAGGTGGACAGGCTCACAGACTTGGTTCATGCAGGTCATCATATCCCAATTGCATGGGTCGGTGCTTGTGATGTCAATTACTGGATTGTCTGGTCCAGACTTGATTATTTACAGACTGCCATCATATTGCTGAAATATTGCGCAGTGCGGCATTAAGTAAACCCTATTCTTGTCATGTCAATCATCTAGACATCACATGTGACATGAAGATTTTTTACAATCATGCTTTCGGGTGTCCTGGTTCTTATGTGATTAATTTCAGTTTTCATGCTGACAGAACAATACTAAGTTTGGTGTGACAATATAGCGCAATATATATTTCCATGTTATTGTTATTTTTGTTGTGAAGTATGAAAACCTGTTCAATTTTGTTTTTAGCAAATGCAGAATTTCCAGAACACTGTTCAAAGACAACAAGCTTTAGCACTAATGTGCAGGTATGGTTTTCTTCATCACTACTATACAAAACTTCGGAGGATGAGTAATTCCTATGTACCACGCTGCAGTTAGGATATATTAATTTGAGCTTTCAAAATTTTAATGTTTAATTTTAATTGATATTGTAGCCTATTCTTGCAGCTGCAACTTCAACAACTAGTTCAAAGTCTGAATTTAGTGATTTTTTAATAGTAGGTTGTAAGTTTTAAGATCAGACCCTCCAGTGGATTTTTTCTGTGCTTTGTATGTAAAACTGGAACAAGTCTAAAAGAATATTTGATTGTCTTTCAGGATTTACGTAGGCAGCATTAACTTCGAGATAAAAGAAGACACCATCAAGCAAGCTTTTCTTCCGTTCGGCCCCATCAAAAGCGTCAATCTGTCATGGGACCCCATCACCAACAAACACAAGGGATTCGCATTTATCGAATACGACGTTCCAGAAGCGGCCCAACTAGCCTTAGAGCAGATGAATGGCGTTATGATTGGAGGCCGCAACATCAAGGTGGCTTGATATTTGACCGTGATACTTCATATTCCCTTAGAAGGACATACCCTCTGGTTTAGTTTGGCACTTCGATAAAATCATTTCATGCGTTTGCACACCAGATCTAGACTAAAAACATTTTCAAATAAATAAAGTTCCAATTTTTTTAGAATGTTTCAAGGGGATAAGGCTCTTAAGGCTCTAGCAGTTATCTTGAGAAATGTTTTGCAAACACATGATGTAGTCACACAAAGAGGCAGATTTCAAAATCAATTTACCTGTAGTTTTGTTGCTTTTTGAATTTGTGAGGCGCCTATGAGTTTACAAATAAAAGCTTGGTTTTGTGAACTAAAGAAATCCAGTAAGTATATCTATACATATGCAAACGTCCTGCATTCTAAGAAATTGGCATTAGTTTTAAGGTTTGTCATTATTTTAGAATAGTTTGATTAATCTGCATCTTTCTACCTGCTTTCAAGACCAACAAAATGATGAAATGTATTCAAATAATTTGACAATTGATCATTTATTTTCTTAACACATCATTTGTGTTTTCTTTCAATTTTGTTGAAGAGAAAAAACGTGTCTTGAAGGCCACCTTTTTGGGTATGTCCTACTAAGGCGAATAATAATTAAGGCAAACAATTACAATTATTTTGTTTATATCACTATCCAGCTGATTCTTCACTAGACTGTTTGTTCTTTTGTGTTTTCTTACCCGTAGTTCTGACCAATATAATGCTAGAAAAATGAGATATTTTGAAGGACTATTTTTGGTTCTATAATCACAATGTATGCTAATCTACCATAAACCATGCTCTCGAATTTATTATCTTTACATGCGATAATATTAGACCTGAAGCTGTCCAAAGACGAAGAGCGCCAAGAGATTTGGCTGAAGGGAGGTAACTCTATGTATTAGCCAGCTGACACTTGAGGGTGGAATGCAATGGGTGTAGTGTTTCAGAAAAAAACTTCGTACCTACGAGTTTTTTTATTATAAAACACAAACTACAACTTAAAACAAGTATTAGTTCTTTGTTGAGCTTATGTTTACAATATTCTTTTGTCAAGATGGCCTCCAGAAAAATATGTAAATTCAGGGTATATGCCCTGGTATATGTAAAAGTGATAATACAAGCTATTAATTGAATCAATTTTTGCAGTATGAAAGGTTGTTAAGACTGAAATATCAAGGTTTCATTCATTCTTTCATCATGAACATTAATGTTTTCCCTACCATATAGAGTTGGTATTGCAGTAAGATACTGTTCTAGCCTTTTTCCCATTTAATGATTTGCACACCTGCATGTATGACATTTTCAACTGCTTAATTAAGTTGTGTATGGGACTGTTTTGTTGTTGGAAGGTGTGTACCATCAGTTAAGGATGTTTTGATGTTAATAGTTATTTTGTGTACATTGTTTCAGGTGGGACGCCCCAGCAATATGCCACAAGCTCAACCAATCATTGAACAGTTAGCAGCAGAAGCCAAGAATTATAATAGGATATATGTAGCATCAATACACAGTGATTTATCCGAGTCTGACATCCAAAGGTAGGTTGTTTGCAGAACACTGATGTTATTGCAGGTTTGAGAAAATTCCCTTGTGTTGCTGCTTGGGTGATTGATTTCTAACAGTACAGGGCTAGAAAACTGGAACTTTCTGTATGGTTGGTAATCTTCTGGAAGTTAAAAACAAGGTTATACAACATTATGGCTGCTAACTTTCATAAAACATATTACAAGAAACTAGATAAAAGGAGGTATGCGACAATGGATGATGTTTGTGTCCTAAACATTTGAAGTACCTTATTTTCTTGAGTATAGTGCGCACCCATGTATAATGCGCACCCCCCTCTAGCGGGTTCAATATTTTGGAAAAAAAGAAATTTGAATATTATGCGCAGAATTTTTTTACACCGTACCCTTTCAGCGAAGTCCGGCAAACAAAAGAGTGCTGAGAAACTTTGTCAGTACAAATTCGAAATTTGAGATAAAAAATCACCAGACATGTTTATTTACTGTTTAAATAGTATTTATTGTTCTGCTAGGCATTGTTTTATATTTAGGGATTAAGATTACCTTGCGTATTTGCGTAGATGTATCCATTCTCTGTCAACTAAAGTTTGTTTCAAGGCGTCAATAGCAGTATTCTGACCGTGGTTGCTGTTAATGACGGTGAGTTGTGCGATCTTCCGATCGCTTCACACACGATTTCGCCGAAATTAATAAAAACAATATTATAAGGAAGTTTGAATAAAATCAATGAAATAAGTTACAAACATAAGTCCAGATATACATAGAACGCTTTTTATAGCCAGACAGTGTAATTACATAATTATTTTGCGTACTTCAGTATGGATTTGTTGACATGGTGTTTCTTGCTCACGGTAATGTCTTTCCATGGGGGAAAAAAACATCCAAACTCATAATTCGTGTATAATGTGCACCCCCTTCTACACGGCTGTGTTTTTTCGAAAAAAAGTGCGCACTATACTCAAGAAAATACGGTAGTCCATTGATGAATGGCATCAGATCCCTGTCCCATGTAGATTCTCTGATTTTCTTTCCATCATAATTAAAGTTGTATTTAGGCCAGCTTAATTTCTTTAGCTGAATTGTCCTACTGAATCCTGTTGAACAGATATTTTTCATAAAGTGAGGCTTGGATTGATTTTTGTCTCATTTTGATTGTAGTGAAAGTTGACAGAATCTTGCAACATTGCTGCTGAGATGAGAGAATATTAAGATTTAATTGCCTGTTTGTGTTCCAGTGTATTTGAAGCTTTTGGTCGTATTCAATCATGTAAACTAGCCCTAGATGGATCCAAACCAGGAAAACACAAGTGAGTATCAACTTTTTATTCTGGAGGCGAAATATTCCATTGCAAGAAGAATATATCCATATTCTTATGTCACTATTGTAATAGTTTCTTAATTTGAAGACATTTCTTGGTATGCAGAAAGGTTGGTTTTGTATAACTAATGAAACATTTTCCAAAAGATAAATCCGTTCAAAGAAAGAAAATGATATGCATACAGACCATTTTTCACAGAAACCTGTATTTATACAATTCTGTCTTTGTCAGAGGTTACGGCTTCATCGAGTATGACACCCCCCAAGCAGCTCAAGATGCGGTTTCCTCCATGAACCTATTTGATCTCGGTGGCCAGTTTCTCAGAGTTGGCAGGGTAAGCCCTTTGAGCCTTGGTAAATGTTTTCTCAAAAGAATTATTGATGAAGGTTTACATTTTGACTTTTGATATTTTGATTGATATCTTATGGAGTACTTGATTTAAAACGATGAGCCCAATGTTAATTTTTTTGTTGTTTTGTTCAGGCTATCACTCCCCCAGATGCTCTACAGGCACCATCAGGCCCTGGAAGCATGCCCACAGCTGCTGCTGTTGCAGCTGCCGCTGTCACGGCCAAGATCACAGCATTAGATGCACAGCAGGCTGCAGTTAACCTGGTAAGTTGTCTTTGTTTCATCTTTAACAGCCAGTTTTGCTGGAGACTTCACACTTCAGAAGTTATCTGAAAACAGTTGGGTTTCTGACAGTTTTCCTTCATGAGCAACTAAATTAACCTTGATAATGAGGTATTGCTGATGTGATTATGAAGTTGATGAGTTTGTCAAATTAGTGCTAAGCCATTGTTTTAATCTGTCATCACTTCTTGTTTCAGGCTCCACCAGGGCTCGCCATGCCGACAACACTAGGAAATGGTGTGGGGTCACCTGATGTGAATAGAGGTGGTGTGATACAGCCAGCTGGACTAGCCATGCCTACTGTGTTGGGGCAGGCTCCTGTTTTGTCTGCTCCCTCACAAATTGCTCCACCCACTGTTATCAGTATGCCCTCCGTTGCTAGTATTCCTGCTCCACCACCGCCAGCACCAAGCAATCCTCATGGTAAGTTGCATGCAAGCTGTGTAGAAACAACCTACTTGCTGTTCACTTCATCAATATCAATAAGAACCAATTAGCACAATAGTACCAGGGGATGCCGGGTTAGAATTACTCCCCAGCAACCCATGCTGGTCGTAAGATGCGACTTAATAGATTGGGCCATCAGACTTCGTCTCGGTTGAAGGCGTGTCCTTATTACCCCAATTGTGTGGATCATTGCTACCAATATTTGCCGCTGGATTGTCTGTTTTGATACTCAGTTATTTACAGGCTCCCCTCAGGTAGCTGTAATATTGCAGAGTGGTGTTAACAACAAACAAAGCCCAATAGGAACCCTGTACCCAATGTTGTGAAAATGTGTCACCTGGCTGATTGTATGTAATTGTCACTTCGATCACACTATGACCCAGTACTGAATACTTACCCATACCTAAATAGCTGAACTTTTGCTGATTCTACAGAAATAGTAGTGAGTTTCATTAAAAGTTATCATGAAGTAGGGGAGAGGAGGTTGCTGATCTCTGCCTCAGTTGCATTCTCATTGTAACAAAGTCATGCCACGAAGACCTGCTGTTGGTTCCATTTGGGTGAAATGTTGGATATTTCAGTAATTGTTCCTAATTGTTTGTTTGTTGTTTAATGCCGCGCTCACAATATTCCAGTTATGAAGGCGGTCTGTAAATAATCGAGTCTGGACCAGACAATCCAGTGATTGACATCGTTAGCATCGATCCACGCAATTTGGATACGATGACAACCAAGTCAGCGAGTCTTACCAACCGATCCCGTTAGTCGCCTCTTACGGAAAGCATGGGTTGCTGAAGACCTATTCTACCCCGGATCTTCACGAATCTAATTGCTCATAAAGTATAAATGATGCTTTAATTATCTTCTTTTGCTTTCCAGCCACAGCAGCATCTGTTGCTTCCGCCCTGTCAGCGATGGCACCTGATGGGAAGGATGGGAAGAATGGGAAGAAGGAAGGAAAGCAGAACAAGCTGGACGACGAGTCAAGTCAGAGTCTGGCTCAGCAAGAAAACATGAAGATCAGTGGCAGTAATGCCAGGCATATGGTCATGCAGAAACTGATGAGGGCACCTCAGGTACATACATATATATCACCACAGATTTAGATATGATATTGTTTTGAGAGTCCACCCTCTCTTTCAAGCAATTTGAGACTTTGAATGTTCATATGGCTGGTAAATAATTATGTGCTGAGATTACATTTCTTGAAAATAACCGTCTAATTTGGAATATTGTGTTAAAAGAAAAGGTTATTGCTTATCTTAAAGTTGCACACAGGGTGAAACTAATATTTGTTGTGTTCGTGCAGGCCCGCGTGATGGTGCTAAGGAACATGGTTGGCCCCGAGGACCTCGATGATGAGCTGGAGACTGAGGTGACAGAGGAGTGTGGCAAGTTCGGAGTTGTTAACCGAGTTATCATCTATCAGGAAAAACAGAGTGAAGAGGAAGATGCAGAAATTGTTGTCAAGATCTTTGTGGAGTTCACCGCACAGGATGGTAAGATTTTCTGTATTTTAACAGTGTCAGAATTACAGTTACATACTTGCAGTGTCAGAAATTAAATAACTCTTACTGGGTTTTTATTATCTCTGATATTTTTGAGCCCTCACTTTCAATGTTGGTTTAAAAAAAAATATGTGCAGGTCCCAAGATGTTTAAGTTTTGCTTCCATATTCTGTTATTGATGGAAGTTAACCCACAACTAGATTTTTGATTATGATAGAAGACGTACTGTTTAATGAAAGATTTGTTAACTCTTACATGTGTGTACTGTGAGGATAATATGATCACTCCATGGAAAGTTCAATGGAAGTAAAAAATACAAGAAAACATGCAAAAATTTGTCTTCGTCATCAAGAGCCTTAAACTGTGTCTGCAAAACACTTCTGTATGACATCTTCCACAAATCCCGACAGTCTCACACAACATTTTATGACCCTGAAAATAAACATTTACCTGCAGACAGCAATTTCGTAGTTGCCAACTGGCCCAAATTTTACGACTTTGTTACAATTTGCAACTGCAATACTAAAATATGATTTATTCCTTAATTCATACGAATAATATACCTTCAGCTGTCAAAAACACTCCATTTGTATTTTGGAAAGTTACTGTAATTCAAATAAAACCTAAGAGATTAAGTTGTCAAATGCAGGGATTCCTTGATATTCGTGCATAGTATTAACACTAATTCAGTGCGATTGAAAATCGCGTACATCTTTCAATAGTTTTATCAGCATTGACACTCTCATTTTCACCTACAAACATTGAAAAAGTTGTATTGCGTTAATAAGTCCATATTGATTTCATTTGATATGGTCAGACACCCTGTCTTTGATACAGTACACACTACAGACGGAAATAAGACAGCGAAATTGACGAAAGCACTGGATTAGGAATGTAAATTATATATTTTTTGCCAACAAACTGTAACACCATTTGCAACTGTCGCTATTTTATGTCATCGCTTGTGATATATTAAATTAAAATTTTAACAGACATTGTCGAAAACTAGAAATTTGCAATTAAATGAACAGCTGTTGCCTGTAAACCTGCCTTATCTATTATTGTTCTCGCAAATAATTCCTCCTAAAGTCACAATGAACTGAAATACATAAGTATTAATGTATTTTCTCCTAAACTAGACAATGAACAGAAATATTAATACTAATGCATTTTGTTGTTGATACTAATGCCAATATTTTAAAGTATTCAAAGTGGAATAATTAATGTTACCGTATTCGATGTAATAAGCGCCCAGGGCGCTCTCAAAATTAGAAATAGGGGGCTCTTATTAGAATGTTATTTTGGTGGGGGCAAAAAAGAGTTGAAAGATAAATTTCGTGGTTTATGCTGACAGCCTGAAATGTTTATATACAACAGATATATTTTTCCAGAATTAAATGCCCATAATTAAGGGTGCATAACACACACGAGTGCATATTATACGCGAATAAATAAGTCTTGTGTACATTGTTCACTCGGAAGGGGTGCTGATTGGGATTGTTCAATAGCCAATATATAAGCAAATGTCGCCGTGGGCGCTTATTAGAGCCGGGTGCTTATTACGTCGAACACGGTATATTCTAGTAACATAAATTGCAACATAATTTGAGTCACAAATGCCAAATATCAAATACAGTTTCCACTATGGCAAGACAAGATGTCTCAGCACACGCCAAAATATCTCATTGCTTTTAGACCAGGGAGGATTTTCTCTCATAGGTAAAAAATTCCAAGTATAATCCTTGCAAATGAGTTTCGAAATCACATGGCTTTATTGTACCTTGGATGATTCATAATTGTTGAGCTTTGGTGTCCTGACTGGAAGATGGTAACAAAATACTAATTGTAATGTTTGGGGAAATTGGCAGCTACTCAATTTTATCAAAGTCGGTTACTTGTTATGCCCCGCATGATATGAGCCTCTGAAACATTGTTATTTCAGGTCTAGAACGAGCCATTCAGTCCCTAAATGGCCGGTTCTTTGGTGGGAGAATTGTGAGAGCAGAAAAGTATGATCCTGACATGTTTGAAGCTCAAGATCTGTCTGGTTGAAAACCTAAGGGAAACATGGAGAAATCCTGAGAAAAACAGAGACTCTAAAGTGCTTGAATGATGGAAAGACGGTATCATTCAGTTATCCTTAAGTCAGCAAGCCAAGGTACTCCCAAATGCTGGTGTAATGGCGTCCGTATGCACTACGTCTCAAGGGATATCACAGCGCGAGCTGTTCCAGAAATAATACCAGAAAGTGTTTCGCTTCAAAGTGTATGTTTCCTGACAAATGCGATCCTTAAAACTGATGGGAAGTGTGTAATTTGAATGTGGAATTAGCTTACAGTTCGCATGTTTTGATGCTACCACACAGCTGATACGATTCTAGAATTTGGTGCTTCATTTTCAGAACTTTAAGATTTGACCTAAAGCAACAAGAGTCAGATAAGGAGACGCGTGAATGCTGATAGCCTGGTTCTAAACAACTTGTGATTGAGTGAATATTTGTGTGATGGTGGCTTTATTCATTGTGTGACTTGCCAGTTTGAGTGAAAGATATGTGTATAAATCTGGTACAACTGATTTGAATGTTTCCTGTTATGAAAATTGCCATAAGATTATGAACTAGGTGTAAATAATGTATATGAAAAGAAATTATGAGATTTTGTTTGATGTTTTCAACTCGGCTAAAGTTTTAAGATTTTAATGAAGTGAAAATTGAAAGTTTGAAATTGTGATGTATTAAGTTTTTTTCAATTGCTTGAGAAAGGTATTCAGAAAGATGTGTTCATTTCATCACTTGAGAGGAATCATGTAGATATTTTTAAGGTACATTGGATTCTTACCTTGATGGGCCCATCTACCTCAAAACATCTACATGTTCAAAACTAAGGCTCACAATTTGGTTGTTATTTTTTGTAATGTCAAAGTATTATGTTTTGTATCGTGAAGGAATTGTATATTTCTCTTATCAAGAGTACATCAATTCAGTCCGTGTGAATGATTCTGTTTCAGCCTTAATTTCACATTCAACTTGTGTAAATACGTATTTTAAAGAATGACTTCAAAAGGTGTATAATATGTTGATATTGACATTTTGTAAATAAACCATGATGCAAACTATGTTTGATTTTCTTATGTCTTTGTGAAAACATGGAAGGTTGAAACCCTTTTTGCAACAAGAAGTAAAGAATAACTGGATTATGTCTTTATTACAAGTTCATTGCAATATAGCAGAAAAATTGGTGGGGTGTGTTCTAAAAAATATTTGATTACAAAATACATTTAAAGTATAAGTAAACCAGATTGAAGCACCTTTTCCCAAATATTAATTCCTTATACAGTTAATTATCTTGTCGGGGGACTGATTTGATTTTGCTGTTTTTTTCCTGTTGAATTTATGACCAACTTTATGATTCATATATTAGTAGGGGCGGACGGGTAGCCAGTGGTTAAAGCGTTTGCTCGTCACGCCAAAGACCCAGGTTCGATTCCCAACATGGGTACAATGTGTGAAGCCCATTTCTGGTGTCCCCCGCCGTGATATTGCTGGAATATTGCTAAAAGCGGCGTAGAACCATACTCACTCACTCATATATTAGTAGCTCATTATGATCTTTTCATTATACCTCGTGAATGACCTAGTGTTAAGTCTATTAAAGTAAGCACCCTTTGAAAATTGAGTAGAAACTGAATGGTCACTTCTGGTCACCTGTGCACAAAGCAAAGTAGCAGAGGACATGGACAGCAGATCACTTTAAAAGAATGTGTAAGCGTGACATTATATATCACATGTGCACTGATTCAACAGATTTTGTTTGTGAGATGCCTAGAGATTGCCATGCTCTTGAGCACATGGTTCTCTGCAGAGGTACCGCCTCCGTGGTAGATCGTCCGCCCGGAGAGAGGGAGGTCCGGGGTTGGATCCCGGCTCTCTCTCACACACACACACACACACACACACACACACACACACACACACACACACACACACAGAGCAGACGGCTAAGAAGTGTGAAAACAATTCAGCAGGATCAAGGCCACACTTAAAGCAACAAAATTGAAGATTATTTAAAAATGTAAGTGCTACAAGGACTAAATAATGACATGACATTACACATATGCTTTGTTGTATGTTCTTCTGACTTATGAGAACATAATTCTATTTTACTCATTCAGTGTTTTTGTATTTGTATGTTGTAAGACGAGTTCACTTGGGGATAAACAGGAACAGTTGCGTATTCATGTTAAACTGCGGCATGGTATCAAAGTTAACTAGCACTATAAAACCGGCTTTTGTCAGGAGCATTACAAGCAGAGACACGCAGGCACGCACACAGGCACACAAGCACGCACACAGATTTGGTCCGTACGAGAAAATCAGCTACACATACACGTGCATGCACGTCGCTATAGAAGTGACACAACTGAAGCGACGTTTTTACATTTCACCTCGCCTTTTACTCTTGACGGATTGAACAAAATACAAAACAAAGTTTCGACCAGGAACATTCTTCCATTCAACCAAACATTCACACAGCCACACATATTCATAAGTCTTATTACGACCATTCATCCATCTTATCAGATTACTAATCCATCCAACTGCAATAATCATCCATCTTAATACTGATCCATCCAACTGCAATAATCATCCATCTTAATACTGATCCATCCAACTGCAATAATCATCCATCTTAATACTAATCCATCCAACTGCAATAATCATCTATCTTCATACTGATCCATCCAACTGCACTAATCATCCATATTAATACTGATCCATCCAACTGCAATAATCATCCATCTTCACACTGATCCATCCAACTGCACTAATCATCCATCTTAATACTAATCCATCCAACTGCAATAATCATCCATCTTAATACTAATCCATCCAACTGCAATAATCATCTATCTTCATACTGATCCATCCAACTGTACTAATCATCCATCTTAATACTAATCCATCCAACTGCAATAATCATCCATCTTCACACTGATCCATCCAACTGCAATAATCATCCATCTTAATACTGATCCATCCAACTGCAATAATCATCCATCTTCACACTGATCCATCCAACTGCACTAATCATCCATCTTAAAACTGATCCATCCAACTGCAATAATCATCCATCTTAATACTGATCCACCCAACTGCAATAATCATCAATATTATTACTGATCCATCAAACTGCACTAATCATCCATCTTAAAACTGATCCATCCAACTGCAATAATCATCCATCTTAATACTGATCCACCCAACTGCAATAATCATCAATATTAATACTGATCCATCCAACTGCAATAATCATCCATCTTAATACTGATCCATCCAACTGCAATAATCATCCATCTTAATACTGATCCATCCAACTGCAATAATCATCCATCTTAATACTGATCCATCCAACTGCAATAATCATCCATCTTAAAACTGATCCATCCAACTGCAATAATCATCCATCTTAATACTGATTCATCCAACTGCAATAATCATCCATCTTAATACTAATCCATCCAACTGCAATAATCATCTATCTTCATACTGATCCATCCAACTGCACTAATCATCCATCTTAATACTGATCCATCCAACTGCAATAATCATCCATCTTCACACTGATCCATCCAACTGCACTAATCATCCATCTTAATACTAATCCATCCAACTGCAATAATCATCCATCTTAATACTAATCCATCCAACTGCAATAATCATCTATCTTCATACTGATCCATCCAACTGTACTAATCATCCATCTTAATACTAATCCATCCAACTGCAATAATCATCCATCTTCACACTGATCCATCCAACTGCAATAATCATCCATCTTAATACTGATCCATCCAACTGCAATAATCATCCATCTTCACACTGATCCATCCAACTGCACTAATCATCCATCTTAAAACTGATCCATCCAACTGCAATAATCATCCCTCTTAATACTGATCCACCCAACTGCAATAATCATCAATATTATTACTGATCCATCAAACTGCACTAATAATCCATCTTAAAACTGATCCATCCAACTGCAATAATCATCCATCTTAATACTGATCCACCCAACTGCAATAATCATCAATATTAATACTGATCCATCCAACTGCAATAATCATCCATCTTAATACTGATCCATCCAACTGCAATAATCATCCATCTTAATACTGATCCATCCAACTGCAATAATCATCCATCTTAAAACTGATCCATCCAACTGCAATAATCATCCATCTTAATACTGATCCATCCAACTGCAATAATCATCCATCTTAAAACTGATCCATCCAACTGCAATAATCATCCATCTTAATACTGATCCATCCAACTGCAATAATCATCAACATTAATACTGATCCATCCAACTGCAATAATCATCCATCTTAATACTGATCCATCCGACTGCAATAATCATCCATCTTAATACTGATCCATCCAACTGCAATAATCATCCATCTTAATACTGATCCATCCAACTGCAATAATCATCCATCTTCATACTGATCCATCCAACTGCAATAATCATCCATCTTAAAACTGATCCATCCAACTGCAATAATCATCCATCATAATACTGATCCAACCAACTGCAATAATCATCCATCTTAATACTAATCCATCCAACTGCAATAATCATCTATCTTCATACTGATCCATCCAACTGTACTAATCATCCATCTTAATACTAATCCATCCAACTGCAATAATCATCCATCTTCACACTGATCCATCCAACTGCAATAATCATCCATCTTAATACTGATCCATCCAACTGCAATAATCATCCATCTTCACACTGATCCATCCAACTGCACTAATCATCCATCTTAAAACTGATCCATCCAACTGCAATAATCATCCATCTTAATACTGATCCACCCAACTGCAATAATCATCAATATTATTACTGATCCATCAAACTGCACTAATCATCCATCTTAAAACTGATCCATCCAACTGCAATAATCATCCATCTTAATACTGATCCACCCAACTGCAATAATCATCAATATTAATACTGATCCATCCAACTGCAATAATCATCCATCTTAATACTGATCCATCCAACTGCAATAATCATCCATCTTAATACTGATCCACCCAACTGCAATAATCATCAATATTAATACTGATCCATCCAACTGCAATAATCATCCATCTTAATACTGATCCATCCAACTGCAATAATCATCCATCTTAATACTGATCCATCCAACTGCAATAATCATCCATCTTAATACTGATCCATCCAACTGCAATAATCATCCATCTTAAAACTGATCCATCCAACTGCAATAATCATCCATCTTAATACTGATCCATCCAACTGCAATAATCATCCATCTTAATACTGATCCATCCAACTGCAATAATCATCAACATTAATACTGATCCATCCAACTGCAATAATCATCCATCTTAATACTGATCCATCCGACTGCAATAATCATCCATCTTAATACTGATCCATCCAACTGCAATAATCATCCATCTTAATACTGATCCATCCAACTGCAATAATCATCCATCTTCATACTGATCCATCCAACTGCAATAATCATCCATCTTAAAACTGATCCATCCAACTGCAATAATCATCCATCTTAATACTGATCCAACCAACTGCAATAATCATCCATCTTAAAACTGATCCATCCAACTGCAATAATCATCTATCTTAATACTGATCCATCCAACTGCAATAATCATCCATCTTAATACTGATCCATCCAACTGCAATAATCATCAATATTAATACTGATCCATCCAACTGCAATAATCATCCATCTTAATACTGATCCATCCAACTGCAATAATCATCAATATTAATACTGATCCATCCAACTGCAATAATCATCCATCTTAATACTGATCCATCCAACTGCACTAATCATCCATATTAAAACTGATCCATCCAACTGCAATAATCATCCATCTTAAAACTGATCCATCCAACTGCAATAATCATCCATCTTAATACTGATCCATCCAACTGCAATAATCATCAATATTAATACTGATCCATCCAACTGCAATAATCATCCATCTTAATACTGATCCATCCAACTGCAATAATCATCCATCTTAATACTGATCCATCCAACTGCAATAATCATCCATCTTAAAACTGATCCATCCAACTGCAATAATCATCCATCTTAAAACTGATCCATCCAACTGCACTAATCATCCATCTTATACTGATCCATCTAACTGCAATAATCATCCATCTTAAAACTGATCCATCCAACTGCACTAATCATCCATCTTAAAACTGATCCATCCAACTGCACTAATCATCCATCTTCATACTGATCCATCTAACTGCAATAATCATCCATCTTAAAACTGATCCATCCAACTGCAATAATCATCCATCTTAATACTGATCCATCCAACTGCAATAATCATCCATCTTAATACTGATCCATCCAACTGCAATAATCATCAACATTAATACTGATCCATCCAACTGCAATAATCATTCATCTTAATACTGATCCATCCAACTGCAATAATCATCCATCTTAATACTGATCCATCCAACTGCAATAATCATCCATCTTAATACTGATCCATCCAACTGCAATAATCATCCATCTTAATACTGATCCATCCAACTGCAATAATCATCCATCTTAATACTGATCCATCCAACTGCAATAATCATCAACATTAATACTGATCCATCCAACTGCAATAATCATTCATCTTAATACTGATCCATCCAACTGCAATAATCATCCATCTTCATACTGATCCATCTAACTGCAATAATCATCCATCTTAAAACTGATCCATCCAACTGCAATAATCATCCATCTTAATACTGATCCATCCAACTGCAATAATCATCCATCTTAATACTGATCCATCCAACTGCAATAATCATCAATATTAATACTGATCCATCCAACTGCAATAATCATCCATCTTAATACTGATCCATCCAACTGCACTAATCATCCATCTTCATACTGATCCATCCAACTGCAATAATCATTCATCTTAAAACTGATCCATCCAACTGCAATAATCATCCATCTTAATACTGATCCATCCAACTGCAATAATCATCCATCTTAATACTGATCCATCCAACTGCAATAATCATCCATCTTAATACTGATCCATCCAACTGCAATAATCATCCATCTTAATACTGATCCATCCAACTGCAATAATCATCCATCTTAATACTGATCCATCCAACTGCAATAATCATCCATCATAATACTGATCCATCCAACTGCACTAATCATCCATCTTCATACTGATCCATCTAACTGCAATAATCATCCATCTTAAAACTGATCCATCCAACTGCAATAATCATCCATCTTAATACTGATCCATCCAACTGCAATAATCATCAATATTAATACTGATCCATCCAACTGCAATAATCATCCATCTTAATACTGATCCATCCAACTGCACTAATCATCCATCTTAAAACTGATCCATCCAACTGCAATAATCATCCATCTTAAAACTGATCCATCCAACTGCAATAATCATCCATCTTAATACTGATCCATCCAACTGCAATAATCATCAATATTAATACTGATCCATCCAACTGCAATAATCATCCATCTTAATACTGATCCATCCAACTGCAATAATCATCAATATTAATACTGATCCATCCAACTGCAATAATCATCCATCTTAAAACTGATCCATCCAACTGCAATAATCATCAACATTAATAATGATCCATCCAACTGCCATAATCATCCATCTTAATACTGATCCATCCAACTGCAATAATCATCCATCTTAAAACTGATCCATCCAACTGCAATAATCATCCATCTTAATACTGATCCATCCAACTGCAATAATCATCAATATTAATACTGATCCATCCAACTGCAATAATCATCCATCTTAATACTGATCCATCTAACTGCAATAATCATCCATCTTAATACTGATCCATCCAACTGCAATAATCATCCATCTTAATACTGATCCATCCAACTGCAATAATCATCCATCTTAATACTGATCCATCCAACTGCACTAATGATCCATCTTCATACTGATCCATCTAACTGCAATAATCATCCATCTTAAAACTGATCCATCCAACTGCAATAATCATCCATCTTAATACTGATCCATCCAACTGCAATAATCATCCCTCTTAATACTGATCCATCCAACTGCAATAATCATCCATCTTAATACTGATCCATCCAACTGCAATAATCATCCATCTTAATACTGATCCATCCAACTGCAAACATTCTCCCACCTTTTCAGAATATTGATCTATCCAACTGTAAAAGTCATCCATCTTACAAGAATTCAAGGAATGGTCGGCTCGGAGTCGGTATACTGTATCTGAGTGGGATATCCATGTTTATCTCAGTTGGCAAGCCTTATGAAACTGACATTGCACACACGACCAACTACAAACATGTTCATTTAACTATACACAGGGACGTTTATACACCAAAGCGAAATATTCGCGGCGCAACCGCAAACATCCGAAACCACGAACATCCACCCTTAGAAACAAAACATTTCCATTTAACAACAACCATCCATCCATTTAATAACCAAACCCCGACGTTACAACGAACATTCATCCACATTTTCCCACCTAACCACGAATACTCATCCACGTTTATCTATCTAACCACGAATATTCATCTACATTTTCCCATCTATCCACGAATATTCATCCACATTTTTTCAATCTATCCACGAATATTCATCCATAATTTCCAATCTATCCACGAATATTCCTCCATTTAACCACAAATATTCATCCACATTTTCCCATTCTATCCAAGAATATTCACCCACATTTTTAATCTATCCACGAATTTTCATCCATTTAACCACGAATATTCATCCATTTAACCACGAATATTCATCCACATTTTCCAATTCTATCCACGAATATTCATCCACATTATCAATCCATCCACGAATATACATCCATTTAACCACGAATATTCATCCACATTTACCCTCCTAACCACGAACATTTATCCCAAAACCCATCTAACCGCGAACATTCATCCACACCTTCGAACTAAATAGAATAATCACCCTACATCGGTTGAATGTTCGTTGGATGTGACATTCATAGAGAATACTACTCATTCTTGTTAGATACTATTTTAACGAAACTCGTGAAATTTCTATGGTATCTAACGAGAATGAGTGTGGTATTTTATTTATTACCCACGTTAAATATATTTTAAGTGTAAATACATAACATCTTTCGTTCGTTGAAGGACCAAACTGAAACTGATTGTCAAATCTGGTTGCACATGAATATTTATATATGCCCAAATATGGGCATTGTTGGCATTTCTATGCATACACATTAACATCATATACGCCTGCAGTTGTGTTTGGAAACAAAACAGCACCGACGCTCAAAATCCTTTTTGGAGAATTTTTTCAACTTATGGTAAATCAAGCGCCATGTTGTCAGTACGTAGGACACCTATAAGAAAATTTGAAAAGTCACAGTAGCGCCGCGGTTTGAATATCGGACCAACAGTGGGTCACTCGCACTGCCGGGGTTCAATTTGAGTGATCTGGTCGTGCAATCGTGAACAAACAACTCTCGATCGAAACAGTGCCACAAAATACGCTTCGAAGGGGACACGGATGGCACAACGGGTTATCCCAAGTAAGTCTAGATATCTGTCCAGATAGTTTAAATTGACTTCATTTCACCACGCTTATCCTTTTACATTAAATCAAATTGAAAGTCGCGAAAGTGGTCGAGTGCGTCACGCTCATGGGGACCCTCGATCTATTGATCGGTAGTCGGTCATTGTAAATGGATATCTAGCTCGATTATCTAATGTATGTAGCAGCTCTATGCATAACTAATACAGAATGCAAACCGAATTTGATGCTCGTGCCCATCTTGTTTGTTTTAATAACGGCGCGCGGTTTTTTATGAATGAAAAAAGTAGTTCCGCTGTGACAGAGGTCACGGTTATCCAATCAAAACGAATAAAACGAGGTCAACCTTGTACGACACACGTGTGACGTACGGATTTAGTATCTTCACCACGTTGGTAATAAATAGAGAATACCACACTCATTCTCGTTGGATACGATTTTTACGAGTGGACTTTCTATGGTATCTGACCTCGCTTTCGCTCGATCAGATACCATAGAAAGTCCACTCGTTTCGTAAAAATGGTATCTAACGAGAATGAGTGTGGTATTTTATTTATTGCCCACGTTAAATATATATTCAAGTGTAAATACATGACAACTTTTGTTCGTTGACAGACCAAACTGAAACTGGTTGCAAAATCTGGTTGCGCATGAATATTGATACATGCCTAAATATGGGCATTGTTGACATTTCTATGCATACACATTAACAACATGCGCCTTCAGTTGTGTTTGCAAACATAACAGCACCGACGCTCAAGATCCTTTTGGAAGAATTTCTTCAACTTATGGTAATTCAAGCGCCATCTGGGATGTTGTTTGTACGCAGGACACCTATAAGAAAAATTTAAAAGTCACATTAGCGCCGCGCTTTGAATATCGTACCAACAGTCGGTCACTCGCACTGCCGGTGTCCCGGCTGTGCAATCAAAATGGTTCGGTTTCCTTGATCTATCAGCTGAATTTATATCATGTCCATGCCACTTTGGAAGAGGGAATCAGAGTGTTCGACAAAGACATTCGTGTTAACTGAAAATCAACAAACTCAAGTCTGCTTGCATGTCAGTGACAGCTTCGAACGAAGGGCAAGGTCACCACCGGAATGAGAAACGACAACCGTGATCTTCTCACAGCGTTTTACGCTAAAGATTGGGAATGTTATTGTTCACATTTGGGCTATTTTAGGCCACATACTCAGGCACACTTCTACTGCGTTTTCGAATGATTTGTATCGGAAATGTTCACTTTGAGTGATTTGGTCGTGCAGTCGTGAACAAACAACCACTCCCGAAACAGTGCCACAAAATACGCGTCGATGGGGACTTCATTTCCCAACGCTTATCCATTTACGTTAAATCAAATTGAAAATTGCGAAAGTGGTCGGATGCGTCACCTGTATCTTAACCACGTGGGTAATAAAGCGGATTATTACCCAAGTGGTGAAGATACAGTAGGCTAGATACTAAATTCGTACGTCACATGTGTGTCGTACAAGGTTGACCTCGTTTTATTCGTATTGACTGGATAATCGTGACCTCTGTCACACCAGAAGTTCTTTTTTTCATACATAAAAAAGGACGCGAGACGTTATTCGCTTTCTCAACGACAAAGCAGAACTAAAGGATTCTCATGAAAGCTAGATACATTTACACACACTTTATTAAACCAAACAAGATCGTCACACGCATTAAATTCGCTATGCATATTTAGTTATGCATAGAGCTACTGCAGACATTATATAATCGAGCCATGCATATCCATGGGGGGTTGTTGGGTTGGTGGGTGTGGGTGTGGGTGTGGGTGTGGGGGGAATAATTCAGATTCCGGGAATTGAGGGGTTCACATTACAAAAAGTACTAATAAGGATCTTGTTATGAAACAAGAGTAGGTTAGAATGATCTAGTGTTGGGGGGAAGGTGGTTGACCAATGATAGATGGAAACATGAGTAGAGCTGTGACGTAGGTACCGGTTTAAAAAGCGTCAAAAGCCCCCAAATCGAGAGAGCGGCCTGGGAGACTACATCTGGACTGGTGCTCCGCTCTCGGCTTGTTGTCACGATCTTTCGAACCAGAAACCAAACTTAGGCACCAGCATTTCGACTGAGACTGAAGCTTTGCGGCCGAAGTCTCGTATTTAAGTGACAAATAGAGTGGGTTGACTCGCAACACAAAGTTGGAATAAAAGCTGTTTAACGAAGATCACTCTTTGTGCTTGTTGGAGTAACTACGGTAATAGGTCCAAGGACCTCGAGTACTGACATTGTACTTCTCGCTCGTCCCGGACTGTCAGCACCAAGAACGAGGGGATTGCCGTAGTTCAGGCGAAGAGGTACACGAATTGCTACCTTCCGATTACGCAACAGTTACCCTCGATAACATCATAGAATTACCTTGGACTGATGCGGGGTACGATCTTCTCTGACGACTGCCAAAAAGCATTGTCAGGTGACGGCGTGCAGCGGTTGCACAAGTGAAGTGACGTGCAGAGGTTGCACAAGTGAAGTGACGTGCAGAGGTTGCACAAGTGAAGTGACGCTGTGCAGCGGTCGACCAAGTAAGGTATAACAAGGTGCGGTGGTTGCACGAGTGAAGTGACTGTGTGCAGCGGTTGCACCAGTTTGGTAACAACGCGCAGAGGTAGCGCGGGTGAGGCAGCAGTGTGCAGCGGTTGCACAAAATCTCCCCTAGGTGGTACGTTGACAACACCGACGCGGTGAATACACCAGAGCAAACCATTGAGAGTTGGCTGTGCACCGGTTGCACGAGAACGTCCACTGTGAGGGAGATTACAGTCGTTGGGAGGAACGGTGCAGACGTTTGCACATCCGGAACGGTGCAGACGTTTGCACATCCAAAACGGTGGAGACGGTTGCACATCTACGGACCACTCCGGGCTTACTATGGTGGGGCGGTAGGAGTGACGAGTGGACGGTCACACCTGGACCCAGTGGTGGAGTGACGTGCCAGGAAGTGATGGACAGAACTAACAATTGTGACATTTTGACATTTTGTGTGGTGCCAAGTTTCATTGGACCGGGCCTGGTTAGGTAAGCAATATTTTGATGCATTGCATTGAATGCATATTGTAAAAGAACGAGATCCTTGAACATAATCATGCCACTAACACGAGACTCAAACAATAACGGTACAACAGTCGATCAACAGTGTCGACGCGGGTCGGCTTAACTTTCATTTCCACTCACAAGTAGTAAGGTCGTTCCATCTGACCTAGTGAGCCCAGCACCAATAATAAGCACTCCGGTAGCATACCAGTCTCATGGTGCCAGTACACATTCCAGGCCCTCAGTGAATGGGATCATCACCGGCCTCGCACGGCTTGGCGAGGTAATTGAGAGATGATTGCTCCTAGCAAAACTTGAAGAAAACATTTCCCAATGAAATTCCCCGAACTCAATCATTACGCTAAATAGTGCCAATGACCTTATTGACATGAAACAACAAACGTTTGAGTCATTTACTTACTTCTTACAAGTGGTCAGACATCCAACGGCTATAATTGGTCGAAACAAGGATGATTTTATCGGGGATCTTGTTCTTGGAAATGCATCTCAGAATGTAAAAACATTTGTGATTACTAGACGATATTCTACACTTGCTAAAGTTATTTAGAACACAGCTTACGCTGCCGGGTCCCCTCTGTTTGAGTCAAAAGAAAACATGCAATCCACTTACGGAGTGAACAGGTGGACAGGCCCACTAATTCGCGACAATCTTCACTCCAACCAGTAAATGTTGTTAATTTGAGCCAGTACCTTCGTGCCCAAACACCACAAGACACGCACACCTACCTAGAGCCCTAGAGACACATACACAGTCAACATTTAACTGACCTCAGAATAACAGCCATAATCCAGGGAAAACCACAATTTACAAATAGAGCAGAAAGTCCCCCCCCCCCCCCCCCCCCCCGTGTAGGGGAGGTTATACTACACTCCAAGGCAGGGTTCAGTAAGTTACTCACAGCACACTTTGTGGCACAAGCCAGACCTCTCCCGGCCAGCAATCCCCCACTTCATTTTTTCTCACTGAACCTGATACTCATGAACCATGATCTTATCAGTTGTTCCCCCAATAAAACAGGCAGGCAGGGGCGAGCTGGTCCGAGTTGTTTACATTATGGCACTGATGGTGTAGGCCAGTGTCTATTAGTCTAAAAAAACAACAACATTAATTTTGTTAGAAACCATAACTCCAATAAATTGAAAGAGATCCAAACTGAGATGAGAGATTCAGCTTTGGAAAATTGTAGACTTGCTTCATTTTTAGGGCTGTATCGTTACAGTTAGGGCTAGGCAGAAGAAAAATAAGGTTCAGGTTCTGTGAGGCAGACTAGTAATTTAGTAGCATCATGGTATTTACATGTGAGGAAAACCAAGATAAAAATGTTCCTATATAATTCGTTTTAACTGAACTTCTCGCCTTCACATAAATATCACCAGAAGACCACGAGCATCAATAGTAGCACTGGGCAGAAACATGATGTCCATAGCACCTGCAGGGGTATGAATACGGTTGTAGGATATTTCTTATTACAGTAAACTACGGTTATAACGAACACGCTTATAACGAACTGACGGATATAACGAACTTACTTTTTGGTCCCGACTATTTGCTGTAGTTATGCTGTATATATGCTTATAACGAACTTCGGTTATAACGAACTAAAATTAGTAGTCCCTTTGAGTTCGATATAACCGTACTTTACTGTATGTCAAATGTTGAATCCAGTTTATTGTTTCTACTAAAAAAGACCCCAAAACACAAAAAACAACCTACCTGATTCGTTAATTAAGAACTTTTGTTTTTATAATCCATCAATGTCTACTTTGGTACTTTTGATATTTTCGTACAAAATTGACGTGAAAAACGTTTCATGGTAAATGAGTTATTCTTTGTAATGTGTGCTTCCTGCTTTGAAAGCATTTGAAAGGCAATTGTGTTACTCCCAATGAACGAAAATCCAAATGGTTCAGTCACAAGTGGACCGATATCTTTTTAATCTGCAGAACATAGATAAGATAAGATAGATAAGATAATATTTATTGCAGAAACATTCCATTACGGGACAGATGCAATTTTGTAAAGACGAAACATTATGATTCATTTATACATATATACAGACATACATACATTCTTGAAGACACAAAAACCGATCAATATTACATATTTGATGATAATATTATACATAAAATGTCAACGGTTGGGCCGTTCGTCACGCTGAAGACCCGGGTTCGTTTCCCGACATGGGTACAATGTGTGAAGCCCATTTCTGGTGTCCCCCTCCGTGATATTGCTGGAATATTGCTAAAAGCGGCGTAAAACCATCCTCATTCACTCACTCAACGGTTGATTAGGATGAAGGGGTATTTATTGTTGTTTAAAATGATAGACATGGAAACAAATGCAATTGATATTGATGGCTTCATTTTTTGACAGGATGTAGTGAAATAATTTGTTTTCATGGCTTTGGACATGTACATTTACATTTTATGTGGATAATTTTCCAAAGAGTATATATGTCTTTTTGAGCGTGTTGGGTACAGTGAAGTAGGTAGTGTTTTTCATCTGCAACGGTTGAACATGTAGAGCATAGCCTCTGATATAGTGGGGTTGGTGGCTTTGTATGTCTTCCAAGTTCAATATTTAATTTATGGTTACTTAATCTTAGTTTAGAAACATAAATGTTTCGAAAGTAGTTAAACTTACATCAATATTTTAGAATGAGAATATTTTCTGGACACACACACACACACACCTGTCATCTGCCGCAGAAGAGCTTGTGGTCATTAATCGGCTTTAATTTATGGTTACTTAATCTTAGTTTAGAAACATAATTGTCGCACGCACGCACGCACGCACGCACGCACGCACACACACACACACACACGCACACACACACACACACACACACACACACACACACCTGTCATCTGCTACAGAAGAGCTTGTGGTCATTAATCAGCTTGACACCGCAGTGTAGCCGGTGTCCCGGTATAAACTCTCCCCCGTACAAATTCTCCCCCCGGAGATTTTACACGGTACAGATTCTCCCCCGGCGAATCTGTTCTGAAATAAAATCTCCCCCGGGCGGATATATTTCGCGCCCCCCTCAGTATAAAGTCTCCCCCCTGATTATTCGGTTTGTTGCAATGTCTTTAAGTACTATATTCTTTAAATAATTATCTTTAATGTAAGGAGGGTTACTTTAAAAAATAGATTATGAAATATGGTCATAATGAATTGATATTTCAGAATATTTTATTTGGTAACTGTACCTTCCATCCTAAAATAATTATAAGACATAATCATACCAAACAAAGGATGGGAGACATGAGTCTCTACATAACTTGTTGTTTCTAATACAGTTGTTGTTGTCTGTATACATTTTTTTAATATACCAGTTTGAGTCTACATGTGAACACAATCGATGGTTGAAATGTTAGTCTAAGAACAAAACATGAACTAATTCTAAAGAACTCTGATGTATAAAGTTACCTTCATCTTTGATTGACTGATGTATTTTCAATCTTTATTCGGCACTGAAGAGGCCACAGGCCTATAGTACGAAGCATTAAGTTTATGAATAAACTGTTATAAAGTATTCATAAAGTATCAGGGGTCATTTCAACTTGCAAAATGATTGACATGGTCCTTTATAGAGCGAGGATTGGGCTGTTTTCTCACCCGATTGACTGACATACAACATTCACATGGTTTAGAATGGTACAATGAATGGTAAAGCATGCAAATTACTCTAATACGCGATATTTCATAAGAAAATATCATATCTCCGTTAAAACATAAAACCAATATTTATGAGTCTACATATTGATATAAGACTTTATCACTGTATCCAATTCCAACATTTTAGATATAAACTTTCGGACAGTTCAGTTCAAAATTCTTCAACCTTTAATACATCACAGGGATTTGTAGCTAGACGACGGGAATCTACAGTCTTGACTGTGTGTGTGTGTTTTTTATGAGAATGTTTCTCACCGACCTTAGCGTGTAGGGGTGTGATGTCCTGGGCAGGAAATGACAGTATTTTGACTACTCGTCTTTCATTAATTAACGTTATGGGCATCCCTAATTAACATTTACTAATTCATGTTAAACCAACACAGGATGTTTTCTGGAAGTGGACAATCGCGAATGTAATAGGGCTGACACGACATGTGTTAATAACTGTCCTAGAACTTCTTAAGTTACTAAACATTCTTTATATCTAACGACTAATATTATATCCACCTATATACCACTTTATTGTCTCATATTGCGGTAGTAAAGAAAACACAGTGCTCAAAGTGAAGCCCATTTCACTCCACATTCTCAACATCGTCTCTATCAGAAGTGTTTGGCAACTATTGAACTGCATGGCAAGTATTTATAAAACGACCGGGGGAGGAAATATTCTGGGGGGGAGATTTTATTTCGTAGGGTGGGGGAGAATTTATTTCGAGAGGGGCGGAAATGTACCGGTATAAATGACACCGGCCGCATGGAACTCTGGGTTGGAGAGTGTAGTTGTCGCAGCGCGCATTGATCCGGGAACCAGACCGGAAGTGACAGTTTGGACCGTCGCTTATATCATTTCAAAAGGAGAGTTATTTCCCTTTGGAACAAAAAGATTGCCCAATAGTCAGTGTTGATAAGTCAATAATGATCGGTTAATCATCACACGAACAGTGATGATGGCGTTGAAATATGAGCACACACAGTCGTGCTGTGACTCATTTGATTGAATTTGTTGTTATTTATTGTCAAAAAAGAAAGACAATATTTGCAATTGCAATAAGCTCCCAATTTATGCATCACACAATATGTTATTGCAAATTTCCATTTCATCTACCCTGAGCCTTTTTCCAATATTAAGTGTTCAGCTCTTACAAGGAACGTCACAGAAAGTAGTATAGGTAATGGTGATTCTGCCGCAACCCCACTGGAGCCAGATTTATATACCTATACTGCTACTACAGGGGGATTTTTTTTATGTGTAAACGCTGATGCGATTCAACGATCGTCATGAGATTAAGTTAAATTGACTCTAGCTCACCACTACCTTGAGTCAATCAATGATACCATAGAGGGAATTTTTAGCACAAAAACGATGATGAGACTAAACTAAATTGTAATGAAAATATTCTCTATTATTTTTACTCATCCATATACCATAATTTTTTAACAAAGTGATATTCAACATTTTTACTAAGTTCTTCGTTCATTTTACTAGGAGACCAGACTATATACTCTTCTTGGTAATTGGAAAGAAACAATTGATGACCGTATTTGGTTGGTCTGACATCATTGATATAATATATACCTTGTAGTAATTCTCTCCATTTGATAATTTTGTCCCTGAGCATAAATGCTTCGATAGCTTTTTCGAGTTCTTCCTTTGTTGGTTTGTGATTCTCCATTATTATATATTTATGTATGCATTCGTTTAAATGAATGTATGATTTGTTATGCGGTGCGATCCAATGATAGGAAACAATCTATTTTTAATCTCCAACCAGTTCTTTGGTTTTGGCACGGAATAATTGACGCGCTTGTGTCCCCTGTTCTATTTACTTTTTTTCTCGTCTTCGCTAATACCACTGATCTTACGATATTAAGATCGAATCTCCTGCTTTATTGTGTTGTATTTGGTGAGTTCTGACAACACTGAACGAAAATCCTCCTCGGATATCTTACAATCAGCCAGTGCTGTTGAAATATGATCCTCAATGCTGTTCAACTTTGCTTCGGCGAGTATCGGGGGCACGGGTGGCCCAGTCGTCTAAGGCAGAGTTGCGTCCCTTGGGCACGCCAGAAACCTATGATTGTGGGTTCGAATCCCGCTTCGCCCCGATTATGTTTCTAGGTTTGTCAGCACCATACCCGTGCACGTGGGTTTCACCGAAGTGCTAAACGTCTGAGACCTGCATCACTTCGGGCTTTCCTCCCACATTAAGCTGACACGCCGTGATGTAACTGGAATACTGTTAAAAGCGGCGTTAAACCCAACTCACTCACTCATTCGGCGAGTATCCGAATATTATCATGTTTTAATGCTTTCTTTGGCAACTTACGAGAAATAAATTTTATCGCTATTCCTGCCAGTCCAGAGACTCCAGCGGCTATTTCCATGTCAAGTACGATAGGCGTGGCGATTATAGTTGATAGTAAACCAACACCGGCTACACCGAGTCCCATGCCAGCCTTTACAAGCATACGTTATCAATGTACCTCGAGTACAAGCAAGTAATATCCATGTACTGGTACAGCATAGCATTTTATGAATATGAAATCACAATAGCACATTTTCTTTTTAAAACAGGCAAATTGTGCGTTGATAATGCTTTAATCTCTACATTAACAATCCCGGAAGAAAACTAACCCCTTTATTGCACCACTGTGCCCAAGCTTGTTCTATTATGCCAACAGTTCAAACTCGAGACCTAGCAACATATCCGATTACACTTGGCCCAGGCTGACCCTAGCGGGATTCCGTCAGTTCTCAATGCAATACTCACGTGGTAGTCTGTCTCCTAGGCCTGGTCCTGCGCCATGACTGTGGAATTTATATTTTTTAGGTATTCTGTTTTACTAAATTCCTAGGCAAGTCTAGATCATACTAACCAAGTCTAGTTTAGTTGATTCCATAACAGCAGAAGGAGAAAGGTTCTTCCGAATAAAACAAATATATTTTAAAGAAATGTTTTCATTGACTATGTGTTACTCTATCTGTCCCCAGATCCTAGAGAATATATTTGAAACGGACTCCAAGTAAAGAATGATTTGACAAGTCTAGATTGCCTAAGTTCTGGTCCTGAAATCAAGCATCGTTCTGGGATCCATTTGTATTCTATTGAGTAGATTTATAATTTTAACTACGTGAAATTGTATTTCTGGGATGTTGGTTGATTTTAGATGTGGGTATTTATAGATAACAAAAAAATATGAAATATATATTATTTATGATGTAGCTAAGGTATGTGCACGTTTAAAAACTGTAGTTTGTAGTCAACCAAAGAAGATATTCAACACTTTAGATTGTATATTGTTTTGAAATGTCTCGCCTCATGAACACGTTCCTTATTTCAATATTGTATTCAATTCCACCCATGACTGTACACAACATTTATATATTTACATGTATACGACGGCTACATGGGCAAGTATAAAGGTAAACACAAACGTGTGTTTGTTTAACATTTTTGTGTGTTGAAACACTGTTATATTAAAGGGAAATATAACCATTTAGTCTGTTCGGGTAACCAATTCTAGCTATTATTTCCTGAATAAAATATTATCTACTTCAGGCATACACATATTGTTTTGTGTCATGTGACACCAGATGTTGTTATCAACCAATACTCATAACGTAAAAAAACATAGAAATGTGAAACATCAATGCTAGAGAATAACCAAGTTCGATTTTCCAACGAAAAAAATTCCTTTTGGCGTGAACGTTGACAATAGCGGTACAAATATATTAATGGATCACTGAAAATCAGTGATGACGCAATTGTTTGCAAAAGTCTGTTGCCTCCGATGAATAGATGAAGTTATTCCGAAACAGTAAGCCCTTAGAAGTCTTGTTTGCCAGCCGGGACCATGTCAGTATATCAGGTGTGAAATGCATTTACACGTTGAACGCATTGACAGAGAGTATTAGTTATCTTGAACGGTTGGTGAAACCGCGCAAATCGAAACAGTTCATTTATGGTGTAGTATTTCCATTGGCAAATCAAAACAGTTCATTTATGGTGTAGTATTGTCCACATATTGATATAAGACTTTATCACTGTCTTCAATTCCAAAATGTTAGATTTAAACTTTCGGACCCAACACAAGCCAAACACAAGTATTTATAAAAATCCCTACGAGATTTTATTTCGTAGGGTGGGGGAGAGTTTATTTCGAGAGGGGCTGAACTGTACCGGTATAAATTCGCCGGGAGGGGGGGTGGGTGTGGGTGTGGGGGTGGGGTATTCTTGGGGCGAATATATTTCGTGACACCGGAACTACTGATGTAACTGATTTCAGAGATCTTATTAATCCTCGCAAACATTCGGTTTTAACACTAACTACGTAAAAACTGTCAACATAACCACGCCGTTATACTCTGATTAAAGATCTTAAATATATTCCTTAATACAGGCTACCATTTGAAAATGGTATCAGTGTAATACCAGGGGCTAGAATATCATGGTGCAACCAGGTTTCTGTTAAACATACAACATCATAACTATCTAATTCAGCACTGATTAAATCTACTTTAAAATCTACTAAGACTGCGTACGTTTACATGTATAATCTTTATAAGCAAAGTAACCCAAAATATAGATAATGTGTATCATCTTCCCGAAATGATTAGCATGTAGAATAGATTCAAAAACACCTGTATTGAACATCAACCGGCATCGTCAAAGCAAAGTGTACATGTAATTGTTACAATGGGGCTGGCGGTGAATATTAATGAAGAACATCTTGTTAAAAAGACACACCGAAACTGATTTGCATAACTGATGACCACAACATATTGCAAAATATCAAAATAGTAAAAATGATACAGTTTAACCTCACACTGAAGAGAAAACAAGAACGACACAGAAAAGTAAAATAGTACGTCTTATAGAACTGAGATAAAGTAATCTGAGAAGGGATTCATACGTTATATACAACTTAAAAATATAATATTATGAAAAACGAAAGGAAAAGTGGGCCCCCCTCCACCCCCCACCACACACCCCACACAAGTAACTAAATGTATAATTCAGAAAAAATAAAGGAGATAAAAAAAAAATGAATAAAAAAACACATAAACAAATTAACATTAAAACTATTGGCAACTGCATGGCAAGTATTTATAAAACGACCGGGGGAGGAAATATTCTGGGGGGAGATTTTATTTCGTAGGGTTGGGGAGAGTTTATTTCGAGAGGGGCGGAACTGTACCGGTATAAATTTGCCGGGGGGAGATTTTATTCTGGGGGCGAATATATTTCGTGACACCGGCAAGAGGACCCTGTTGATGATGTTAGGGGGAGTTCTGGGGGGGGGGATAGGAATGCAGTTAGCTGTTTCTCACTTCGAGGTTTTCAAAGACCCTTGTGCCACCCAGCACAGCACGGGTTATGCCCAGATGGCTAACGTCATACCTTTAACCCCTCCACAACATTTGAACTCGTCAATAGATCACCGAAACCTGGCCCTTCCCCAATAGTAGACTGCCCAAAGGAGAAACCATGGCAGTGCTCAGGAATTCTTCTCTACCTGACCCCTCTCTCCGGGTGAACTCAAGATAAGCAACCCAACCTATAACCCTCAGCTGGAATAGATGTATCGGGATATCTGGTTATAACTGACCACAGTGGTGCTGTTACCCCCTATTCATCATTAAATCTCTGTGCGCCACCTACAGTGCGCACCTTGCAAACTTGGCACCTCTGGTGGCCTGGCACTGGATGTAAGGTCAAATAACCCCAAACACTCTGTCCCCACTGGTGATATGTCACCAACCTATGTGTCAATTACGGTAGCATTTAAAGTATCTCACGTTGGATTGGGTTTCATGAGAGAAAAGTACAACAAAACTACCGAGACTCGCATACATTTCGTATCCGACACACGACACATACATGGAATAACATGTTGACGGTAAACTTCCACGCTAGCCGCACAAGGACTATGAAAACGCGTCAGAGGACGAAACAAGAACAACAAATGTCACCCAAACTCAGTACCCCACAATGACTTGCACAACAGGAACGGACTAAGATGAAAGGTCACTGAGATTTCGTTAAACAAACACATCAATAGCATACAACACGCGACACATACCTAGAATGGTGGCAGGTTTCTTGTCGAGGAAATAATGCCGCCGAGATGGGTTCTTGTCGAGGAAATAATGCCGACGAGATTGGTTCTTGTCGAGGAAATAATGCCGTCGAGATGGGTTCTTGTCGAGGAAATAATGCCGACGAGATGGGTTCTTGTCGCGGAAATAATGCCGACGAGATGGGTTCTTGTCGAGGAAATAATGCCGACGAGATGGGTTCTTGTCGAGGAAATATTGCCAACGAGATGGTTTCTTGTCGAGGAAACGATGCCGACGAGATGGTTCCTTGTCAAAGAAATGGATTGGTGATTCACTTAAAAGGTGGACATAAGCTGACGAGATGGAGTCTTGTCGAGGAAATAATGCCGACGAGATGGTTTCTTGTCAAAGAAATGGATTCGTGATTCATTTGAAAGGTGGACATAAGCTGACGAGATGGAGTCTTGTCGAGGAGATGGACACCTTGGTGCACTTGAAGAAGTGAGCTTAGCAAGAGCGAGTTCCCTGCCGCCACGGTCCCTTGGAGGTAGGCAACACGTATTTTCAGGATATCGAGAGGTGCCTGCCGCCACGTAACTTGATAACGTAAGTTAATTTTGTTGCCCGGACCGAATAGCCACCTTCTGCAGGGGATGATAGTCGGTTCCGTCATAAAGGACATGGGTGCCAGGAGTTATTGACGTTACAATAACAACAAAACAAGGAAATAAAAAGGACACGAGAGACATTGACATTGACACCGGTAGAGAACACACATACACTACAGACAAGTTGGCTAACGAACCGACAGGTACAATAGTCAACTATACCACGTTGGGGCCACCGAGAGATAATTGCAGTCCAGGTTGTAGTGCTTATTGGGCAGGTACACTTTCAATAACACATGACATGTCATGGCCTCTTATAAGACCGAACCCGATACACGGTAAAAAAACATGGCCAATCTAAAACGGCATATCACCAGTAGTGAAAGCTCACTCCCACGAGTCACCTATACAAGAGTTAACGTTAAGCCTATGGTGTTGATATTCTTAAATTAAAAACAAAACAACAACAAAATACCAAATAACAGACAGAAACAACGACTGTGACAGTCATATGTTGGCTGGCAACTCCTATGATAGACTTACATTTAGTCTCTCAAATCTTATATTACACAATATCCTTCTTGACTCTAAAAATAAAATAAAAATTCCCTATGCTTATTTCAGAATAGAGCTAGCTTGAGCTGGCTAGACTTGCTTTTGTATGCATTTCTAGATTATTATTTTTTTTATAAAATAAATATATTCCACGGTCATGGTGCAGGACTACTCCTATGGTCTCACCATGTCACGTACACGAATATAGACATAATATATTTACACAAACATCCATTGGGATACCTTTGAGTGAAGATTGTTGCCTTAGAATTATTAAACATTACATTGGTGTGTAACCCTTTCGAAATTTCCATCCTTCTTATGGTATTGAGAATTGAGAATCACATAGGTGTGTGTGGCTTTTCGCTCGGTCAGATACCAAAGAAAGTCCACTCGTTTCGTAAAAATGGTATCTAAGGAGAACCAGTGTAGTATTATCTATATATTTCACTCGAGTTATCTGCCTGCATAACACACCTGCATTCTAAATACATGGTAGCTATTTATCTCCCCTTGACATGGCCAGCGTGAATTTGTGTAATTGATTTGTCATTCGTCCAGCTGTGAGTCATTTGTTCGTGAGTTATGCACTTGATCCTGTTTTTGTTGTTGTTTAGCTTCGCACTCACGCAGGTTCCATTTACATAATATAATTAACTTATGCGACAGAAATGAGATTCAGCGCATCACGTGGACTCGTGCTGTGAAATGAGATTCAGCGTTTCTCGACAGCTGTTGACAACGGCCTGTTGCACTTGTGGACGTTTTTAAATGTTCGCCAATAACACGTGGCTATAAGACCCTATAAAGCTGTATAATAGACATTCTCTGACGCTGTGACATGCTACAACGGTTGTATATCTTACATAACTCCACGTGTTTTATCTTGTTTACACGTGACCATAGCCTGATAAAACAAAACGTGCTTATCGGGGAATGACCTAAAACTCGCAGCGGATTCTTCGCTTTGGTAAGAAGTACTAACCGATAATGTAATTTTTTCACTCCCCTGTTTTAGCAGCGGGAGACTTCGCTTAAATATTTATCGACTATTAATTTCGTCCCTGCAGGCACTTCCACGGTCCCACGCTTGGCAGTGTTGACTCTCAACATCCTTGAAACTAGGTTAAAAGAAACAAAACAACACAGCACGATCTGTGTCAGGCACCGAGTCTTGAACAGGCTGATTTCTTGTCATTAGGTGAGTAACTGTGTTTCTTCACTATAGAACTTATGATTTTCTTTTGCTACTTTATGTTCAAACCTTTTTTTCGTTATCATGTGGCCGTGTTTCGGCAATGCTCAAGCGTGAAGTCCAATGTTAATACCTCAGTGAATAGCCTACCGTGACGTATTTCCAGGAATTTCCCGCGAACAGGGTTTAAATAAAATGGTTTGTTCGTACATTTTTAAACAGGGTTTACGATATTAGTTTTGTTGTTTGGTTAAGAAACATATACCTCTGCAAATAGCCTTATTCACAAACGTGGTATCATTGGTTATTGATACAAACATACACAGCTTGTCAAAATATTCGGTTGATTTTGCTTTATTTTTATACTATTTCAACGCCCACGCTTTCTCATGATGTTTGTGAGTTTTGAGTGGTTTCGTCTTTAGATGAAAAGAAAAAACCCGCACACACTATAGAGGGTTAAATGTTGTTTATGGAATCATCTACTACCCAGTGTGGTTTAGGTGTGTTCGTTTTTTACCAGAACGCGATACTTATATATGTATCTTTATTGCTTTTTTGTATATAAGATAGTGGGTGAGTGAGTGGGTGAGCGAGTGAGTATGGTTTGACGCCGCTTTTAGCAATATTCCTGCAATATCACGGCGGGGGAGACCAGAAATGAGCTTCACACATTATACCCATGTCGGGAATCGAGCCCGGGTCATGGTACAAAAGTCAATTAGGTTGTAGTGCTTATTGGGCAGGTACACTTTCAATAACACATGACATGTCATGGCCTCTTATAAGACCGAACCCGATACACGGTAAAATAACATGGCCAATCTAAAACGCCATACACCAGTAGTGAAAGCTCACTCCCACGAGTCACCCATACAAGAGTTAACGTTAAGCCTAATGTGTTGATATTCTTAAATTAAAAACAAAACAACAACAAAATACATAATAACAGACAGAAACAACAACGACTGTGACAGTCATATGTTGGCTGGCAACTCCTATGAGAACGATCTTTGGCTCAGGGTCTCACCATGTCACGTACACGAATATAGACATAATATATTTTCGCTGTTACACAAACATCCATTGGGATACCTTTGAGTGAAGATGGTTTCCTGAGAATTATTAAAAATTACATTGGTGTGTAACCCTTTCGAAATTTCCATCCTTCTTATGGTATTGAGAATTGAGAATCACATAGGTGTGTTTGGCTTTCGCTCGGTCAGATACCAAAGAAAGTCCACTCGTTTCGTAAAAATGGTATCTAAGGAGAACCAGTGTAGTATTATCTATATATTTCACTCGAGTTATCTGCCTGCATAACACACCTGCATTCTAAATACATGCTAGCTACTTATCTCTCCTTGACATGGCCAACGTGACTTTGTGTAATTGATTTGTCATTCGACCAGCTGTGAGTCATTTGTTCGTGAGTAATGCACTGGATCCTGTTTTTGCTGTTGTTTAGCTTCGCACTCACGCAGGTTCCATTTATATAATATAAGTAACTTATGCGACAGAACGCATGACCAGTGTCTCTATGGTACTAAACCCTTTAGTGTGAGATTACAATAAAATACATTGTTTCCTACTAAACAAAGTCTAACAAAATCGTCCTCATTAAATGGGTACTAGACATAATTCATATAATTCACATAGTTGATTCAAACGGCGATAGCGCAACGATGCTGAATTAACGTGAAGTTCCTCGACACCACGTGCAAATCACGTGGACTCGTGCTGTGAAATGAGATTCAGCGTGTCTCGGGAGCTGTTGATAACGGCCTGTTGCTCTTATGGACGTTTTCAAACGCTCACCAATAACACGTGACTATAAGACCCTATAAAGTTGTATAATAGACATTCTCTGACGCTGTGACATGCTACAACGGTTGTATATCTTACATAACTCCACGTGGTTTATCTTGTTTACACGTGACCATAGCCTGATAAAACAAAACGTGCTTATCGGGGAATGACCTAAAACTCGCAGCGGATTCTTCGCTTTGGTAAGAAGTACTAACCGATAATGTAATTTTCTCACCCCCCTGTTTTAGCAGCGGAAGACTTTTACATTACATTTTTACACAGGGTTAACGATATTAGTTTTGTTGTTTGGTTAAGAAACATATACCTCTACAAATAGCCTTATATATGTATCTTTATTGCTTTTTTGTATATAAGATAGTGAGTGAGTGAGTGGGTGAGCGAGTGAGTATGGTTTGACGCCGCTTTTAGCAATATTCCTGCAATATCACGGCGGGGGACACCAGAAATGGGCTTCACACATTATACCCATGTCGGGAATCGAGCCCGGGTCTTCGGCGTGACGAGCAAACGCTTTAACCACTAGGCCACCCGAACGCCCCCTTATATAAGATAGATAAGCATGGGCTGCCATTCATTCCAAAATACAAAGTTGAAATAAAGTACGCAATAATAGTCAAATGTTACGAATAAAGAATGAATGTTACAAATAAAGGTCATTTTTTTACATACAAATAATGAACTCAAAATACGAAACAATGCCAGTGAACATCCTGCAAACAAAAGACGTCATTTGGAGTGAGTGAGTGAGTTTGGTTTTACGCCGCTTTTAGCAATATTCCAGCAATATCACGGCGGGGGACACCAGAAATGGGCTTCACACATTGTACCCATGTCGGGATTCGAACCCGGGTCTTCGGCGTGACGAGCGAACGCTTTAACCACTAGGCTACCCGACCGCCCCTCGTCATTTGGAAAGAAAGAACAATGTGTACTAAAGAACGTCAGTGCTCAAAAAGGACACCAGACTGCTGAAGGACAACGTTGACAATAAAAAAAAACAAAAAAAACGCCAGATGGCGCTGCAAATTGTAAAACATTCCGAGTTTAATCAGTTTGTTCCGCCGTGTATATGATAAATGCATGCTGAAGTGCTCATTGGTTACGTCATTCATCATGCACTCAGCGTGTGACGTCATATCCATTATGTGTAATATAACGCACGCGCGGCTCTGAGTACCTCAGACTACGCTATTTTTATTCAGGGGTGTAAAATGTTAATTTCATGTCTGATGGTGTAAATGTAACTGCAAATATTAAACCGATTCGAAAAAGAGACACAGCTAAGTATTGACCGAGATTTTGTTATGCATACAAAACAGCACATTTTGACACACCGATATATATATCGTTCGTTTTCACATATGATCGATTTATTGCACTTGATTTTATCCAGACCTGATGTATAAGCCCCGAAGACACATCACCCGCCCCCCATCATCCACACACATGCCCAGATATCCGTGGTCACTAATTTGCTTTTTTGTTTTTGAATTTTCAGAGATAATATCCCATATTTAAATTTCAAAACACACACGAGATGTAGCGATATGTACGATGTACCTAATTTTCAGAAGTCGTTTTTAGTAATCAAGCACCCCCCCCCCCCCCCCCCCCCCCCCCCCCTCAAAAAAAAACATTTGTATCCGAATGAGATGAGAGAAGGCGTTATGCTTTGAACTACGCTCCGATATTATTCGGCTTATTCTGTGATATCAGTAAACTAGTATATGATATAGAGATTACTACACGAGTAGTCTGTCAGATACAACTGATCTTACAACGAGTTGTTTCAAAACGCATCTAACGATCGAAAGCGAGTGAGATACGCCCTGTAACAACGAATTGTAAGATCAATGGTATCTAACAGGCACGAGTGCAGTACAATCTCATTAAAATCAGACCTTAGTTCTCGCTACCGCTGAACAAAGATCTGAGAACATCCCATTAGGGGTCACGTCAGAACGACCTTTCATCCGACCAATCAGAGCATCGCTTACCAGATTATGAAAGTGACAGTCGGAATGAGATTTCTAATCCTGCAACCTCGAAAACTTTAACTCCGAACGATAGTTACGGGTTTAACAACTGAATCCATACACTATAGACCATATGTTAGCCATTTCGGAATGTTCTTTTGTTCAGGTTTCAAATTTATAATCGAGAATTTGTCAAAATATGTTTCGAAGCGTAGTCGCCAATTTGAAATTAGTGCCGTAAAGCACGAGAAAGCTGCCTTCTGATTAGTCATTCCATTGGTCAGTCAAAGTTTGCGCAAGGTCGGTCTGACGTGACCCGTAATGGGATGTCCTCAGATCTTTTTTTAGCGGTAACGAAAACTAAGATCTGATTTTAATGAGATTGGAGTGCAGTAATGTGTTTCTTACACACCCTAAAATCGCACCGATAGAACCGATGCAATTTGTCTAGCCTCATGATTGCCGTAGCCCACTAATACATAACACTACTGTCATAAGTGACGTCACCCTTTGTAC
Organism: Haliotis rufescens; assembly: GCF_023055435.1. NCBI lineage: Eukaryota > Metazoa > Mollusca > Gastropoda > Lepetellida > Haliotidae > Haliotis > Haliotis rufescens. The sequence continues at coordinate 796,770 of NW_025963802.1, forward strand.
TGCTTACTACTCATAAATAATGTGACCCTACACAAAAAGGTTTCCGCCATATCTGTAGATTATCAAGGCGATGATGATAATGCAAACTAGACAAAAACAAAGAACACCCTGGGTGCCGAGTTAAAAGTTTACGCCTCAAAGAAATTACCAAATATGTACAACAATGTTTACTTCCGTATGACATCACTACCGGTGACCGACTTTTACAAAATGGCGTGTTCACTGACAACAGTCCGCGGGATTTCCAGAGGAGGATTTTCGTTGATTGAGGGATCGTATATATACTCACACGCAAAAGAAACGCAAGTGGTTTTAAGCAAATAGGTAACAAACACGGAACCATAAATTTATACGAGTTTTAGCATGTAGTGAAGCCTGATGGTGTTATCAATATTTTTTGTTGCTTTTTGATAGCCCCGAGTAAAAAACGCAACATAGAAAACGAATCGCCAAAACGCACCATTTCAATGAATATGTGGGTATCATGCACCCATTTCTCGCGAAATCGAAAATGCACGAACTGTCACGACCTGTTGTGGGTATAAAACTGTGGCCGATTCTTGGACCGTCTCCTGCATCGATACAATGCTACACAGACCACAGCTGACCTTGCTCGGAGCGGTCGTCCTAGGGTCACCACACCTCGACAAGATCGGCAGATTACCCGTCAACACCAGCGACATCTGTTCCTAAATGCAAGTGAAAGTGCTCGACAGACCATAGGAACAAATAATCGACACATTAGCCGTGACACTGTGATCCGACGTCTCCGTTCCAACAACCTCAGATGTCGCCGACCAGCACGTCGTCCTGTTCTCCAACCACAGCATCGACAAGCACGACTTCAGTGGGCACAGGGTCATCGCAATTGGCGTCATCGTGAGTAGAGGCGTGTCATCTTCTCTGATGAAAGTCGCTTTTGTGTCTCCCATGCAGACGGAAGAGTCAGAATTTGGCGGCGTCGAGGTGATCGTTTCGCTGACAGAAACGTTGTGGAAAGGGATCCATAGGGTGGACCTAGCGTCATGATATGGGCAGGGATTGGACTTAATTCGAGACTTGGACCCATGTGCTTTCTGAATGTTGGTTAAGGTCGGGGACACGGCGTCACTGCTCAGCGGTATATCGACCAAGTGATCAGACCCCACGTTGTTCCATTTTTTGCACAACATCAACAACACATTTTCAAGCAGGACAACGCTCGTCCCCATGTTGCCAGAGCTACCATGGCCTTTCTGCAACAACACAACATCTACCGTGGCCAGCCTTCAGCCCTGATCTGAACCCAATCGAACACTTGTGGGATGAGGTTCAAAGGCGTCTGCACAATGTGCGCCCAGTCCCTACAACTGCCGATGAACTACGCACAGCTGCTCTGGATGTGTGCAGGAGGATCCATAGGGCCTTCACAAATCGTCTGATCCACTCAATGTACAGGAGATGTGTGGCAGTGATCAATGCTAATGGTGGTCACACCAGGTATTGACTGACATTTTGGGTATTGACCCGAAACTGTGTAAGCCAAAAAACAATTATGTCATCTGCCTTTTAATCCATTAAACTGTCTTCAGTCAAATTTTTGTCAATCTTGCCCTATTAGTATTTCTTGTCTTTACTGTTGAAAATAAATAACATGTATACTGCATACTCGACTTGCGTTTCATAAAGTATACATAAATGTGTCACGTAAGTAATCAGAAACATTCTGACAATCTGCGTACTGTTATTTGTTTACCATGTTTTCGAATGTAACAAAGAGAATTAGTCAGAAATGCAGATAACTACCGTCATCGTTGTGCGTGATTTAGCGTCAGTCATGGCGTCACACAGGACGGAAACTTTTACGGCTTCTGTTGAATTTACCACATCATTGTAATGTGTATATGTGTAATTCCATACTAGCTTAGTGCAACGATGCTCTTCCCATGATTATTCTCAAACGCGCGATCGAGCCAATGTATGCAACAATTAGACGAAAGTACCTCTAAAAATCAACACAGTGTACAATCTGAATTTTGCTTTGTTTACAGTTTTCCGAGAACAGTTTTCGTTTCCATACCTAATTTATTTCGCATGATTTCATCTAGATAATTTGCATTGGCGGCAAAGACCATTTGTCATTTGTTTCTCAAATGTATGAGGAATTCAGGGATGCAAGTATAGAAGCTGAGTTTGAAATATACCTGATCGAACAGGCGTCTCATAACCGGCATTTTGTAAACACAATCCAATATGGCGGAACGTACACTTCGGCGTTCGTGTATGCGTATTTTCCCAAACATCCTAAACGATTCTAGGCTTATCAGCGACGTTGAAGAATTATCATTAGTGATTTGATGCCCGTCATGACTTATATGCTATTTTTCTACTTTATTTTTTCGAGTAAATATCCGATATTTAGATTTCTAAACACACAGTAAATAACGCCGTGAATTGTGATTTGGCGAGATTTACGATGTACCTAATTTTTAGAAGTCACCTTTAGTAAATGTGCTTTGCCTAAAATGACAGTAAATGATAAACAGAAGGGGGAATTCAAAACTGTGCTGTGTATTAGTTTGCTGATGTATTTTGAATTTTAATCGACTTCGAAGTGAGTGTGGAAGAGGAAACACACGTGTCGCTGTGGCATCCATGGAGTTTACACCCTAAACAATGATAACGTTGACATAACAACAGGTAATGTAACTGATAATAATAACAAACAAACTCGCAGACGAGGACGAGTTTATTTTTATTATTAATTACACGGTCCTGTGGTTCAATACAGACGTAGGTGAACATTCGACTGAAGCACGTGAAACTTGAATGACTTACACTCAGGAAAGTAGTCCGTCATCATCTGACCTCAGGTCATCACCATGGAATAGCCAATCACGGGCCTGGAATTCGATCTCACACATATGTTTGATACCAGTTATTCAGGGATGCATGTATAGCAGCTGAGTTTGAAATATACCTGATCGAATAGGCGTCTCATAACCGGCATTTTTATTAACAGAATCCAATATGGCGGAACGTACACTTCGGCGTTCGTGTATATGCGTATTTTCCAAAACATTCTAAACGATTCTAGGCTTATCAGCGACGTTTCAGAATTATCATATAGTGATTTGATACCCGTGATCGCTAATATGCTATTTTTCTACTGTAATTATTCGAGTAAATATCCGATATTTAGATTTCTAAACACACAGTAAATATTTAGATCTTATATAACGCCGTGAATTGTGATTTGGCGAGATTTACAATGTACTTAACTTTCAGTCACTTTCAGTAATTTTAAATTGCCTAAAATGACAGTAAATGATAAACAGAATAGGGAATTCACAACTGTGAAGTGTATTAGTCTGCGTGATGTATTTTGAATTTTATTCGATTTCGAAGTGAGGCCAGGTTGAAGAGGAGGGACATATGTGTCGCTGTGGCATCCAGGGGGTTTACACTCTGGAAAAACGATAATGTTGACATAACAACAGATAATGTAACTGATAATAAAAACAAACAAACACGCAGACAAGGACGAGCTAGTTTATTTTTATTATTAATTACACGGTCCTGTTGTTCAATACATACGCAGGTGAACATTCGACTGTAGCACGAGCAACTTATGAATGACTTACACTCAGGAAAGTAGTCCGTCATTATCTGACCTCAGGTCATCACCATGGAGTAGCCAATCACGGGCCTGGAATTCGATCTCACACAAATGTTTGATACCAGTTATCTCAAATGGGTTTCTCACACACAGGTGTGTAAGAATATCTGATCTCAGGTGGAATCATGATGGCAAGCTGTGACTATCTGATCTCAGGTGGAATCATGATGGCAAGCTGTGACTATCTGATCTCAGGTGGAATCATGATGACAAGCTGTGACTATCTGATGTCAGGTGGAATCATGATGACAAGCTGTGACTATCTGATCTCAGGTGGAATCATGATAACAAGCTGTGACTATCTGATCTCTGGTGGATTCATGATGGCAAGCTGTGACTATCTGATCTCTGGTGGAATCATGATGACAAGCTGATGACTATCTGATCTCAGGTGGAATCATGATGACAAGCTGTGAATATCTGATCTCTCGTGAAATCATGATGACAAGCTGTGAATATCTGATCTCTCGTGAAATCATGATGACAAGCTGTGACTATCTGATCTCTCGTGAAATCATGATGACAAGCTGTGAATATCTGATCTCTCGTGAAATCATGATAACAAGCTGTGACTATCTGATCTCTGGTGGATTCATGATGGCAAGCTGTGACTATCTGATCTCTGGTGGATTCATGATGACAAGCTGATGACTATCTGATCTCAGGTGGAATCATGATGACAAGCTGTGACTATCTGATCTCAGGTGGAATCATGATAACAAGCTGTGACTATCTGATCTCAGGTGGAATCATGATGACAAGCTGTGACTATCTGATCTCTGGTGGATTCATGATGACAAGCTGTGACTATCTGATCTCTGGTGGAATCATGATGACAAGCTGTGACTATCTGATCTCTGGTGGAATCATGATGACAAGCTGTGACTATCTGATCTCAGGTGGAATCATGATGACAAGCTGTGACTATCTGATCTCAGGTGGAATCATGATAACAAGCTGTGACTATCTGATCTCAGGTGGAATCATGATGACAAGCTGTGACTATCTGATCTCAGGTGGATTCATGATGGCAAGCTGTGACTATCTGATCTCTGGTGGAATCATGATGACAAGCTGTGACTATCTGATCTCAGGTGGAATCATGATGACAAGCTGTGACTTTCTGATCTCAGGTGGAATCCTGATGACAAGCTGTGACTATCTGATCTCTCGTGAAATCATGATGACAAGCTGTGACTATCTGATCTCTCGTGAAATCATGATGACAAGCTGTGAATATCTGATCTCTCGTGAAATCATGATAACAAGCTGTGACTATCTGATCTCTGGTGGATTCATGATGGCAAGCTGTGACTATCTGATCTCTGGTGGATTCATGATGACAAGCTGATGACTATCTGATCTCAGGTGGAATCATGATGACAAGCTGTGACTATCTGATCTCAGGTGGAATCATGATAACAAGCTGTGACTATCTGATCTCAGGTGGAATCATGATGACAAGCTGTGACTATCTGATCTCTGGTGGATTCATGATGGCAAGCTGTGACTATCTGATCTCTGGTGGAATCATGATGACAAGCTGTGACTATCTGATCTCTGGTGGAATCATGATGACAAGCTGTGACTATCTGATCTCAGGTGGAATCATGATGACAAGCTGTGACTATCTGATCTCAGGTGGAATCATGATAACAAGCTGTGACTATCTGATCTCAGGTGGAATCATGATGACAAGCTGTGACTATCTGATCTCAGGTGGATTCATGATGGCAAGCTGTGACTATCTGATCTCTGGTGGAATCATGATGACAAGCTGTGACTATCTGATCTCAGGTGGAATCATGATGACAAGCTGTGACTTTCTGATCTCAGGTGGAATCCTGATGACAAGCTGTGACTATCTGATCTCAGGTGGAATCATGATGACAAGGTAATGAATATCTGATCTCTCGTGAAATCATGATGACAAGCTGTGACTATCTGATCTCTCGTGAATTCATGATGACAAGCTGTGACTATCTGATCTCTGGTGAAATCATGATGACAAGCTGTGACTATCTGATCTCTCGTGAAATCATGATGACAAGCTGTGACTATCTGATCTCTCGTGAAATCATGATGACAAGCTGATCCCTTGTGGAATCATGATGACAAGCTGTGACAGGCACGTTTATATATAAGTGAAAAAATTGATTGGTGATTAGGTTTGACAGGGAACAATTTCAGTTAAGAATCTTGTTTTCTTTAAAGCGTGCACTCTTGTTGTCTCTTGTTCCTGTAAGGTTATTTGTAAGGTACATATCATAATGTGAGATCAATGTGCAGTAAGTGCCAGATTGCACCTACTAATTAATCAAAGACAAACACTCAACCCTTATTTACGTGAAATAACGAATAAAACACCATATGTATTCTAATAATATCTAAGGCGCCGTGATTCGCTGTGCAGAGTTGCGTCCCTTGGGCACGCCAGAAACCTAATAGTATGATTGTGGGTTCGAATCCCGGTTCGCCCCGATTATGTTTCTAGGTTTGTCAGCACCATACCCGTGCTCGTGGGTTTCACCGAAGTGGTAAACGTATGAGACCTGCATCACTTCGGGCTTTCCTCCCACATTAAGCTGACACGCCGCGATATAACTGGAATATTTTTAAAAGCGGCGTTTAACCCAACTCACTCACTCGAATAATATCATGTCTATGGAATAGCTATTATCAAGTCAATGGTTTTATTCCGCGCATGCATATATTTATTACCCACCTCAAAGGCAACTGGGGTTGTATACTCCCCGTTGAGCTGAGAATGAAATTCAAGTGTATACTGATCAATTGACCAGGGCAATAATACTGTAGTGCCACGAGAATTCACTGAATGCAATGAGGACGTTATATATGGACTTTTAGAAAACGTAATGGATAGTACACCTATCATATTTAAGCCTTTAAACATTGACATGTTTTGAATGTCATGGTGTATCATGCACTCTGATATCTTTAATCCTTTTTTTGATGAATGTTCTTATAAATAACTGATACTTGTTGTTACTATTTTATTTTATATGATTGCAATACAACATATGTCCACCCCTTGCTGGTCACAACTAATACCGCCTTTGTTGTTGCTCACGGCACATCATTAGATAGTAATGCAGAGCTCCAGATAAGCTGCGTATCTGCGTGAAATACGCATAAAAACTGCAGAAATACGCAGTAAAATAAAATCCAAGCGTATCAAATACGCAACGAATCTTACAGATACGCTACAAAAATAAAACTTGTGCGTATCATCAAAATAATGTTAAGTTACCCTGCGTATTCGATTAGCCAATCAGCAACTTATTTTGAAATTATAAACGGGCATTCCGTCAAACTTGCCAAACTCCACGATGACAGTTACATCATGATCATTTGCAATCACACTTTCTTGTGGAAGTATCGTGGTATTTTTGAGTCCTATAAAGCTCTCGAACCCACACGACACCAGTTTGCAAGAACCAGATGAATAGTGTTTTTAAATATTTAACTTAAATACCCACATGTGTAAAAACAAGTGGGTAACAGAAATTTGAATACCCAGATAGAATTACTGATACCCAATGATTTTAAAATGCATGGGTAAAATACCCACAACACCAAAGGCTTATCTGGAGCTCTGGTAATGAGAGAGATATTCTTACGGTTTGGTTATGCCTGTTTAATCCTGTCATTGTTGGTATCCTGCCTTTGAAACATATACATCTACATCCATGTCAATATTGTTGATGGTATATATTTCAGCTGAACTGAAATGGCGCGAAGCTGCACACTAGGCCTCGTGGGATACGGCTGAAACAAAACATGTATATTTTATTTGCCTACATCTGCGGATTCGTGTGCCGACAATGTCATTGTGGAATTGTTGTGAGTGATTTGTTTTGAATTGGATGTGATATAACGAGACGTAACATCAACTGTATATGCATATTCCGTTTTCTGTACTATTCCATTCTGTATTAGAGAGAGTTGGTTAGTTTCTATATAATCAGAGTGAGATGGTTAGTTACTATGTTATTAGAGACAGTTGGTTATTTACTTACCATCAGTGAGCGATGGTCACTTCCTTTATCATTAGCGAGAGTTGGTTATTTACAGTATCATTAGAGAGATAGTTGGTTACGTACTGTTTCATAAGAGAGAGTTGGTTACTTACTTTATCATTAGAGAGAGTTGGTTTCTTACATTATCATTAGAGGGAGTTGGTGACTTACTTTATCATTAGAGAGAGTTGGTTATTTACTGTTTCATAAGAGAGAGTTGGTTACTTACTTAATCATTAGAGAGAGTTGGTTTCTTACATTATCATTAGAGAGAGTTGGTTACAGACTGTATCATAAGAGAGAGTTGGTTATTTACTGTTTCGTTAGAGAGAGTTGGTTATTTACTTTATCATAAGAGAGAGAGAGTTGGTTACTTATTTTATCATAAGAGAGAGTTTGCTACTTACTTTATCATATGAGAGAGTTGGTAATTTACTTCATCATGAGAGAGAGTTAGTTATTTACTTTATCATAAATAAGAGTTGGTTATTTATTGTTTCATTAGAGAGAGATGTTGTTTACTTTACAATTACAGAGAGTTGGTTACTTGCCTTATCATAAGAGAGAGTTGGTCATTTACTTCATGATTGGAGAGTTGGTGACTTACTTCATCATTAGAGTGAGTCGTGACTTACTTTATCATTAGATGAATTTGGTTGTTTTCTTTATCATTAGAGAGTTAATGTTTGCTTCATTATTAGAGAGTTAGTGACTTACTTCATCATTAGAGAGTTGGTTTTTGTTTTGTTTGTTTGTTGTTTAACGCCGCACTCAGCAATATTCCAGCTATATGACGGCGGTCTGTAAAATAATCGAGTCTGGACCAGACAATCCAGTGATTAATATCATGAGCATCGATCCACGCAATTGGGATCGATGACATGCATCAACCAAGTCAGCGAGCCTGACCACCCGATCTCGTTAGTCGCCTTTTACGACAAGCATAGTCGCCTTTTACGGCATGCATTGGTTGCTGAAGACTGTGACTTACTTCATCATTAGAGAGTTGATGACTTACTTCAGTAGTATATAACGGGTCGCCAGAAGGCCATTTTGGTTGATCCGGTTGATCCAGGCATATGCGAAGTTGATTGGCTGATCCAAGTCACGTGATCGGATAGGATGACTCATGCATCAACAACGCGTCGGGAAAAGGGGGGAATGAAAGGTGTGTGTTTATAAGGCAGAAAAGAATTCATAAGAAAACAAAAGTAAAGGGTTATGAATAGAGCTATGTGTATAGCGTGCTGCCCTAAATAGACAGACCGTACCCGTCAGCCCAGTTTGAATTGAGCGCGCTTGACAACTGACGTGGCCTCGTCGTTTAACCCGCGCTCGCTAGAGCGTGCGACCGGTTTTGATGAATACAGGGTGTGTGTTGAAAGTACATCATACCACAATAGAGACGGGTTGTGTCAACATGATATACGCCGGGTAATGTAGGAATAAAAAATGTACGTCTAGCTGGATCAAATTCATCTTCTACGGTCTACAAGTTGTACACAATGAACGTTAGACAACCTGTATAGAAAAAAATATAGACAACATAGATAAGACTACACAATCAGCAAGCTAGCAGTGTCGTTTAATTACATTTAGCGCGCAACAACGAAGTAGTCACGTCACCCTGCATTGACTATAACGCTGAAGGCAGCCGGATTTCGAATCACCCGCGCTGCGTACTATTGTGAACCATTTGTAAAGAATTATTCAGCCCTATGTCCCGACTTGCTGTTTCAATGCTAGCTTTTCCATTTAACGCGATGACAAATAACCCCTACGGTTTGAGTCTTAACCGTGTAACATGATGTGCACAGTTTTACTTCAGAACGTGCTATTTTGAAAATAGATAGAAAACTGATAAGTACATGTAGCAGTGTGACGACACGAAGCTAGGTTTGTTGGGAAAGTGATGGAAGCAATCTATAGGACATTTTCATGTTTACAATACTCACCCTTAATTCGAAGAGAGAACAGAGTTTATCATGGAAAAATGTTTCACGAGGAAAATGTTTTATTGGAAATATATGTCGAAGCAGGTTTATTCATAGCTAATGTATAGCAGAGAGACTAAGCCACCGACCGCCCATAACAATGTCAACATACCCCGGCCTTACAATTAATGTCAACATACCAGCCTCGCCTGAAGCTTCCCATTCATAAATTGTGTGACCAGTGTCCCGTATTTTTGATATGTTAGGGAAGATGTGTTGTACATTTGTTATTTGAAAAGGGAGTTATTTCAGAGAGGATATATATGGGTATTCCCCTCATTAAACCTTTCTTACGTTGGTGTCTATTAAACGTATCCGGTATTTAATACATTTGAATGATGTAGGAAAGTATGTGCGTGTAGATGTTGTACCTATATCCGAACACGAATGTATGACACCTATCAATAGATCAATTACGGTTCTAACCACGACACGCAACATGGCTATGAGCGTAGTTAGCAGTTCATATTTATAAAGACATCGTAAATGACAGATTTCTGATGAATGAACTCGCCCGCACACATGTCTATAGGGTTATGTTCGCCCGAACTGTAAACAGTGACACATTTGATAACAGGAAGGGTGTGTGGAATGCACTCGTCCTTGTAAGGGTAAAATACGCGTTTAAACTCACCATTTAAATGACATTAGTTTTTAGATGTATTGGTATCAGTGAGTGAGTGAATTTAGTTTTACGCCACACTCGGCATTATTCCAGCTCTAGGACGGTGGTCTGTCAATAAACGAGCTTGGACCAGACAATCCAGTGATCAACAGCATGAGCAGCGATCTGTGCAACTAGGAACCGATGGCACGTGTCATCCGAGTCGGCGAGACTGACCAACCGATCCCCGTCAGTCGCCGATAAGCATGGGTTACTGAAGGTCGATTCTATAACCCGGACCTTCACGGGTGTAGTATGACGAAGACTATATACTAATATGATCCCTTTTTTAACATACTCACACATGAAGAAAGCATCAGAGATTAGACTTGACCCTAGAGATATATTTAGGAAGACTACGTTGAGAAAATCACAACAGAGAAAGAAACCACAAGCAGCCAAGAAGTCGACGCTGAAGACAAAGAAGAGACAGGTAACACCTAAAATGAATACGATGACAACCAAACAGGGATCGAAGACAACACCCTAACCCGTGAAAATACAACATGTGTCGGAGGTGAAGGCTGTGGTGGAACGGGCACTTGCTGCCTTGAAGCGTCAACAGAGTCAAGGGTATAAAAGAAAGCTTCATACCCTCTAATCGCACACCGTATTGGATCACCATGGGGGTTGCCACCTGTCCGGACTGTGAAAAAATGTTTTCAAGGAGAGATGTCATGTTACGACACAGGAGAAATAAACATAGCATACCGCCGCCGTTACAAGCCCACCCGCCGCCGCAAGTCCACCGACCATTACAAGCCCATCCGCTACCGCCGCCGCCGCAAGCCCATCCGCTACCGCCGCCGCCAATCGACCCGCCATTACAAGCCCACCCGCTAGCGCCGCCGCCGCAAGTCCACCCAAGGCTTGTAATGGCGGGTGGATTGGCGGCGGCGGCGGCGGTAGCGGATGGGCTTGCGGCGGCGGCGTTAGCGGCTGGGCTTGGTTATTTACTCTATCATTAGAGGGAGTTGGTTATTCATTTCATCATTAGAGAGAGTTGGTTGTTTACTTTATCATCAGAGAGAGTTGGTGACCTACTTTATCATCAGAGAGAGTTGGTGACCTACTTTATCATTAGAGAGAGTTGATGACTCACTTTATCATCAGAGAGAGTTGGTGATTTACTTTATCATCAGGGAGAGTTGGTGACCTACTTTATCATCAGAGAGAGTTGGTGACCTACTTTATCATTAGAGAGAGTTGATGACTTACTTTATCATCAGAGAGAGTTGGTGACCTACTTTATCATCAGAGAGAGTTGGTGACTTACTTTATCATTAGAGAGAGTTGGTGACTTACTTTATCATTAGAGAGAGTTGGTGACTTACTTTATCATTAGAGAGAGTTGGTGACTTACTTTACCATCAGAGAGAGTTGGTGACTATCTTTATCATTAGAGAGAGTTGGTGACTTACTTTTTCATTAGAGAGAGTTGGTTATTTACTTTATCATTAGAGAGAGTTTGTGACTTACTTTTTCATTAGAGAGAGTTGGTTATTTACTCTATCATTTGAGGGAGTTGGTGACTTACTTTATCATCAGAGAGAGTTGGTGACCTACTTTATCATCAGAGAGAGTTGGTGACTTACGTCATCAATAGAGAGAGAGTTGATGACGTACTTTATCATCAGAGAGAGTTGGTGACCTACTTTATCATCACAGAGAGTTGGTGACTTACTTTATCAATAACGAGAGTTGGTGACTTACTTTATCATCAGAGAGAGTTGGTGACTATCTTTATCAAAAGAGAGAGTTGGTGACTTACTTTTTCAATAGAGAGAGTTGGTGACTTACTTTATCAATAGAGAGAGTTGGTGACTATCTTTATCAATAGAGAGAGTTGGTGACTTACTTTATCAATAGAGAGAGTTGGTGACTTACTTTATCATCAGAGAGAGTTGGTGACTATCTTTATCAATAGAGAGAGTTGGTGACTTACTTTATCAATAGAGAGAGTTGGTGACTTACTTTATCATCAGAGAGAGTTGGTGACTATCTTTATCAATAGAGAGAGTTGGTGACTTACTTCATCATTAGAGAGAGTTGGTGACTTCATCATTAGAGCGAGTTGGTGATTTACTTTATCATTAGAGCGAGTTGGTGATTTACTTTATCATTAGAGAGAGTTGGTGACTTACTTTATTATTAGAGGGAGTTGGTGACTTACTCTATCATTAGAGGGAGTTGGTGACTTACTTCATCATTAGAGAGAGTTGGTTATTTACTTTATCATTAGAGAGAGTTGGTGATTTACTTCATCATTAGAGAGAGTTGGTTATTTACTCTATCATGAGAGAGAGTTGGTGACTATCTTTATCAATAGAGAGAGTTGGTGACTTACTTTATCATTACAGCGAGTTGGTGATTTACTTTATCACTAGAGAGAGTTGGTGACTTACTTTATTATTACAGCGAGTTGGTGATTTACTTTATTATTAGAGAGAGAGAGTTGGTGACTTACTTTATCATTAGAGCGAGTTGGTGAATTACTTTATCATTAGAGAGAGTTGGTGACTTACTTTATCATTACAGCGATTTGGTGATTTACTTTATTATTAGAGAGAGAGAGTTGGTGACTTACTTTATCATTTGAGAGAGTTTGTGACTTACTTTATCATTTGAGAGAGTTGGTTACTTACTTTTTCATTTGAGAGAGTTGTTTCTTAATATGATTAGAAAGATTTGGTTACGTGCTTTATCATTAGAGAGAGGTGTTTACTTACTATATTGTTGGAGAGAGTTTTCTTACTTACATCCATGTGTTTCTATGCTCTCAATGCCACACTCTTCACAGCAAATGTCACGATATTTAAACCACTATAATAATGATGAAACATTTCGAAGAGTTGTACGAGTTACCCTCTTGTTAGGGGACACTGGTCGTCGAGTATTCTTGGGCACATCTACAGTTACGTCCCTTTGCTATGCCAGTATCCGCTGGTCGGGGTTTGATACCCGATTTTGACCCTTGGACTATCGGCACTTAACCCCTGATGGTTTGTTTCACCAATGAGATACACGTCGCGGGGAATATGATGCACAATTTAAAAATAATATATGTTTGGTTGTTTGTAATAAACGAAAACTGGATACATGACGATATGCAATTCATGCAAATGTAGTCCAACATGTCAATTGTAACCATGTATGACTGCCTTTTACTATCACCTGTACCGCAGTGAAACCTTGTTTAAAATAAACCTGTGTCACTGTCATGTTAAAATGGCAATGAGTCATGTATTAGTCATATGTAGATGACTTCTATCATCGTAGTGTTGTTGCAATGAAGCCATGGCAAAGGTATAATGTCACTTAAATAATACCATTAGGATTTTCATGTGAACTGATTGCAATGTCACCAAGTATTGTCATGTCATGGAACTATGTACGAGTGCGTTATATTGTTCAACATCTCAACTATTCCACCTGTCAGGCAGAGGGATATAACAGAACTTATACAGTACACTATAAGTTGTAGCAGGATCACGAGAAATCCACGTGCAGTCTGTCTTGCTTATGGCGGGGTATGGGGGCACGGGTGGCCCAGTCGTCTAAGGCGCCGCGATTCGCTGTGCAGAGTTTCGTCCCTTGGGCACGCCAGAAACCTATGATTGTGGGTTCGAATCCCGGTTCACCCCGATTATGTTTCTAGGTTTATCAGCACCATACCCGTGCTCGTGGGTTTCACTGAAGTGGTAAACGTATGGGACCTGCATCACTTCGGGCTTTCCTCCCACATTAAGCTGACAGGCCATGATATTACTGGAATACTGTTAAAAGCGGCGTTAAACCCAACTCACTCACTCACTCACTCACTCACTCACTCACTATGGCGGGGTATAAAGGATATATTCTCCCGCTGAGAAATTTATTGCCCTTCAAGGCGGGATACATAGTATTGTATCAATATCACGTGGACCAATCAGATCTCATCATTCTGACATTGATAAAACGCCGTATATTACATGAAACACATGCATTTTCAGAAGAAGGCTAAAATTAGTTGATCATCATGACTGGCAAGAAACGAGTAAACAATGGCCACGACCTGGATCTTGACAGAGGAGAAGAGAAACTGGTTGACAATGAGGATGAAAGACTGCACTATACCCTGATTCAAAACCCGCCGTGTGTGGTACTGTTCAGTGCTGCCTTACAGGTATGGGATCAAGTTATTTACATATTAATCAGATGACCCGTGATGATCCGGGTTAGAACAGGTCTTCAGCAACCAATGCTTGCTGTTACTGGATTGTCGTAAGAGGCGACTAACGGGATCGAGTGGTCAGGCTCGATGATTTGGTTGATGCATGTCATCGTATTTCATTTATGTAGATCGATGCTCATGATATCCGTCCCTGGATTGTCTGGTTCAGACACGATTATTTACAGCCAGCCATCATATGGCTGGAATATTGCTGAGTGCGACGATAAACAACAAACAGCACAGTTACTGAAATTATTAACATAGGCAGAGACTTAAAATGCGTGTATTTTACACTGAAAGAAATAAGATTATTTGTTTTTACAAAACAGCTGCTCCATTTGATATAAAATAAGGTGACAAAAATATCAGAGCATGTATTTGTGCAGGGACTATGTAAAACTTGAGAGACCCGTGAAGATCCGGGGTAGAATAGGTCTTCAGTAACCATTGCTTGTCGTAAGGGGCGACTAACGGGTGGTCAGGCTCGCTGACTTGGTTGATGCATGTCATCGTATCCCAACTGCGTGGATCGATGAACATGATGTCAATAACTGGATTGTCTGATCAAGACTCGATTATTTACAGATTGTGGCTCGATCGTAGCGCCACCAGTGGCAATTACTCGTTAAGTCCCTACTATGTCCCAGCTATTTACCAACCAGGCTCTGTAACTTGGCTGATTGTGCGTCGTCGTTCACGACAGAGAGGGACGTTGATCATAATATCGATCACTGTTTGTCTGACCCATACTACTATTTGGAGACCGCCGTGACATAAATGTTGACAAACAAACCAAAACACAACACAAAGTAAACAAGTGATGTTGGTACTTCCTTCCCCTTGCAGCACATCATGATGAACCTTGCCTTCACGGTAGCCACTGCCTTCATCATCTCAGACGCTGTGTGCGCAGCTTATGACAGTCCAATCAGATCGAAGCTACTTTCCTCAACACTGCTTATGAGTGGCTTAACCACGCTACTTCAAACGGTTGTCGGTATCAGGTGAGAAGATAAAGGGCAAACACGAGAGTTTGGTTAAGAATGTCAACACGGGGGAGATGGACAAACCCGAAGGCAGGCCCCTAGTGTTTATATTTTTAACCAAACCTGAGAGAATATATGTCTTATAAACCGTAACAAATCTGAAACAACATTTATCAAAAAAATTATATTCCTACACTTTCCATGAACTTCAGGAAACGGACGTAATATATCTCGTGCTTGCGAACATGTGCTTGAAAAAATGAGATTCTTAAAAGCATTGTGATTTATCAGCACCTCTTTAGCCTAGTGGTTCACTCACCAGACTACAGATACGAGAGTTGCAGGTTCGATCCCACTGAAATAGAACTAACATTGTCTTTATCGAAAAAAATAACTGACGATAACTGACTTTGAGTGTACCATATGGAAACATAATGGTCCATTCTGAAAATTAGACATTCGTTCATATATATAGTTACACAAATTGTCAAATCACAAAATGCACTTTTCTCAAAAAGCTCTATCCATGTATTGTAATTACAAACTATGACCAAGGTAACTGTGACATTGCCTGTCTTCAATCAATGCCTGTGTTAGGCGTCTTCGTGTCCTTGATGAGGAAACACGACCGTTATCTTTTTACGCTACTCTGTGGAACTCATGTCTTGGAAAGGGTTTTGTCGTTTTATTTCCCATTGTCGCAGCCCAGAGACACGAAATTCTCTAAGGTTGGTTTGTTTGTTTGTTGTTTAACGCCGCACTCAGCAATATTCCAGCTATATGACGGCGGTCTGTAAATAATCGAGTCTGGACCAGACAATCCAGTGTTTAATATCATGAGCATCGATCCACGCAATTGGGATCGATGACATGCATCAACCAAGTCAGCGAGCCTGACCACCCGATCCCGTTAGTCGCCTTTTACGACAAGAATAGTCGCCTTTTACGGCAAGCATTGGTTGCTGAAGACCTATTCTACCCCGGATCTTCACGGGTAGGAGTCATGTTAACAAGATATATATTAACAGCGTGACTGACCCATTGGACATATTTTCCAGACTGCCGATCTATCAAGGGCCATCGGCCTCCTTCTTTCCGGCACTTCTAGCCCTGCAGAACAACCCTGAGTGGAAATGCCATGATGGTGAGTGAGTGAGTGAGTGAGTGAAGAAAGAGTTACGGAATTGCAGGTGTTATTGAGTATTTGATACTCGAAAAAATCATTTTGAACCCGAATATTTTCTAAAAACATTACTTATATGGTTTTACGCCGCTTTTAGCGATATCCCAGCAATATCACGGCGGGGGACACCAGAAATTGGCTTCATACATTGTACCCATGTGGGGAATCGAACCCGGGTCTTCGGCGTGACGACCGATAGCTTCAACCACTAGGCTACCCGACCGACCCCATTACATATTACCTTTCCACGCATGCCATGAGTTTAGAAAATATTCGATTCTGATCTGTCAGTCTGAGGTTTCTAATCACAACAACCACATTGAAACAGCTGATTTGACGCCCGCATAACCGCGGAAGCTAATATTTACAGAAAAGTGCATTACTCCCTTCCATTTTCGGTTAAGACATTATGAAATAATGACGTACAATTATAGGTTACACAATTCAGATTCTAAATATCGATTTCAATCATTTTCATAATGCTGCATGAATGACTAAACTATAAATATTCGTTTATTCGCATCTACGTGAACCGGGAAAATTTTATGAAACGTTATTCCTTGTTTAAGTACTTTGTAGAACGTTTTTTCACCTTACCGTAAATATCAATATTGATGCTTGTACACAATTCGATCGTTTTCAAGGCAATTTAACCAGTATGGCCCAAGGCGGCAACACTTCCAGTCTCAATGGTTCGGCAACATCAGACCTGGCCTTGCTGTCTGAAGAAGAGAAATTGAAACAGGTGCATTGAATGTGTGTAAATGTTTTGATTAGAGAAGGCAGAATTGAAACCTATACATTGCTTAAAGTGAGTGAGTGAGTTGGGTTTAACGCCGCTTTTAACAGTATTCCAGTTATATCGCGGCGTGTCAGCTTAATGTGGGAGGAAAGCCCGAAGTGATGCATGTCTTAGACGTTTACCACTTCGGTGAAACCCACGAGCACGGGTATGGTGCTGACAAACCTAGAAACATAATCGGGGCGAACCGGGATTCGAACCCACAATCATAGGTTTCTGGCGTGCCCAAGGGACGCAACTCTGCACAGCGAATCGCGGCGCCTTAGACGAATAGGCCACCCGTGCCCCCATTGCTTAAAGGTTTTATGGTAGACATGTAGGGGACATTTCCAAATTTGAAGTGACGAGACCCGTGAAGATTCCGGGGTAGAATAGGTCTTCAGCAACCCATACTTGCCGTAAAAGGTGACTATGCTTGTCGTAAAATGCGACTAACGGGATCGGGTGGTCAGGCTGCTGACTTGGTAGATGCATGACATCGATCCCAAATGCGTGGATCGATGCTCATGATATTAATCACTGGATTGTCTGGTCCAGACTCGATTATTTACAGACCGCCGTCATATAGCTGGAATATTGCTGAGTGCGGCGTTAAACAACAAACCAACCAACCAAATTTGACGCATCAGTGACAACCATGATGTTCAGTGCAATTCCCTATTTTGACTAGTACAATATGTTCGCGTCTTTAACAATTGACTTGCCTTTGCATGTTTTTATGACAGGTGCCACCGATTGGGCAGGATACGCTCACCTTTTTGCGAACACTTGGTATCATTACTATTTGATAGTGATTCATAAACACGTGCTCATGATATCGTCGGAATCGTACAATCGACTCTTCTTTTTGCAGAGATTTATGTTGGGTATGGAAAGTGTTTTGTCGTTTAAATTATATGTAAACTGCTTGATCCAAAGAGACAAATGAGACAAGTGTGTTTCGTTGGTTTGTTGTTTAACGGTACCTTTAGCAATCTTCTAGCTATATGTGAGTGATTGAGTTACAAGTTAACGTCACATTGCCCGTATTTGAGAACAGTTTTATAGTTAAAAGACCTGTCAGTTTACAGTGAAATATTAGCATGATATCAACAAGTGTACATTGAAAACTGACAATTTCAAGTACTTTAAAATTCAAATTAACATATACTCAAATGCTCCGAGAAAACAAAAATCGATAAAACCTTGTTGATAACATACTTTTATTTTGATAGTACATACGTGCAATTATGCAGGGGAAATAATATTGCGCTATCACCTGAAATGACGCTTCCTTAAAAATCTCAATAAGCAATTTAAAATTGAGAACAAAATACTCCAAAGAATTTACAATGTATTCATTAATACAGTTTGTTTTAAGTAAATCGCCTGTCAAAAGAAAACATATAACCATGTGTTTTTTTCGTGGCTAAAAATGAGAGCAATTCCGCAATCCTCACGGGGCAGAACCATGTTTTGTTTGTTATTTAACGGCGCGCTCAGCAATATTCCAGCTATATGACTTCAGTCTGTAAATAATCAAGTCTGGACCAGACAATCCAGTGGTCGATATCATGATCATCGATCCACGCAATTGGAAACATGTACACCTACATTGCACGTGTGTACATTTGCGAGTCCAATATTGTGCCCTGTAAGCATTCCGTGACAGAACATGGCAGAACAAGTACCCCAAATTTGTTCCACGAACTAACTAACTAAATTGGGATACGTTCTATTAAAATCAGCATTGGGATTCGATACCACTCTCTGTGAAGATATCAGAAACCCTTTTAAGTTCGTCACATCAGGTGAACATTCTACTCGACCAATCTACATAGCGGCTTATAATTCTCTGTACAAACGAGCGAAGCATTCGGAACAGCACTATCTGACTTCTGTATCACGGAACCGAACGTAAACGGTGAGTTCGGAAAGGAAAAATGATATTGTTACACCCTGTTCTTTTCCAAACATTTCTTCAACTGCTCTTAAAGCGGCGTTCAATGCCGTCAGTCTGAAAATGAAGACGAAGGGTTTTATAAAGCCTGGTGAAAACTCTTACTGGTTAAAAACCCCAAGCATCCTTCTTTTTGATCAGTAGATCAAAGTTCGTTCATGGTTCATCTAACGCCAGATGTTGACGAAGAGAGGTATCGTTAGTCCGTACCAGCCAAGCCGAAACCTTTTATAAACTTATCGGAGTCGGAAGTAAATATCTTATTTTAATGAGATTGTCATATTTTTCAGTTATCGGGGAGTTTGATGACTGCTTCAATACTGGAGATTGTGATAGGCTCTACTGGTTTAGTTGGGGTGCTTCTCCGTTACATCGGGCCGCTCACAATCGCTCCAACCATCGCCCTCATTGGGATCTCCCTCTACAAGATCCCAATAGCGCAATCCAGGCCTTCTTGGGAAATTTCTTTCGGGTTTGTATGAAAATTGCACATAACGTTAAAATATCTTTAAAATATCATTTTGAAATACAGTTCTACAGTAATACTTAATGTCTTTGTGACAGCCAGTTAAAGAAGCACATCAATTAAAAAAGAACAAGACAAAAGAGTCGATTTTCGACAATCGTATCGATAGAAATCCTTAAGGGACTATGAAAATACAATGAAAGGATATCTCGAGTTAATGCGGTGTATATCATAGATTTTAATGAAGAGAAAACATTTATTATATTATTTCATGGCAGATTTATAAAAAAATCTGTGGCAAAAACTGTCGGTCGATGATTTGACGTTTGAGTTACCAAAGTTCCGGTTTGGTATTTTTGCGTGTCTTGAGACATATTAAGTCTCTTATTTTTGAACTGTTGGGATTAAAAATCCGGAAACATATAACTGGATTTCACTACAATCTTATCGTGATTGCAATGCCACTTTTCACACGTTTGTACATTGTCTGCTGTGCGGAGTAATGACTTTGGTTTCTACTGCAATTAGGGAACAAAAGTATTTTTAATGTGCGTTCCTGTTACGTTCATCAATGTTTTGTCCGTTATGGCATGGAGGAAATTATACAGATACGCATCAATCATGTTGTTAGAATTAACCTTCAGCAACCTGTGCTTCCCGACATGGGTACAATGTATGAAGCCAATTGCTGGTGTCCCCCGCCGTGATATTGCTGGGATATCGCTAAAAGCGGCGTAAAACTATACTTACCATATAAGTAATGTTTTTGGAAAATATTCGGGTTCAAAATGATTTTTTCGAGTATCAAATACTCAATCACACCTGCAATTCTGCAACTCTTTCTTCACTCACTCACTCACTCACTCACTGAAGATCCGGGGTAGAATAGGTCTTCAGCCACCCATGCTTGCCGTAATTTGTAACGGGATCGGGTGGTCAGGCTCGAAGACTTGGTTGATGCATGTCATCGTATCCAATTTACGTATATCGTTGCTGATGATGTCAATCACTGAACTGCCTGGTCCAGACTCGATTATTTACAGACCGCCGTCATATAGCTGGAATATTGCTGAGTGCGGTGTTAAAGAACAAACAAACAAACATCTGTCATATCTAACTAATGTTTCTTGTTTCAGTGGGATAGCATTACTTCTCATCTTCATCTTGTACATTCCACATGTCAAAATTCCACTGCCGAGAAGGGGAAAGACGAAACGAAGCTATCTACCGTTATTTCAACTCTTCCCGGTATGTTTATGTTTATCATTAATTGTAAAACTAAAATAAACGTCACATTCAAGAATAATATGTTTAATCTCGTGCATCTCGTTCAATCAGCATGATTTGCACGTGCATTTGTCTGCACATGGCCGTATTCGTATAATATTTACATATCACTGGGGATAATAGACTGTAGAATGTGTTATATCGAGAATTAATATCACTTTCTGTTCAAATGTGAGGCATATGACGATCTTCGTCGGCGATATATCCCAAGAAAACATTCTACGTATCCGACTCAAGTTATATACAATATTCTTATATCTTCTAAACAAATTCAGAAATTTAGCATGTTTCATATTCAATGCAATGAAGCTACGCCAGCAATTGGCCCGTGAAGATCCGGGGTAGAATAGGTCTTCAGTAACCAATGCTTGCTGCCAAAGGCGACTTTGCTTGTCGTAAGAGGCTACTAACGGGAACGGATGGTCAGGCTCGCGAACTTGAGGCATGTCATTTTATCTCAATTGCGTAGATCGATGCTCATGACATCAATCACTGGATTGTCTGGTCCAGACTCGATTATTTACAGACCGCCGTCTTATAGCTGAAATATTGTTGACCGCGGCGTTTAACACACAAACAAAACCAAAAAATCCAAAACAAAAACAAAAACAAACGTCAGCAATTGCTTCTTTTGTTAACAATTCAAAAATCTTCAATTGAAACTATTTGTTGTTGTCGTATGTAATTCTTCCAGTAACCATTTTACACCAAATATTGTGTGGTGGACCTGATTTTGTTCCAAGGGCGGATGGCCCACTCAAGTAGCGAAACAAAAATACTTGAATTGAAAGTCAGTGATTAGACCAGGTGTTCGCGAAAATGTAAATAGAAGAAATGTCCCCTTCTTATCTTTGTATAGAAATTTCTTAATGAAACCACGGAATTAAGTGCGTCTTTAACAATATACTTGATATTTTCCACATTTATATTCCGCCATAATATGTAAACAAGTTGACAATGGGTGTACTTTCAATTCAATCTTATCATCCCCAAAGACTCTGCAAGAGATTGAACCTAGACGTTCAGAAGAGATGTTAAAAAAATGCAGCGCAAATACTCGGGGTAAAAGAAGTCGTCAAAGCCATCGATGTATAAAAAAACATATTATAGGCTATTCCGCACAACACTTACTTACTTATTGTACGTAATAATTAAAAAGTGAAAGGGTCATCAGTAAAACGTTTTAATAGTGAGTGAGTGAGTTGGATTTAACCTTTTTTTGGCAGTATTTCACAGCGTGGGAGGAAAACACGAAGCGATGCAGGTGTCAGGCGTTTACCATTTTGATTATGAGCACGGATACGGTGCTGACAAACCTAGGAACATTATCGTGGCGAACCGGGATTCGAACCCACTGCCATAGGTTTCTGCGTACACAAAGGGACACAACTCTGCACAGATAATTGCGGCACGTTAAGAAGTGCCAGAAACTATAATCATCTTAATACATGGGATTCCACTGATAGTCGTCTCTGAAAGAACTTCTCATCATATAAAAACACATATTACCTTCCTGACTGAATAAAAAGTGTGACACTTTGCAGGTTCTGTTGAGCATCCTGGTGATGTGGGCTATCTCCGCCATCCTCACCATCACCGACGTCTTCCCCAACGACCCCGAAAACATCCGCTACAAGGCAAGGACTGACGTGAAGATGTCGCTAATAGAGCGCACGCCCTGGTTCTACTTCCCGTATCCAGGTGAGTGAGTGAGTGAGTGAGTTGGGTTTAACGCCGCTTTTAACAGTATTACAGTTATATCGCGACATGTCAGCTTAATGTGGGAGGAGACCGCCTCCGTGGTCTAGTGGTAGAGCGTCCGCCCGGAGAGCGGAAGGTCTGGGGTTCGATCCCCGGCCGCGTCATACCAAAAGACGTTAAAAGATGGTACTTGTTGTTACCCTGTCTGGCGCTCGGCTTTAAGGGGCTAAAACAAGGACTGGTCGGCTCGGAGTCAGTATACTGTGTCTGAGTGGGGTATTCATATTAAACTGCGGCATGGTATCTGAGTGAGCTAGCACTATAAATCGGCATCAGTCCGGACTAGTACAAGCAGCCACACACACACACACGTGCATACACGTCGCTATATAAGTGCAATAATCTTGGACGCGACGTTAAACCCCATTTCACCTCACCTAATGTGGGAGGAAAGCCCGAAGTGACGCAGGTCTCAGACGTCGAAACCCACATCGGCGAAACCCACGAGCACGGGTATGGTGCTGACAAACCTAGAAACATAATCGGGGCGAATCGGGATTCGAACCCACAATCATAGGTTTCTGGCGTGTCCAAGGGGCGCATTTCTGCACAGCGAACCGCGGCGCCTTAGACGACTGGGCCACCCGTGCCCCCTGTATCCAGGTGAAGCCTTGTCTACCAAACATTGTATAACAGAATTAATAGAAAATAAGTTTTGTTGTTGCATTTTAATACAGGTTACACACTATACCAGCTATATCTACGCGACTTATATTAAATGGAAGAAAACTACCTAAGAATGGCATATGTACACAATTTATATTTACAATTCCCATACAGTTTGCATCGTAAAGATAAGAAACCGGCACATTTTCAGGCATTTGTTGCGACGTTACCATTAAATTACAACAAATGTTATGTTTGGGATAACACTTCCTCAGTGAAGTACTGATTCTAGTACTTTTGGGGGATGATCCAATCCGGGATTCGAACCCACACTACCAGAGTGGGGCACCTAATCGCCAGCACACAAAGTCAGCTATCTAACCCACACAGCCACCGAGGCTTCTACAGAAAATGAAAGTCCGACAACTAGTCTAGATCACGTACTTTGTGTACCCCTCTGACAAGTGTAAATGGGCACGGCTCCCATGGCGGAAAGCTGTGAACACACAATGCCATTGAGAGAGTGAACAAATGTAACACGTGTTATATTTAGGATAACACTTTCTTTGTAAGTACGGATTCTCGTACTTTTTGGGGTTGAGACCCATCGAGGATTCGAACCCACACTGCCTGGTGCCTCCTTCTTATAAATCGTCGTCAACATCTTTAACCCTTCAACTTCTGTGTTCTATTGCAGGACAGTTTGGACTACCATTATTTAGTCCAGCAGTTTTTGTTGGATTCCTGTCTGCCTTTTGCGCGTCCATGATTGAATCTGTGGGGGACTATTTTGCCACCGCGAAAGCATGTCAAATCGACCCACCGCCTGATCACGCTGTCAACAGAGGCATATTGGTGGAAGGTCTTTGCGGACTACTTGGCGGAGCGATTGGCACGGGACATGCTACAACGTCATACAGTGGAAATATCGCAGCGATATCTGTGTCAAAGGTTAGTGATCTATTTGTTTGTTTAACGCCTCACTCAGCAATATTACAGCTATATGACGGCGGTCTGTAAATAATCGAGTCTGGACCAGACAATCCAATGGCTGACACCATGAGCATCGATCTACGCAGTTGGGATACGATGACATGCATCAACAAAGTCAGCGAGCCTGACCACCCGATCCCGTTAGCCGCCTTTTACGACAAGCATATTCGCCTTTGACGGTTAGCATGAAGACCTTTTCTACCCCGGATCTTCACAGGTGCAATCGTTAGTGATCTGTTGAAAAGGTTGGGGAAATAAGTAAGTTATCTTATGCACATCCAATGCAGTACCAGTAACTTAATTGAGTCAATTACTTAAAATGTCCGTGTAGCGGTTTTGTGACAAAAATAAATTTGCACCAAGATCGGAGGTGGTGCTAACATTTATTTACACAATAATCGTTTTGACTTAATACATGAATACATGAATTTGTATGCTATCGTTTAACACGTGAACGTTTATGTTATGGACTGTTTCATGATCCTATTTTGAGTTACAAACGGTTTTGGCTGACATAACTCGCTTGACCCACAAACACCTGGTGTTTCAGAATCCAGAGGCGAAGCGTGAACGTGATCATTTTTGTTATGGACTGTTTCATGATCCTAGGCAAAATTTGCTCCCTAGAATTCTACCTGTTAATACTTATCTACTCAAGATGCATATTGTTGACAACTTTCTATGTTCTCTCTGTAATGCCGAGCCAGAATCTATCCAGCATCTGTTTTGGGACTGTAGGGTAAGCAAAAACTTCTGGAAAAGATTTTCACAATGGATTGAATCCAAGTGTCCACATACTGGCAAGATAAATCTTACTTCAGATCTAATTCTTTTTGGCTTTTCAAAACATTTCCACACCGATAATATTTTTGATCTGATACTCTTATTGGCCAAATTTCACCTTTATAGATGCAAAATGAAAAATAACCAACCAACCATTACACATTTCCAAAATGAGGTTAAATGTTATTACCAAATAGAAAAATATAGACACTTTAATAAAGCCAAACAGACAGAATTCTATACGAAATGGGCTCCTTATGAAAACCTTTTGAAAATATAAACATTTGCTATTCGAAAACTTTACTAAATATATATCCTGCATTCTGTCTTCTAAAGCTTCTAGTGAGTGTGAATGTGTGTATGGATGTGTGTGAATGATATGTACTTTCTTAAAAAACCCTGGTCATGTATTTTGACTCCTATCGAAACACGATGTACTCTTACCAGGAACAATAAAAAACAAAAAAAAACAAAACAAAAAAACCCAACCTTTCTATCATGATGTCTAACTGTAAAATATAATGTTTTGCTTTCACATTTTCGTGAGCAATTTACTCCAAGAGAGAAATTTTGTGCATGCGTTTGACCATTTACATTTGCCCAGTCCTTGCCATATATTAAACAGTTGATTTGACTTCATGATTGTCATCAATTGTTACAAAGGAAGACCAAACATGAATTGTCAGATGTTTAAATAGGATATGAACAAATAGAATGTTTTTTTGGGGTTAAATTCTACACATATAGCAACAAGATGTCCCCAGCCTTCTAGTGGGCAGTGAACATTTGTTATTTTCCGATTTGGTAGTTGATTCAATTTAGGAGCTGATTAATTACTTGTCGAAATCGTTTTGAAGAATAAAGAACAATCAAGCTGTTGGTTCTCTTTTTAACCATAGATCTTTTGTGGTTTAGTTTCATTTTGTTTCTTTCGACAACTGGACCTCTCTGAAGCTGAACATTGAGATGAGGGGGTCGGGGATGTAGCCTAGTGGTTAAAGCGTTCGCCCGTCGCGCCGAAGAACCGGGTTCCATTTCCTACATGGGTACAATGTTCCCCGCCATGATATTGCCGGAATGGTGCTAATAGCGGTGAAAAAACATGCTCACTCTCACTCACTTATTGAGATAACAAAAACAGAAATAATATGGATGTCGTTACCAAAATAAATCTACTAATTTGATCCTTTCCTATTTTCCAGACCGCGAGTCGATCCGTAATGCTGTGCTGTGGCTTTAGCCTTGTATTGATGGCGGTTTTCGGTAAATTTGGTGCTGCCATAGCAACCGTTCCGGATCCGACACTAGCTGGTACTATTGTCGTCCTAAGCGGAATGCTCGTGGCCATTGGCCTGTCCACCCTCAGCCATGTCAACTTGAACTCGTCCAGAAATATGACAATACTTGGAGTGTCGTTATTTTTTGGAATATTCCTCCCTGAGTGGGTGGACAGACATAGTGACTTCATTGATACAGGTACACATACAATTCTTGTTTTCTGATGCCTAATATGTCTTGGAGTTGAAACTCATCCATTTATGCAATAATGATTTCGGCGAAAGACAACTATAAACAGACATGACATCGGTAAACCCAACTGTTTTGGCAAACTAGGCATATTGATTCGTCCGTATTAACCACCATTTGCAAACAGCATATTTCAGGCAACACCATGTATAAATTACGAAAAACAAGTCGTTTCTGAATGTGTGAGTTCTATTGAACCCGCAATTGTAGAAATACGACACTCACTAATACTGACCCCCCCAAACCCTGTAAATCTGCTTCCTTCAGTATTTATAAGTTGGAATTTACAGGATTATTTTGGAAGCAGTGCTATAACTTTATACGTCATGCCTTCGTTAAAGGAAGAGTAATAACATGGGCCATTGCTAGTCAAATGGAAATGTCAAATGAAAACATATTTCTCAAACAGTTTGACCTCTGTCCTGATCAAATGCTACAATATTACAAAAGTTGGTTGGTTGGTTGGTTTGTTTAACGCTGCACTCAGCAATATTCCAGCTATATGACGGCGGTCTGTAAATAATCGAGTCTGGACCAGACAATCCAGTGATTGACATCATGAGCATCGATCCACGCAATTGGGAACGGTGACATGCATCAACCAAGTCAGCGAGTATTACAAAAGAGACAAAACCATATCCACTAACATATGAAATCTTTTATGAAACCAGATTCCGATTTTATCATAAGCATGTGTTCATGGCACCAGGTGTACCGATGCAGCGTCATAAACACATGCAAGTACACGTCAATTGTTCACCTGCAATCACAAAATATGGAGTTGCATCGGACATCATTTTGGTCACAGATTTGGATATGCCCTCCACAGGTGAACCACACAGCTTTTTCAAAACGTTGGTGCCCTTGGAATAATGTGTCTCTGGATACAAGGACGAGTAATCTGTGAACAGTTTCTTGACGGCACAAACACCCGCTACTCATCGTAGGGCATTTAGCAACATACTTCCATCAAGCACAACAACCGCTGTTGCTCTTCCCCCGCCGTGTTCATCCCACCCATTTCATTTCACACCCGGGGGCACGGGTGGCCCAGTCGTCTAAGGCGCCGCGATTCGCTGTGGAGAGTTGCGTCCCTTGGGCATGCCAGAAACCTATGATTTTGGGTTCGAATCCCGATACGCCCCAATTATGTTTCTAGGTTTGTCAGCACCATACCCGTGCTCGTGGGTTTCACCGAAGTGGTAAACGTCTGAGACCTGCATCACTTTGGGCTTTCCTCCCACATTAAGCTGACACGCCGTAATATAACTGGAATACTGTTAAAAGCGGCGTTAAACACAACTCACTCACTCACTCATTTCACACCCAAGGCCGTCGATTCACATCGGTTACGGTACCTTTTAGAGCATCCAACACGTTAAGTGTAGCATTTCATGTCTTGCAGTTCCTGCCTGCTTACAAGTTAGTGATGAAACAAAGGTGCATCTTGCAGGGTACAAAAAAACTCAACTAACAATTATTTGCCAGCGACACAGCACATGGGCTATGTTTCCAAGTGTTAGCCCGGCCACACTTTGCTTTTGCGGAACGTTTCGAGTAATGAGTGAGTGAGTGAGTTGGGTTTAACGCCGCTTTTAACAGTATTTCGGTTATATCGCGGCGTGTCAGCTTAATGTGGGATGAAAGCCCGACGTGATGCAGGTCTCAGACGTTTACCACTTCGATGAAACCCACGAGCACGGATATGGTGCTGACAAACCTAGACACATAATGGGGGCGAACCGGAATTCGAACCCACTTTCGAGTAATGTGATTAAACCGAAGCAAGTTGATATAAATACTTAAATTTAAGTCCTACTTATTGGATTATGGACAATCACACACTGACCGGATAATATAATTATATAATGGGACTTCCCTAACCAATATATATATATATATATAAGTTATATTTTAAGTGTTGATGTTTTTTTATTAAAACCGTGCGTTGTCTCTTAATTGAACCTCCCTGTTCAAGGATTTTCATTTTGCGGAACAGTTTATTAGAAATTAGATTTGAATTCCATCTCTAATAAATCACAAGGTCGGTCTTAAACTCAACCCCCATGTGTAGTGTAATAAAGTATAGCTATGCCCGGAACTATTTCATGATCTTTAACTAATTTAGTTCAGGGCAAAACTATACTGTATTACACTTCCTAAGGGGGGAGAGGAAATTGTGTTGACGTTATGTTCGTGCTAACATTAGTGTCCATCTCTCGCTTATTGTAGGTGTTGCTGAAGTTGACGGGGTGCTGAAAGTAGCTTTGGGAACACCCATGTTTGTTGGTGGACTTTTGTCCATCGTCCTCGACACCACAGTTAAAGGTATGGAGGTTGTTTTGTTTAACCTACATGCATTAAGTACATCTTATGGCTGGCGTTGTCAAAATTGATCGGACGGAGAAAAAAGGGGGGGGGGGGGGGAGGGGAGGTGAAATCGGGTTTGACGTCGCGTCCAAGATTATTGCATGTGCTTGTACTTGTCCGGCCTGATGTCGATTTATAGTGCTAGCTCACTGAGATACAATGCCGCAGTTTGGCATGAATACCCCGCTCAGACACACTATACCGACTCCGAGCTGACAAGTCCTTGTTTTAGACCCTTAATGCCGAGTCCCAGCCAGGTTAACAACATTTATTCTGTTTGTTGTTTAACGCCGCACTCAGCAATATTCCAGCTATATGTCGGCGGTCTGTAAAATAATCGAATCTGGACCAGACAATCAAGTGATTGACATCATGAGCATCGATCCACGCAATTGGGATCGATGACATGTATTAACCAAGTCAGCGAGCCTGACCACCCGATCCCGTTAGTCGCCTTTTACGACAAGCATAGTCGCTTTTTACGGCAAGTATGGGTTGCTGAAGACCTATTGTACCCCGGAATCTTCACGGGTCTGGTTAACAGCCAGTACCATCTTTTAACGTCATTTGGTGTGACGCGGACGAACGCTCTACCACGAGACCACAGAGGATGTCCAAAAATTGCTGAAAAGTATGAATTTGGTGGGGATTATCTGTTAAGTTTTATTTTTGACTGTAAATCCCGCAGTGATTCCGAGTCAGACCAGGCCCACGACTGTACGGTTATCAGGAGGAGGTTTTAGAGGAGAATTAAATAGTAATTGAATGGGCACAAAGGCTGATAGTATTAATAACACTTGAATTGGAGATAACTCGTGACCTTACCCAATGAAAGTTTTAGCTTTGAAAGCTAATATGCTGACACTATATGACTGAAAGCTATATGACTGAAATTCACGTTGGCCATTTTGAAAAGTGAGTGAGTGAGTATGGTTTTACATGGCTTTTAGTAATATTCCAGCAATATCACGGCGGAGACACCAGAAATGGGCTTCACACATTGTAAACCCAGTCACATCTTTTCAAAATTCAATGGAATGTGGTATATGTGTGGTTAGTTATAGGTTCCACATATGTCCCGCTTTTGCGATGTTTTACAATTTGACCTTGATTTGACCTTTGACCAATATGAAGGCTGTAACTTCTTACGGCCTCTTCTCAACCTGTTTCTTTCAAAGTGCTCTTTGTAGTGGGGAGCAACAGATACGTTCCGATCTCACGACATTTCACATTTTGACCTTCAGTTGACCTTCAGAGTTTCTAAACCTCGAAATTCTCAAAAATGCACTTTGGGCTCTCTTAGCTTCTCCTCTTACAAAGGTGTTAGTCCAGAGTATTTATTCTAAAATATTGGAAACTCAATGCTGGCAGGACCGTTTGACAAGTCTTTGCTGACACTCTAAACTACATACCCAGGTGAGCTACTGTACCGTGGCACTAATTGTCTGGACATGACATTAACTATTCATTGTCAGTGGATCAGGTGTCATCGGTACTCGGTTAAAGTAGGTGGCCAGCTTACCATTGAGTAAGATGGGGTTGAATGGGGTCGGACAGTGACTTGACTGATTGCGTGTCCCGATGCTCATTTTTTCAACCACTGGTCTGCCTGGCCACAATTTATAGGCAGCCGTGGTAAACCCGGACTACGGCGTGAAGCAAACAAAACACTTCAACACGGTTCTTTCTATTTTCAGGAACACCGGAAGATAGGGGTCTTGTCACTTGGCGGAAGAACCAAAATGTGTCACGTGTCAATCACGGGAAGGGAGATAACTACAACAGTATTTCCGCCCAAGATGCCTATGAATGGTGCCTCCTGCCGCGTATCTACCACAGGCTGCCACTCATTGCAAAGCTGCCTTTTATGCCTTCGTTGACAAAATCTTCTCTATCCAACCACACTGTTTCAGAAGCTGTGGAGTTAAACTCCACCGTTGAAATGAATATGCTTTGAGCATCTGGCATAAAACGTTTTTTACAAAATATCAGGGATTACATATGAAGGTGCTCTACTATTTTGCATTCCCTAAAATGTGTACACAGTTCAATCTGTCTACTGTTTGCAATATATTGTTTTCATTTTCCTTACTTATGTCGTACTCACGGCTACGATTAGTGTAATTTTCCAGTCACTAGCCCAGGTCAGTGAAATACATGTTTTTAAACGATTAGACATTTGTTAATATACAGGCTGAATTTGAAAATGAATGCCCACGAAGAATCTAGATGGTATTCTAGTTCGGTTGGAACTGTTTCATTGTTTTGAATTCACCTACACAAAAGAATGCATAGTATATGATATAAATAAGTTCATGTGCTTCTCGTTTAAGCTAATAAACATTTTGGTTGCAGCATGGTTAGGGTATTCGCTCATTAACGGTCTCATTGACCAATATTCCGGGTTCGAGTCCCGAAATGGGTACTGATGTAATGTCTTTGTTGTTCTAAACCGTTAAATTGCAGGAACATTGGTTAAATATGCGTCGCGCCCTACCTTCCAACTCACAAAATAATTGTTTACCTAATAAGTCGGTGGGTGGTTCCTCCAGCCAGGGTAAATCACAGCCGACGTTTCACCATTGTCGGGAATCGAACCCGGGTCTTCGAACGCTAACCACTAGGCTACCCGACCGCCCCCTCAGCCACTGGAAGCCACGGTGGGTTAGATCGCCGACTGTGGTGGTTTTTAGGTGCCTCACTCTGGGTCCCGGGTGGGCCTGAACCCCCCCAAAGTACTAGAATTTGTACTTTAATAAGAAAGTGTTATCACAAATTTAACATTTGTTACAATGTACATCACGTTGAAAGAACGTTCTTATTTGTGACGTTAATTTAATTTTGTCGATATTGTTTCATTTGGTGAATGATAACTCTTAGTGCACATATGTATGATCTGATGTTTAAGCTGTCCATTGTCATACAATGCATTGTGTATATTGAACCTTTTAAGATAGACAAATGCTTCGTCATCCAATATGTGACGCGCATGTATGCATCAACATTTCTTGTTGATTGAGACCAATTTGAGTTTTATTACCCTTATGGGCTTCAATATGCAGTGTTATATCTTTTTGATACTAGTGATTCTCGAAGCTGATTGGTCAGTTGAACAAACATCAATTTTCATTGGACTACGGGACTATTTTTTTCCATCCTATTCATTCACAAATCCACGCTTTTCATTCAGATGTTTTACGTGCTTCAATCTCACTGATTCGTGTATTTTAAAGACAATAAATATAGTTTATTTTACATGATCTTCATTTTACAGTAAAAACCAAAACTACGTCTGCGTTTGTAAACAAACATGGCTGGCCATTTGACACCTGTCAAAGTAAATGACCTCGTTAAAGCGGACGGAGGTCTGACTGACATGGGTTATTCGTATAATTCAACCTCTGAACACATTTAATGTCTTCGTTGTCAAAACTGCATATGGCCAGATTGATGTTCCAAGATTCATATTGCGATGTTGCCAGAAACTGTTTCTAGTGCACCAAGAATGTGGCAAGATCATTACCACCAAGTCCGGGTTAGCGTCTGTGTTAAAGGACTTGCTGTTTGATGAATTTTGCGACCACCCGAATCCAAAAATCGGACATAATACAGACAGGTTTGCCTTTGAGAACGATGATGACATCGATAACTGCCAATGAAAATGAAAACACAATGAACAAGACTAAACTTGACAATTGACATGAACTTTGTTCACAAATTTATACAGGTAGGAAAAACACGAAAATGAACTTACACTTACACTGGCATTAAAAAAAAAAGAAACTCATTTTGCAACAACTTTTAAACTTTCCGAAAGACAATACAAGAAAACATTGATGCAGAGCATCAAAGTTCCCCGCCATATGTGATGCCTCACAAACGCATAATTATGATGTTACTGAAAGGCATGATGGAGCATAATTATATTAACCACAAATAACACAACGCTGTTGTGGAAAAAAATATTATTTATTTTGAGTATTTGGCAATACAGTTGATACATTTGCATAGGGTAGGTCTATTTAAAAATAGTTTCTTGTTTAACGCCGCACTCAGCATTATTCCAGCCATATGACGGAGGTCTGTAAATAATCCAGTCTGGACCAGATCATCCAGTGATTGACACCAAGAGCATCGAACTACGCAATTGGAATATGATGTTATGCATCGACCAAATCGGCGAGCCTGACTACCCAATCCTGTTCGTCGCCTCTTACGGCAAGCATAGGTTGCTGAAGACCTATTCTTACCTGGGTCTTTATTTAAAAAGTAGATCGAAGGAAATGGAAGCAATTTCTGGCATAAATGTAAACATGTGGAAATAGTATCAAAACTGCCAACAACATTGGCAGATGCACTTACTCCAAAAATAGATCACATTCTTTTTACACTTAGCATTTGGTTATAATAATGTAAATGAAAATACTAAGGGCTCCATATGGCAAAAAAAGTCATACTAGATAAGGTCTTTTTGTCACAACCACAGATGCACATACTCAACATATTATCACGTAGTTGGAGAACATTTCAATACCGGGACTAATCAATAACGGAGATTCCTCGTCTCTTGTTTAACGTTTTTTGGTCAGTTTTTGTGTGTATTTCTTTCTTTCAAAGAATAGTAATTGTGATCATGATGAGTTGAGTTACTTGTTTTTTTTCTATATACTGTTTTTTATCCAGTGTCAGTAACTGTTGTGGAATGTGGTTTACTTGTAACAATGACTGGTTTGAGTTCATATGATGATGATTGATTGGTTTGTCGTTTAACGCCGCACTCAGCAATATCCCAGCTATATGACGGCGGTCTGTAAATAATCGAGTCTGGACCAGACAATCTAGTGCCTAATATCATGAGCATCGATCCACGCAATTGGGATCGACGCCTCTTACGACAAGCATAGTAGCCTATATATATATATATACTGTTAAGATGTAATATGACAATTCATCCATACTACTAAACAGAAGTAAAACCGCTTGTCCATTCGGATCAATCTGACCAAGACCATTCCGCTGATGACAGTCAAATAATGCATACGAATCGAAATCCGTAAAAATTGCAATGGAGACATCATTAAAAGTTACCAAAAGTGACGGGGATATCAATATTGCTTTTTGAAATGATTCTATGAAATTTGTTTTCCCTGCTTCAATATTTGGAGCACCTGTGACGGAGCCATAAAACTGATCTGTTATGTAGACAATATCGCTTGAGGCAGTGGCTGCTGGGGACTGATTATGACCTAAATACTCATCATAGCCTTCGGTGTTAACTTTGTGGCTGCAGAGAGCTGTGCCTTCATCCAACAGATTATCGAGGTCAGTGGAACACGGTACAGACGCAAATGGATTTGAGCTATGGGACACAAAATATATGAATGACCAGAGCTACGGCTGTACATTGAATTCCATTAAACGGTTGAAAAATACTACAGCCTTGATGCAAATTCGCTGACACACTACTCCGATTTTGCTTTGACTTTGCTACCAAACGTTTCACATGTGGTTATGTGCGGTGCACTGATTAAAAAACACACACGTGGGACTGGGTTAATTCAAAATACGGAATATAACTATTCCAAATATTTCCAGTGAACATGAGCATCCAAACAATCAAAAGTGTGGTATGTAGAATATGGAATTCAGCCATATTACATTTAAATTGAGATGTCGTCGTTGTTCATGAATAAGCATATTGAGAACATAATTTTTATTATGCTGTTATTTACGATCTCCGGAACACAGTTCTTCTTTTGTATACACCGTGAAAATCAGAAAATTAGTCCTTGAGGAAAAAAGGACATCGGATTACACATGAATGGTTTAATAATGTCAGCTAATGACCAGAAACGGTCAGATGCATCAATTAACTACATAAAGACGATTTTGAAGTATCTCTTATTGCTGGAAAAGAATAGCATCAACATTCGACGCACATGATTTGTATGTTTTGTTTCCGTAAATGCGTGGCTTGAAATTTCAAATAAACCAACATGTCGACATACATGCCACAAATTTAACGTTTCCCGTATACTTCCCCGCCTTAAGGGCGGGGAAGAATAAAGATCCATTATTTCGTAGAATTTTGTAACGATGTGTCAAGGAATAAGAACGTTGTGACACTTTTTTGATACAATGTATACGTTTTTGTAAGCGCGACGTCAGCACAGTACGGCACTGAGCGCCATGCAGACTGACTGACGTCCAGGCACCATGAGGGAAAAGGATACAGGTTGGTTGTTATGTTGTTTACGCCGCACTCAGCAATATTCCAGCTACATGACGGCGGTCTGTAAATAATCGAGTCTTGACCAGATAATCCAGTGATTGATATCATGAGCATCGATCCACGCAATTGGGATCGATTACATGCATCAACCAAGTCAGCGAGCCTGTCCACCTGATCCCGTTAGTCGCCTCTTACGACAAGCGTAGTCGCATTTTACGGCAAGCATGGGTTGCTGAAGACCTATTCTACCCCGGATCTTCACGGGTCTATTGCGCTAATTGAGTCTTAGATAACCATAACATTAAGCAATACTGATTATATCAATAAGATCATTGTGTTATGTTTTGTTACCATTTTTGCAATATTATCTATAAGATCAAGATGTACCTTGTAGCACGGAGACATTAAATGGCAATCTTCATAACCACAGAGAAACATTGATCCTCTCACTGTTGCATTGCTTGTTCACGCCAACAACATGCTTTATTATTGACAATATTGACTACCACTGTGTCAGGATTTCTTGTCGTGGTTTTATGGGATGTGAAATATATGACAAATGAGTTTTAGACCAAAGAAAGGGTAAGATTCCCCGTTTGTACAGTTTCGTGGCTTCTGGGGAATCGATACTCGCTTCAGGACCTGAAATCACTGTTTACAAAACCTTGTCAAATCCGTGTTTGCTGACATTAGACCTTTTATGGAAACAACTTTTTGATTGATTTTCCGCTTCAAAACCGTCCTGATGAAATGATAAAAAAAAGTATTTGTGAACAGCCGTGACAAAGAATAAAGAACTTTTGTAGCCAAAAAAATGTCTTTACATTCTTCTAACTTCTAAATGTCCCACTCAATACTTTTGCGGATTGCTTCCTTTTGTTGTTTAGGAGTTATTTAAACAGGCTGGGGTGACTTTTCTTATTTTGTCACGATCTTACATTCCCGATTGCCGATATTTCAAGCACCGTAAGTATCCTTCTTTCAGACCTTGAGTGAGTGAGTGAGTGAGTGGGTGGGTGGGTGGGTAAGTGAGTGAGTGAGTGAGTGAGTGAGTGGGTGGGTGGATGGGTGGGTGGGTGCATTGGTGAGTGAGTGAGTGAGTGAGTGAGTAGCAACACAACTCCAATGTATTACAAAATGTTATACCTTTTCTCTTTTGATGCGACTTTGATAACACTTGATGACTGAGCTAATTAAATTAAAGAAGATGTGGCTCTTCGTTCATTCTCCTTGGAACTTCCAGATCTCTGTGAACGTATATTATTGCCACTCCACTTTTTGTACGGTTATTCGTGTGCTGTTTTCTACATCGGTACAAGACCCTTTCACAGAAAAAAAAACTGGGATAAAAAGCTGCAGTCGTTTCGGAGTTTCGGATAGTGTAATATCGGATAGTGATTCATGGACACATGTTTATGATCTTGTTGGAATCATACACTGGACTCTGGTGATTATTTGCAGAGATTTCTTGTGATCTTGGAAAGGGTTTTGTCGACGTGTGGGACAAAACTCGAACATATTAAGGTAAGGATTCATATCAAGTTCCTTTGTTGCTTTTTGTCACTTCTATGTGTCACTTACTCCAAATGCAAAACAAGTAATTACTGAAAAAAACAAAACAAATATAACTAATAAATGTATATCTGAAGAGGATCAGAACAAACTCTACCGTAAAAAGGAGTGAAAATAAGAATTTGACGGAGGAAGTGGGAAATATGAATTTGTAGGAGGAAATTCCACTGAGAAATTGTGTAGCCGAGGGTGTTTGGAATACACAGAAATATGATAATATATGCAATGAATTAAGTCAGCCCTTACTTAAGTTTCGACTGCTTTCCATCCCCCCTCCCACAAGTGATGGCACCACCCGTGAAGATCCGGGGTAGAATAGGTCTTCAGCAACCCGTGCGTGCCGTAAAAGGCGACTATGCTTGTCGTAAGAGGCGACTAACGGGATCAGGTGGTCAGGCTCGCTGACTTGGTTGATGCATGTCATCGTTCCCAGTAGTGGATCGATGCTCATTATATCAATCACTGGACTGTCTGGTCCAGACTCGATTATTTACAAACTGCCGTCATATAGCTGGAATATTGCTGAGTGCGGCGTTAAACAACAAACAAACAAACAAACAAACAAAGTGATGGCACCAACATTTCTTCAAGTATTTGCGATATGCCAGCCGAGGTGGACCAACCATTCTGGTCTGTAGTCGGCTTTGTTTGCAGAAAATCAAATGAATGTTTTATTTGAATGGTGTGAGGGGATGAGTATAAATGTTACGTTTGTTTTGTTCATATTTTCATCCTTCATTAATATTTGACCATTTCCTCAAATCCCCTTTTAAATGAGCGTTTGTTTTCCTTTTCAAATCAAGCACATTCTTGGTATCCCATGTTGTGATAGGGTTAGAATATTATATATTTATTTAAAGACTACTATTCGTGTCAGCACGTGCAGACAGACTTTCAATCAATCGATCAATCATTCAATCAATCAATGCTTTATTCAGTATGAAGGTCATAGTCCACTGGTAAATATTTAATTCTAATAGCACCCAAAGCAGCGCATACAAGTAAAAACTGATATCCATCCTCTTTACCCCGATCCCATCAAGGACTGATTCTCACGCATACATCGATCTTCGGCCACCCACCTTCATTATTTCTCAAACCCCTCTAAACTTCACTAAAATGTTTCGAAGCTGTAACATCTTTAATTCAGTTAAGACGTTTATGGTTCTTTTAACTTTGGTTAAATATTCAATTTTAGTTAAACATAATAGATATAGAACGTTAAGGCCGGAGAATAACCAGTCTCGATTATCAGTAGAAACAGATTCTATTAGGTGTAAAAGGCAAAGTAAAGGTTGGAATTTGTGAAAGGATTACTGAATGGATGTCCTGCTGTACTGGTAGCGTCCGTCACTCAGTTTGCATTAATAAGTAAGTGTTTGTTTGTTTGTTGACTGTTGCACAGCGGTACTCCTGCTATGCTCCGGTGCCCTGTAAACAAACCAGACAATCAAATGACACGATAGCTTCAACAATAATCATTAAGTATGTTTTGTCTCCGTTTGTTTGACAGCCAAACAAAACATTGAGAAAAAAGAAGGTATCTATTATTTAAGCCCAATGTGTATTATCTACATTGTAAAAACAAACTTAAGTAACATGTACGCTTTATTTGGGAGGCGGTCTTCCTGCATTAGTCATATTATAC
Organism: Haliotis rufescens; assembly: GCF_023055435.1. Classification (NCBI taxonomy): domain Eukaryota; kingdom Metazoa; phylum Mollusca; class Gastropoda; order Lepetellida; family Haliotidae; genus Haliotis; species Haliotis rufescens. The sequence goes on from NW_025963802.1 coordinate 835,494, forward strand.
ACGATTACCAAACACTACGAACAAGTAAGTAAGAACGAAGTAAGCAGGTTTTCTTCATACTCTGAAATCTCTTGACCCCTCGGAGTAACCCGACAATCCAATAGCTTAAAGAATACTTAAGGGGCAGTTTTAACATGTTTCTTATTGTAGTAGGTAACTCAAATATAACCTTTTTGAGGCGTAGAAATAGAGCAGCTTCACATAACCTAACCTCACAAGTGAAGACGAATGGTAGCTTGTCCGCCATAGTGCCATGTCTTTAGCTTATCAGTTTCCCCCATTATAAAAACAACATCTGGTTTTCAATTATATCATTTAAGTGCTTGGATATTGGTCTACAACACGTACCATGTCCAGAGTTTACAATATGGAGAAACATAGATCACTCTTCCATTGTGAACATTCAATTCAGTTTTCAGATTCTCAAACAAATTTCAAGGCGTAAATAAATATGACAAGATTTTATTGAACCAATTCCATTGGTTTGAGAATATACATAAATAGCCAGCATCACACTGCAGGTGATAATAACTCAATAATAGCCGATACCTGAAACAAAAAAATAGTAGAATAAAGTTGGGATATATGGATAAGTCACAACGAAGTCTTGAAACTAGCTGCATGATAAGCTAAACCAAATATTAGAGAAAGCAGAGAATAATTTTGAAGATGTTTTATAAATGTCATCAGCTTTGTCGCGTAAAATAATAATACCACATAGGTAAATTATATAATTTTGCAAACAAGACTGAAAGTGGGATACGATAAACAAATGATATCATATTTTGTGAAATACCTTTTCCCAATCCAATTCCGTATCCTCCAATTCCGCCGTAGAGACCACCATAGCCTCCAAGTCCTCCGTACAGACCTCCCATGCCTCCGTATAGACCTCCCACGCCTCCGTATAGACCTCCCATGCCTCCGTATAGACCTCCCACGCCTCCGTATAGACCTCCCATGCCTCCGTACAGACCTCCATAGCCTCCGTACAGACCTCCAAGGCCTCCGTGCAATCCACCCATTCCGTAGCCAATTCCGCCCAGTCCTCCTTTCAACCCGCCAATTCCACCATACAGACCGGTAGGCTCGGCAAAGGCGGTAACAGCCAGGCAGGCAACAAGAGCGGCGACTATCTTCATCATTTTGAGTATCTATTGAGTAAGGTGAAAATCGTTGTCAAGAAAGGGAAATAGCATGTTATCGTTACTCATCTGGTACATTCAGTTCACACCACTCATTGTGAATTATGTTATCAGTTTTACTTTCACCTGCATTCATATATTTCCCAATTTACAAGAACGTTTTATGTTACATATTCGTACTTTTATGAATTGGCTCAACATAAAGATTGAAAACAGCCAGATGCGCAGCAGATGAATCAAACATTAAAAGTATACATATATATCACAAGCAAACCTTAAAATAGTACTTACAGTTTGGTCTTGACTCGTATCTGTGTCTCAACGGCAGGTGAAGATAAGAGATGATGGAACAGTTTCCCCCATCCTTTATATATACCATTTGTGAATTATACGTGATTGATTTACCTTGGGCTGGCCACTTCCAGGTAAGTAACGCACCTCAGTTTAATGGTGTAAATTAAGCATTCTTTTCGCATCAAAGGGCCCGAGGTTATCACCCTACGGGTACACATGCGAGCTGGTATACATGAACATCGATTAAGGAAGTACAAGACAACGTATATAAAGGTGGCAAACAGACACACTCTCTCTGGCATCGTCCAACTGCATTTCAAACAGTCCTCGATACTCAACGTTTAACCTATATCAAGTAAATATTCGATAACGGTCTGAAAAGTGTGTATCCAGTAAATATATGATGAGGGAGCAACATACATCAGACATTATAATGCATCTGTGTGATACGACATAACAAGAGACCAGAAAACTGACGCAACACACTAGTACAGTCTCACCACAGTACAGCAGTAGCACTGTACCACACGGGGTCAACTATGCTAACCGTTTCCGTGTAATACAGCAGCCTGCTCACAAGAAAATAGCTTCTGCTGAATATACTGCAGAAGTCCCCAGATACTACATTATTCTCCCCGAATTTTATTTATCTTACTGCACAATAACAATAAACTACAGCAGCTTTATTTCCTAACTGATAGGTACATATATTGGTTTCTTCTCACAAAGGGACTGTCACTATGAATACTCACAACACCTTTTTATGCGTGTAATATCTGTTAAAAGCCTAAATTACACCAATGTCTTCTGAAAACATGATTGACATATGAACAACAGCTTGTTTTCTCGTCTTTGTTGACTTGTCTTTGTATGTGTTTGTGACGGAGGAACCGTTGGGGCAGGATACGTTTACTTTTGGCAACCGCCAGGTATCATCACTATCTGGTAGTCATTCATACGCACATGCGTGTGATCATTAAAGTCGAAATCGTACAATTGTCTCTGCTTCGAGCAGAGCTTTCGAATGATTCTGAAAAGGGTTATGTGGCTTTTATTTGCAACTGCGTTTCTTGAGAGAACTCTCTTATTTTCAACATATCATCTTGATAATTGTACACTTCATTATCAAGGCATTTGTAATAATACGAGCATCACTAAATTTGTTATCTCAATTTCTATAGATAACGCCTGAATATTGATATAATAATTATAGAATGATGACCCTTTAACTACATTAATCGTCAACGCCAGAGAATAATCAGGCTCCAATATCTGCTGAAACAGATTTCATTGGGTGTAAAAGGCAAGATTGTGCTAAAACATATACTGAATATCAGTGATGTCACCAGGTGTTAATGAATAGTTTATATTTGTATATATTTGAGCTCCTCCGTCAGTTCCATCGTGTGCCAGATTGGGAGAACGTTGTCTTTTGACAACGTCTCAGCCATTCATACATTTGCATATATACTGATTCACTGTTGCAAATAACTCACTTTAACGTGTTTTAATCTTCGGGTGAATCTTTGGTTCTAAACATTAGAAAAAAGAAGAAAGTATATAAATCGCCTCTACCCTTTACGTATGCCCTTGACATGATGAAGCAGTAGTGATAGTGATGACTGTGTTCTTTTAAGGCGTGTTTAAACCAAAACTCATATCAAGAATAAAAACACGCGCAAATCAGTTTGACAATGTATAACTATATAAGGGTTTCCCAGAAAAACCGTACATCTAAAAGTAAAGACGTGTGTTTTCAGAAGAAAATGCTCTTAAAGTATAACACAAAGGTGTTTTCAAAGATAGACATGATCAAAAGACTTGTTTTTACAGTCTGGTTGTTGTTATAAAGACTTATGACAAGCTTTAAAGTTGGACCATTTATTCCGCTGAATTTCACTCTCTACAGTTACCAAATGCAATCTCCTTTGTATTGATAAATGATTGTCACTTTTGCGTTGTAATCAAACAATAGGGATATATTAGCTATTTGTTTGTTGATTGCAATCTTCAATCCTACCAATCCAGTTCGGAATCTTAAAATTCGCAGTCTGATTTAATCAATATGTATTTTACAAATAGCGCCTACAGGGAAGGTGGTTAGTAAACACACAACTAAATATCTATATAGATACTTCTCCTATTAATTACATAAGCAGTATGCAAAATGTTAAATTGCATCATCAAATCAAGAAGTACATGTTTGATGGAAATTACAAATAATTCGTAGTTTGATAAGCTACACCCGGACAAGCGTTTTTAATAGTTACTTTTGAATTCAATCGTTTTGTTTGTGTTATTAATAAACTGTAAAGATATGTTACTGTCATGGAAATTCCAACTGTATGCATTCCCTTCTAACCAAAGCAGTAAGAATCTTGCAACATTTGTTTTGATGCTCTACATCACCATGGCTTTCGCTGTTTCATTGCAGCAGCTCAGATATTATTTATACAAAGCGCCATAACAACATGTAGATTGTATTCTGAATACAACTTTCGCTCATTTTCAAGGACAGCACACACATTTGCATTTCAATACAGTGCACACTGTCTACCCCTTGATCCCGTTAATGAACGCTTTGACCAAAATTGATACTCCTGCTTATTTGTTTCGCTGCGTGTTTTTAAAATGCAAATTGAAATACAGACAGCCAATTCCAGATATTATGGTACTTCAAATGGCCATCAAACCCTTTCGTGGCAGCCCAAATGATACATTCCCGTGAAACATGAACTCGGGTAAGTGACATTTTGTGGGAGATACATCAAGCATAAAATCCCTCCTCTTATCATCATGTCCGGTTTCCTCAGGAACTTAATACACATTTCAGTAGTTGATATCTTAGCTTGAAGTAAAACGCAATATCATTTAAGTGCTTGGATATTGGTCTACAACACGTACTATGTCCAGTGTATACAATATGGAGAAACATAGATCACTTTTCCATTGTGAACATTCAATTCAGTTTTCAGATTCTCAAACAAATTTCAAGGCGTAAATAAATATGACAAGATTTTATTGAACCAATTCCATTGGTTTGAGAATATACATAAATACCCAGCATCACATTGCAGGTGATAATAACTCAATAATAGCCGATACCTGAAACAAAAAAATAGTAGAATAAATTTGGGATATATGGATAAGTCACAACGAAGTCTTGAAACTAGCTGCATGATAAGCTAAACCAAATATTAGAGAAAGCAGAGAATAATTTTGAAGATGTTTTATAAATGTCATCAGCTTTGTCGCGTAAAATAATAATACCACATAGGTAAATTATAAAATTTTGCAAACGAGACTGAAAGTGGGATACGATAAACAAATGATATCATATTTTGTGAAATACCTTTTCCCAATCCAATTCCGTATCCTCCAATTCCGCCGTAGAGACCACCATAGCCTCCAAGTCCTCCGTACAGACCTCCCATGCCTCCGTATAGACCTCCCACGCCTCCGTATAGACCTCCCATGCCTCCGTATAGACCTCCCACGCCTCCGTATAGACCTCCCATGCCTCCGTACAGACCTCCATAGCCTCCGTACAGACCTCCAAGGCCTCCGTGCAATCCACCCATTCCGTAGCCAATTCCGCCCAGTCCTCCTTTCAACCCGCCAATTCCACCATACAGACCGGTAGGCTCGGCAAAGGCGGTAACAGCCAGGCAGGCAACAAGAGCGGCGACTATCTTCATCATTTTGAGTATCTATTGAGTAAGGTGAAAATCGTTGTCAAGAAAGGGAAATAGCATGTTATCGTTACTCATCTGGTACATTCAGTTCACACCACTCATTGTGAATTATGTTATCAGTTTTACTTTCACCTGCATTCATATATTTCCCAATTTACAAGAACGTTTTATGTTACATATTCGTACTTTTATGAATTGGCTCAACATAAAGATTGAAAACAGCCAGATGCGCAGCAGATGAATCAAACATTAAAAGTATACATATATATCACAAGCAAACCTTAAAATAGTACTTACAGTTTGGTCTTGACTCGTATCTGTGTCTCAACGGCAGGTGAAGATAAGAGATGATGGAACAGTTTCCCCCATCCTTTATATATACCATTTGTGAATTATACGTGATTGATTTACCTTGGGCTGGCCACTTCCAGGTAAGTAACGCACCTCAGTTTAATGGTGTAAATTAAGCATTCTTTTCGCATCAAAGGGCCCGAGGTTATCACCCTACGGGTACACATGCGAGCTGGTATACATGAACATCGATTAAGGAAGTACAAGACAACGTATATAAAGGTGGCAAACAGACACACTCTCTCTGGCATCGTCCAACTGCATTTCAAACAGTCCTCGATACTCAACGTTTAACCTATATCAAGTAAATATTCGATAACGGTCTGAAAAGTGTGTATCCAGTAAATATATGATGAGGGAGCAACATACATCAGACATTATAATGCATCTGTGTGATACGACATAACAAGAGACCAGAAAACTGACGCAACACACTAGTACAGTCTCACCACAGTACAGCAGTAGCACTGTACCACACGGGGTCAACTATGCTAACCGTTTCCGTGTAATACAGCAGCCTGCTCACAAGAAAATAGCTTCTGCTGAATATACTGCAGAAGTCCCCAGATACTATACATTATTCTCCCCGAATTTTATTTATCTTACTGCACAATAACAATAAACTACAACAGCTTTATTTCCTAACTGATAGGCACATATATTGGTTTCTTCTCACAAAGGGACTGTCACTATGAATACTCACAACACCTTTTTATGCGTGTAATATCTGTTAAAAGCCTAAATTACACCAATGTCTTCTGAAAACATGATTGACATATGAACAACAGCTTGTTTTCTCGTCTTTGTTGACTTGTCTTTGTATGTGTTTGTGACGGAGGAACCGTTGGGGCAGGATACGCTTACTTTTGGCAACCGCCAGGTATCATCACTATCTGGTAGTCATTCATACGCACATGCGTGTGATCATTAAAGTCGAAATCGTACAATTGTCTCTGCTTCGAGCAGAGCTTTCGAATGATTCTGAAAAGGGTTATGTGGCTTTTATTTGCAACTGCGTTTCTTGAGAGAACTCTCTTATTTTCAACATATCATCTTGATAATTGTACACTTCATTATCAAGGCATTTGTAATAATACGAGCATCACTAAATTTGTTATCTCAATTTCTATAGATAACGCCTGAATATTGATATAATAATTATAGAATGATGACCCTTTAACTACATTAATCGTCAACGCCAGAGAATAATCAGGCTCCAATATCTGCTGAAACAGATTTCATTGGGTGTAAAAGGCAAGATTGTGCTAAAACATATACTGAATATCAGTGATGTCACCAGGTGTTAATGAATAGTTTATATTTGTATATATTTGAGCTCCTCCGTCAGTTCCATCGTGTGCCAGATTGGGAGAACGTTGTCTTTTGACAACGTCTCAGCCATTCATACATTTGCATATATACTGATTCACTGTTGCAAATAACTCACTTTAACGTGTTTTAATCTTCGGGTGAATCTTTGGTTCTAAACATTAGAAAAAAGAAGAAAGTATATAAATCGCCTCTACCCTTTACGTATGCCCTTGACATGATGAAGCAGTAGTGATAGTGATGACTGTGTTCTTTTAAGGCGTGTTTAAACCAAAACTCATATCAAGAATAAAAACACGCGCAAATCAGTTTGACAATGTATAACTATATAAGGGTTTCCCAGAAAAACCGTACATCTAAAAGTAAAGACGTGTGTTTTCAGAAGAAAATGCTCTTAAAGTATAACACAAAGGTGTTTTCAAAGATAGACATGATCAAACGACTTGTTTTTACAGTCTGGTTGTTGTTATAAAGACTTATGACAAGCTTTAAAGTTGGACCATTTATTCCGCTGAATTTCACTCTCTACAGTTACCAAATGCAATCTCCTTTGTATTGATAAATGATTGTCACTTTTGCGTTGTAATCAAACAATAGGGGATATATTAGCTATTTGTTTGTTGATTGTAATCTTCAATCCTACCAATCCAGTTCGGAATCTTAAAATTCGCGGTCTGATTTAATCAATATGTATTTTACAAATAGCGCCTACAGGGAAGGTGGTTAGTAAACACACAACTAAATATCTATATAGATACTTCTCCTATTAATTACATAAGCAGTATGCAAAATGTTAAATTGCATCATCAAATCAAGAAGTACATGTTTGATGGAAATTACAAATAATTCGTAGTTTGATAAGCTACACCCGGACAAGCGTTTTTAATAGTTACTTTTGAATTCAATCGTTTTGTTTGTGTTATTAATAAACTGTAAAGATATGTTACTGTCATGGAAATTCCAACTGTATGCATTCCCTTCTAACCAAAGCAGTAAGAATCTTGCAACATTTGTTTTGATGCTCTACATCACCACGGCTTTCGCTGTTTCATTGCAGCAGCTCAGATATTATTTATACAAAGCGCCATAACAACATGTAGATTGTATTCTGAATACAACTTTCGCTCATTTTCAAGGACAGCACACACATTTGCATTTCAATACAGTGCACACTGTCTACCCCTTGATCCCGTTAATGAACGCTTTGACCAAAATTGATACTCCTGCTTATTTGTTTCACTGCGTGTTTTTAAAATGCAAATTGAAATACAGACAGCCAATTCCAGATATTATGGTACTTCAAATGGCCATCAAACCCTTTCGTGGCAGCCCAAATGATACATTCCCGTGAAACATGAACTCGGGTAAGTGACATTTTGTGGGAGATACATCAAGCATAAAATCCCTCCTCTTATCATCATGTCCGGTTTCCTCAGGAACTTAATACACATTTCAGTAGTTGATATCTTAGCTTGAAGTAAAACGCAATATCATTTAAGTGCTTGGATATTGGTCTACAACACGTACTATGTCCAGTGTATACAATATGGAGAAACATAGATCACTTTTCCATTGTGAACATTCAATTCAGTTTTCAGATTCTCAAACAAATTTCAAGGCGTAAATAAATATGACAAGATTTTATTGAACCAATTCCATTGGTTTGAGAATATACATAAATACCCAGCATCACATTGCAGGTGATAATAACTCAATAATAGCCGATACCTGAAACAAAAAAATAGTAGAATAAAATTGGGATATATGGATAAGTCACAACGAAGTCTTGAAACTAGCTGCATGATAAGCTAAACCAAATATTAGAGAAAGCAGAGAATAATTTTGAAGATGTTTTATAAATGTCATCAGCTTTGTCGCGTAAAATAATAATACCACATAGGTAAATTATAAAATTTTGCAAACGAGACTGAAAGTGGGATACGATAAACAAATGATATCATATTTTGTGAAATACCTTTTCCCAATCCAATTCCGTATCCTCCAATTCCGCCGTAGAGACCACCATAGCCTCCAAGTCCTCCGTACAGACCTCCCATGCCTCCGTATAGACCTCCCACGCCTCCGTATAGACCTCCCATGCCTCCGTATAGACCTCCCACGCCTCCGTATAGACCTCCCATGCCTCCGTACAGACCTCCATAGCCTCCGTACAGACCTCCAAGGCCTCCGTGCAATCCACCCATTCCGTAGCCAATTCCGCCCAGTCCTCCTTTCAACCCGCCAATTCCACCATACAGACCGGTAGGCTCGGCAAAGGCGGTAACAGCCAGGCAGGCAACAAGAGCGGCGACTATCTTCATCATTTTGAGTATCTATTGAGTAAGGTGAAAATCGTTGTCAAGAAAGGGAAATAGCATGTTATCGTTACTCATCTGGTACATTCAGTTCACACCACTCATTGTGAATTATGTTATCAGTTTTACTTTCACCTGCATTCATATATTTCCCAATTTACAAGAACGTTTTATGTTACATATTCGTACTTTTATGAATTGGCTCAACATAAAGATTGAAAACAGCCAGATGCGCAGCAGATGAATCAAACATTAAAAGTATACATATATATCACAAGCAAACCTTAAAATAGTACTTACAGTTTGGTCTTGACTCGTATCTGTGTCTCAACGGCAGGTGAAGATAAGAGATGATGGAACAGTTTCCCCCATCCTTTATATATACCATTTGTGAATTATACGTGATTGATTTACCTTGGGCTGGCCACTTCCAGGTAAGTAACGCACCTCAGTTTAATGGTGTAAATTAAGCATTCTTTTCGCATCAAAGGGCCCGAGGTTATCACCCTACGGGTACACATGCGAGCTGGTATACATGAACATCGATTAAGGAAGTACAAGACAACGTATATAAAGGTGGCAAACAGACACACTCTCTCTGGCATCGTCCAACTGCATTTCAAACAGTCCTCGATACTCAACGTTTAACCTATATCAAGTAAATATTCGATAACGGTCTGAAAAGTGTGTATCCAGTAAATATATGATGAGGGAGCAACATACATCAGACATTATAATGCATCTGTGTGATACGACATAACAAGAGACCAGAAAACTGACGCAACACACTAGTACAGCCTCACCACAGTACAGCAGTAGCACTGTACCACACGGGGTCAACTATGCTAACCGTTTCCGTGTAATACAGCAGCCTGCTCACAAGAAAATAGCTTCTGCTGAATATACTGCAGAAGTCCCCAGATACTATACATTATTCTCCCCGAATTTTATTTATCTTACTGCACAATAACAATAAACTACAACAGCTTTATTTCCTAACTGATAGGTACATATATTGGTTTCTTCTCACAAAGGGACTGTCACTATGAATACTCACAACACCTTTTTATGCGTGTAATATCTGTTAAAAGCCTAAATTACACCAATGTCTTCTGAAAACATGATTGACATATGAACAACAGCTTGTTTTCTCGTCTTTGTTGACTTGTCTTTGTATGTGTTTGTGACGGAGGAACCGTTGGGGCAGGATACGCTTACTTTTGGCAACCGCCAGGTATCATCACTATCTGGTAGTCATTCATACGCACATGCGTGTGATCATTAAAGTCGAAATCGTACAATTGTCTCTGCTTCGAGCAGAGCTTTCGAATGATTCTGAAAAGGGTTATGTGGCTTTTATTTGCAACTGCGTTTCTTGAGAGAACTCTCTTATTTTCAACATATCATCTTGATAATTGTACACTTCATTATCAAGGCATTTGTAATAATACGAGCATCACTAAATTTGTTATCTCAATTTCTATAGATAACGCCTGAATATTGATATAATAATTATAGAATGATGACCCTTTAACTACATTAATCGTCAACGCCAGAGAATAATCAGGCTCCAATATCTGCTGAAACAGATTTCATTGGGTGTAAAAGGCAAGATTGTGCTAAAACATATACTGAATATCAGTGATGTCACCAGGTGTTAATGAATAGTTTATATTTGTATATATTTGAGCTCCTCCGTCAGTTCCATCGTGTGCCAGATTGGGAGAACGTTGTCTTTTGACAACGTCTCAGCCATTCATACATTTGCATATATACTGATTCACTGTTGCAAATAACTCACTTTAACGTGTTTTAATCTTCGGGTGAATCTTTGGTTCTAAACATTAGAAAAAAGAAGAAAGTATATAAATCGCCTCTACCCTTTACGTATGCCCTTGACATGATGAAGCAGTAGTGATAGTGATGACTGTGTTCTTTTAAGGCGTGTTTAAACCAAAACTCATATCAAGAATAAAAACACGCGCAAATCAGTTTGACAATGTATAACTATATAAGGGTTTCCCAGAAAAACCGTACATCTAAAAGTAAAGACGTGTGTTTTCAGAAGAAAATGCTCTTAAAGTATAACACAAAGGTGTTTTCAAAGATAGACATGATCAAACGACTTGTTTTTACAGTCTGGTTGTTGTTATAAAGACTTATGACAAGCTTTAAAGTTGGACCATTTATTCCGCTGAATTTCACTCTCTACAGTTACCAAATGCAATCTCCTTTGTATTGATAAATGATTGTCACTTTTGCGTTGTAATCAAACAATAGGGATATATTAGCTATTTGTTTGTTGATTGCAATCTTCAATCCTACCAATCCAGTTCGGAATCTTAAAATTCGCAGTCTGATTTAATCAATATTTATTTTACAAATAGCGCCTACAGGGAAGGTGGTTAGTAAACACACAACTAAATATCTATATAGATACTTCTCCTATTAATTACATAAGCAGTATGCAAAATGTTAAATTGCATCATCAAATCAAGAAGTACATGTTTGATGGAAATTACAAATAATTCGTAGTTTGATAAGCTACACCCGGACAAGCGTTTTTAATAGTTACTTTTGAATTCAATCGTTTTGTTTGTGTTATTAATAAACTGTAAAGATATGTTACTGTCATGGAAATTCCAACTGTATACATTCCCTTCTAACCAAAGCAGTAAGAATCTTGCAACATTTGTTTTGATGCTCTACATCACCATGGCTTTCGCTGTTTCATTGCAGCAGCTCAGATATTATTTATACAAAGCGCCATAACAACATGTAGATTGTATTCTGAATACAACTTTCGCTCATTTTCAAGGACAGCACACACATTTGCATTTCAATACAGTGCACACTGTCTACCCCTTGATCCCGTTAATGAACGCTTTGACCAAAATTGATACTCCTGCTTATTTGTTTCGCTGCGTGTTTTTAAAATGCAAATTGAAATACAGACAGCCAATTCCAGATATTATGGTACTTCAAATGGCCATCAAACCCTTTCGTGGCAGCCCAAATGATACATTCCCGTGAAACATGAACTCGGGTAAGTGACATTTTGTGGGAGATACATCAAGCATAAAATCCCTCCTCTTATCATCATGTCCGGTTTCCTCAGGAACTTAATACACATTTCAGTAGTTGATATCTTAGCTTGAAGTAAAACGCAATATCATTTAAGTGCTTGGATATTGGTCTACAACACGTACTATGTCCAGTGTATACAATATGGAGAAACATAGATCACTTTTCCATTGTGAACATTCAATTCAGTTTTCAGATTCTCAAACAAATTTCAAGGCGTAAATAAATATACAAGATTTTATTGAACCAATTCCATTGGTTTGAGAATATACATAAATACCCAGCATCACATTGCAGGTGATAATAACTCAATAATAGCCGATACCTGAAACAAAAAAATAGTAGAATAAAATTGGGATATATGGATAAGTCACAACGAAGTCTTGAAACTAGCTGCATGATAAGCTAAACCAAATATTAGAGAAAGCAGAGAATAATTTTGAAGATGTTTTATAAATGTCATCAGCTTTGTCGCGTAAAATAATAATACCACATAGGTAAATTATAAAATTTTGCAAACGAGACTGAAAGTGGGATACGATAAACAAATGATATCATATTTTGTGAAATACCTTTTCCCAATCCAATTCCGTATCCTCCAATTCCGCCGTAGAGACCACCATAGCCTCCAAGTCCTCCGTACAGACCTCCCATGCCTCCGTATAGACCTCCCACGCCTCCGTATAGACCTCCCATGCCTCCGTATAGACCTCCCACGCCTCCGTATAGACCTCCCATGCCTCCGTACAGACCTCCATAGCCTCCGTACAGACCTCCAAGGCCTCCGTGCAATCCACCCATTCCGTAGCCAATTCCGCCCAGTCCTCCTTTCAACCCGCCAATTCCACCATACAGACCGGTAGGCTCGGCAAAGGCGGTAACAGCCAGGCAGGCAACAAGAGCGGCGACTATCTTCATCATTTTGAGTATCTATTGAGTAAGGTGAAAATCGTTGTCAATAAAGGGAAATAGCATGTTATCGTTACTCATCTGGTACATTCAGTTCACACCACTCATTGTGAATTATGTTATCAGTTTTACTTTCACCTGCATTCATATATTTCCCAATTTACAAGAACGTTTTATGTTACATATTCGTACTTTTATGAATTGGCTCAACATAAAGATTGAAAACAGCCAGATGCGCAGCAGATGAATCAAACATTAAAAGTATACATATATATCACAAGCAAACCTTAAAATAGTACTTACAGTTTGGTCTTGACTCGTATCTGTGTCTCAACGGCAGGTGAAGATAAGAGATGATGGAACAGTTTCCCCCATCCTTTATATATACCATTTGTGAATTATACGTGATTGATTTACCTTGGGCTGGCCACTTCCAGGTAAGTAACGCACCTCAGTTTAATGGTGTAAATTAAGCATTCTTTTCGCATCAAAGGGCCCGAGGTTATCACCCTACGGGTACACATGCGAGCTGGTATACATGAACATCGATTAAGGAAGTACAAGACAACGTATATAAAGGTGGCAAACAGACACACTCTCTCTGGCATCGTCCAACTGCATTTCAAACAGTCCTCGATACTCAACGTTTAACCTATATCAAGTAAATATTCGATAACGGTCTGAAAAGTGTGTATCCAGTAAATATATGATGAGGGAGCAACATACATCAGACATTATAATGCATCTGTGTGATACGACATAACAAGAGACCAGAAAACTGACGCAACACACTAGTACAGCCTCACCACAGTACAGCAGTAGCACTGTACCACACGGGGTCAACTATGCTAACCGTTTCCGTGTAATACAGCAGCCTGCTCACAAGAAAATAGCTTCTGCTGAATATACTGCAGAAGTCCCCAGATACTATACATTATTCTCCCCGAATTTTATTTATCTTACTGCACAATAACAATAAACTACAACAGCTTTATTTCCTAACTGATAGGTACATATATTGGTTTCTTCTCACAAAGGGACTGTCACTATGAATACTCACAGCACCTTTTTATGCGTGTAATATCTGTTAAAAGCCTAAATTACACCAATGTCTTCTGAAAACATGATTGACATATGAACAACAGCTTGTTTTCTCGTCTTTGTTGACTTGTCTTTGTATGTGTTTGTGACGGAGGAACCGTTGGGGCAGGATACGCTTACTTTTGGCAACCGCCAGGTATCATCACTATCTGGTAGTCATTCATACGCACATGCGTGTGATCATTAAAGTCGAAATCGTACAATTGTCTCTGCTTCGAGCAGAGCTTTCGAATGATTCTGAAAAGGGTTATGTGGCTTTTATTTGCAACTGCGTTTCTTGAGAGAACTCTCTTATTTTCAACATATCATCTTGATAATTGTACACTTCATTATCAAGGCATTTGTAATAATACGAGCATCACTAAATTTGTTATCTCAATTTCTATAGATAACGCCTGAATATTGATATAATAATTATAGAATGATGACCCTTTAACTACATTAATCGTCAACGCCAGAGAATAATCAGGCTCCAATATCTGCTGAAACAGATTTCATTGGGTGTAAAAGGCAAGATTGTGCTAAAACATATACTGAATATCAGTGATGTCACCAGGTGTTAATGAATAGTTTATATTTGTATATATTTGAGCTCCTCCGTCAGTTCCATCGTGTGCCAGATTGGGAGAACGTTGTCTTTTGACAACGTCTCAGCCATTCATACATTTGCATATATACTGATTCACTGTTGCAAATAACTCACTTTAACGTGTTTTAATCTTCGGGTGAATCTTTGGTTCTAAACATTAGAAAAAAGAAGAAAGTATATAAATCGCCTCTACCCTTTACGTATGCCCTTGACATGATGAAGCAGTAGTGATAGTGATGACTGTGTTCTTTTAAGGCGTGTTTAAACCAAAACTCATATCAAGAATAAAAACACGCGCAAATCAGTTTGACAATGTATAACTATATAAGGGTTTCCCAGAAAAACCGTACATCTAAAAGTAAAGACGTGTGTTTTCAGAAGAAAATGCTCTTAAAGTATAACACAAAGGTGTTTTCAAAGATAGACATGATCAAACGACTTGTTTTTACAGTCTGGTTGTTGTTATAAAGACTTATGACAAGCTTTAAAGTTGGACCATTTATTCCGCTGAATTTCACTCTCTACAGTTACCAAATGCAATCTCCTTTGTATTGATAAATGATTGTCACTTTTGCGTTGTAATCAAACAATAGGGATATATTAGCTATTTGTTTGTTGATTGCAATCTTCAATCCTACCAATCCAGTTCGGAATCTTAAAATTCGCAGTCTGATTTAATCAATATTTATTTTACAAATAGCGCCTACAGGGAAGGTGGTTAGTAAACACACAACTAAATATCTATATAGATACTTCTCCTATTAATTACATAAGCAGTATGCAAAATGTTAAATTGCATCATCAAATCAAGAAGTACATGTTTGATGGAAATTACAAATAATTCGTAGTTTGATAAGCTACACCCGGACAAGCGTTTTTAATAGTTACTTTTGAATTCAATCGTTTTGTTTGTGTTATTAATAAACTGTAAAGATATGTTACTGTCATGGAAATTCCAACTGTATACATTCCCTTCTAACCAAAGCAGTAAGAATCTTGCAACATTTGTTTTGATGCTCTACATCACCATGGCTTTCGCTGTTTCATTGCAGCAGCTCAGATATTATTTATACAAAGCGCCATAACAACATGTAGATTGTATTCTGAATACAACTTTCGCTCATTTTCAAGGACAGCACACACATTTGCATTTCAATACAGTGCACACTGTCTACCCCTTGATCCCGTTAATGAACGCTTTGACCAAAATTGATACTCCTGCTTATTTGTTTCGCTGCGTGTTTTTAAAATGCAAATTGAAATACAGACAGCCAATTCCAGATATTATGGTACTTCAAATGGCCATCAAACCCTTTCGTGGCAGCCCAAATGATACATTCCCGTGAAACATGAACTCGGGTAAGTGACATTTTGTGGGAGATACATCAAGCATAAAATCCCTCCTCTTATCATCATGTCCGGTTTCCTCAGGAACTTAATACACATTTCAGTAGTTGATATCTTAGCTTGAAGTAAAACGCAATATCATTTAAGTGCTTGGATATTGGTCTACAACACGTACTATGTCCAGTGTATACAATATGGAGAAACATAGATCACTTTTCCATTGTGAACATTCAATTCAGTTTTCAGATTCTCAAACAAATTTCAAGGCGTAAATAAATATGACAAGATTTTATTGAACCAATTCCATTGGTTTGAGAATATACATAAATACCCAGCATCACATTGCAGGTGATAATAACTCAATAATAGCCGATACCTGAAACAAAAAAATAGTAGAATAAAATTGGGATATATGGATAAGTCACAACGAAGTCTTGAAACTAGCTGCATGATAAGCTAAACCAAATATTAGAGAAAGCAGAGAATAATTTTGAAGATGTTTTATAAATGTCATCAGCTTTGTCGCGTAAAATAATAATACCACATAGGTAAATTATAAAATTTTGCAAACGAGACTGAAAGTGGGATACGATAAACAAATGATATCATATTTTGTGAAATACCTTTTCCCAATCCAATTCCGTATCCTCCAATTCCGCCGTAGAGACCACCATAGCCTCCAAGTCCTCCGTACAGACCTCCCATGCCTCCGTATAGACCTCCCACGCCTCCGTATAGACCTCCCATGCCTCCGTATAGACCTCCCACGCCTCCGTATAGACCTCCCATGCCTCCGTACAGACCTCCATAGCCTCCGTACAGACCTCCAAGGCCTCCGTGCAATCCACCCATTCCGTAGCCAATTCCGCCCAGTCCTCCTTTCAACCCGCCAATTCCACCATACAGACCGGTAGGCTCGGCAAAGGCGGTAACAGCCAGGCAGGCAACAAGAGCGGCGACTATCTTCATCATTTTGAGTATCTATTGAGTAAGGTGAAAATCGTTGTCAATAAAGGGAAATAGCATGTTATCGTTACTCATCTGGTACATTCAGTTCACACCACTCATTGTGAATTATGTTATCAGTTTTACTTTCACCTGCATTCATATATTTCCCAATTTACAAGAACGTTTTATGTTACATATTCGTACTTTTATGAATTGGCTCAACATAAAGATTGAAAACAGCCAGATGCGCAGCAGATGAATCAAACATTAAAAGTATACATATATATCACAAGCAAACCTTAAAATAGTACTTACAGTTTGGTCTTGACTCGTATCTGTGTCTCAACGGCAGGTGAAGATAAGAGATGATGGAACAGTTTCCCCCATCCTTTATATATACCATTTGTGAATTATACGTGATTGATTTACCTTGGGCTGGCCACTTCCAGGTAAGTAACGCACCTCAGTTTAATGGTGTAAATTAAGCATTCTTTTCGCATCAAAGGGCCCGAGGTTATCACCCTACGGGTACACATGCGAGCTGGTATACATGAACATCGATTAAGGAAGTACAAGACAACGTATATAAAGGTGGCAAACAGACACACTCTCTCTGGCATCGTCCAACTGCATTTCAAACAGTCCTCGATACTCAACGTTTAACCTATATCAAGTAAATATTCGATAACGGTCTGAAAAGTGTGTATCCAGTAAATATATGATGAGGGAGCAACATACATCAGACATTATAATGCATCTGTGTGATACGACATAACAAGAGACCAGAAAACTGACGCAACACACTAGTACAGCCTCACCACAGTACAGCAGTAGCACTGTACCACACGGGGTCAACTATGCTAACCGTTTCCGTGTAATACAGCAGCCTGCTCACAAGAAAATAGCTTCTGCTGAATATACTGCAGAAGTCCCCAGATACTATACATTATTCTCCCCGAATTTTATTTATCTTACTGCACAATAACAATAAACTACAACAGCTTTATTTCCTAACTGATAGGTACATATATTGGTTTCTTCTCACAAAGGGACTGTCACTATGAATACTCACAGCACCTTTTTATGCGTGTAATATCTGTTAAAAGCCTAAATTACACCAATGTCTTCTGAAAACATGATTGACATATGAACAACAGCTTGTTTTCTCGTCTTTGTTGACTTGTCTTTGTATGTGTTTGTGACGGAGGAACCGTTGGGGCAGGATACGCTTACTTTTGGCAACCGCCAGGTATCATCACTATCTGGTAGTCATTCATACGCACATGCGTGTGATCATTAAAGTCGAAATCGTACAATTGTCTCTGCTTCGAGCAGAGCTTTCGAATGATTCTGAAAAGGGTTATGTGGCTTTTATTTGCAACTGCGTTTCTTGAGAGAACTCTCTTATTTTCAACATATCATCTTGATAATTGTACACTTCATTATCAAGGCATTTGTAATAATACGAGCATCACTAAATTTGTTATCTCAATTTCTATAGATAACGCCTGAATATTGATATAATAATTATAGAATGATGACCCTTTAACTACATTAATCGTCAACGCCAGAGAATAATCAGGCTCCAATATCTGCTGAAACAGATTTCATTGGGTGTAAAAGGCAAGATTGTGCTAAAACATATACTGAATATCAGTGATGTCACCAGGTGTTAATGAATAGTTTATATTTGTATATATTTGAGCTCCTCCGTCAGTTCCATCGTGTGCCAGATTGGGAGAACGTTGTCTTTTGACAACGTCTCAGCCATTCATACATTTGCATATATACTGATTCACTGTTGCAAATAACTCACTTTAACGTGTTTTAATCTTCGGGTGAATCTTTGGTTCTAAACATTAGAAAAAAGAAGAAAGTATATAAATCGCCTCTACCCTTTACGTATGCCCTTGACATGATGAAGCAGTAGTGATAGTGATGACTGTGTTCTTTTAAGGCGTGTTTAAACCAAAACTCATATCAAGAATAAAAACACGCGCAAATCAGTTTGACAATGTATAACTATATAAGGGTTTCCCAGAAAAACCGTACATCTAAAAGTAAAGACGTGTGTTTTCAGAAGAAAATGCTCTTAAAGTATAACACAAAGGTGTTTTCAAAGATAGACATGATCAAACGACTTGTTTTTACAGTCTGGTTGTTGTTATAAAGACTTATGACAAGCTTTAAAGTTGGACCATTTATTCCGCTGAATTTCACTCTCTACAGTTACCAAATGCAATCTCCTTTGTATTGATAAATGATTGTCACTTTTGCGTTGTAATCAAACAATAGGGATATATTAGCTATTTGTTTGTTGATTGCAATCTTCAATCCTACCAATCCAGTTCGGAATCTTAAAATTCGCAGTCTGATTTAATCAATATTTATTTTACAAATAGCGCCTACAGGGAAGGTGGTTAGTAAACACACAACTAAATATCTATATAGATACTTCTCCTATTAATTACATAAGCAGTATGCAAAATGTTAAATTGCATCATCAAATCAAGAAGTACATGTTTGATGGAAATTACAAATAATTCGTAGTTTGATAAGCTACACCCGGACAAGCGTTTTTAATAGTTACTTTTGAATTCAATCGTTTTGTTTGTGTTATTAATAAACTGTAAAGATATGTTACTGTCATGGAAATTCCAACTGTATACATTCCCTTCTAACCAAAGCAGTAAGAATCTTGCAACATTTGTTTTGATGCTCTACATCACCATGGCTTTCGCTGTTTCATTGCAGCAGCTCAGATATTATTTATACAAAGCGCCATAACAACATGTAGATTGTATTCTGAATACAACTTTCGCTCATTTTCAAGGACAGCACACACATTTGCATTTCAATACAGTGCACACTGTCTACCCCTTGATCCCGTTAATGAACGCTTTGACCAAAATTGATACTCCTGCTTATTTGTTTCGCTGCGTGTTTTTAAAATGCAAATTGAAATACAGACAGCCAATTCCAGATATTATGGTACTTCAAATGGCCATCAAACCCTTTCGTGGCAGCCCAAATGATACATTCCCGTGAAACATGAACTCGGGTAAGTGACATTTTGTGGGAGATACATCAAGCATAAAATCCCTCCTCTTATCATCATGTCCGGTTTCCTCAGGAACTTAATACACATTTCAGTAGTTGATATCTTAGCTTGAAGTAAAACGCAATATCATTTAAGTGCTTGGATATTGGTCTACAACACGTACTATGTCCAGTGTATACAATATGGAGAAACATAGATCACTTTTCCATTGTGAACATTCAATTCAGTTTTCAGATTCTCAAACAAATTTCAAGGCGTAAATAAATATGACAAGATTTTATTGAACCAATTCCATTGGTTTGAGAATATACATAAATACCCAGCATCACATTGCAGGTGATAATAACTCAATAATAGCCGATACCTGAAACAAAAAAATAGTAGAATAAAATTGGGATATATGGATAAGTCACAACGAAGTCTTGAAACTAGCTGCATGATAAGCTAAACCAAATATTAGAGAAAGCAGAGAATAATTTTGAAGATGTTTTATAAATGTCATCAGCTTTGTCGCGTAAAATAATAATACCACATAGGTAAATTATAAAATTTTGCAAACGAGACTGAAAGTGGGATACGATAAACAAATGATATCATATTTTGTGAAATACCTTTTCCCAATCCAATTCCGTATCCTCCAATTCCGCCGTAGAGACCACCATAGCCTCCAAGTCCTCCGTACAGACCTCCCATGCCTCCGTATAGACCTCCCACGCCTCCGTATAGACCTCCCATGCCTCCGTATAGACCTCCCACGCCTCCGTATAGACCTCCCATGCCTCCGTACAGACCTCCATAGCCTCCGTACAGACCTCCAAGGCCTCCGTGCAATCCACCCATTCCGTAGCCAATTCCGCCCAGTCCTCCTTTCAACCCGCCAATTCCACCATACAGACCGGTAGGCTCGGCAAAGGCGGTAACAGCCAGGCAGGCAACAAGAGCGGCGACTATCTTCATCATTTTGAGTATCTATTGAGTAAGGTGAAAATCGTTGTCAATAAAGGGAAATAGCATGTTATCGTTACTCATCTGGTACATTCAGTTCACACCACTCATTGTGAATTATGTTATCAGTTTTACTTTCACCTGCATTCATATATTTCCCAATTTACAAGAACGTTTTATGTTACATATTCGTACTTTTATGAATTGGCTCAACATAAAGATTGAAAACAGCCAGATGCGCAGCAGATGAATCAAACATTAAAAGTATACATATATATCACAAGCAAACCTTAAAATAGTACTTACAGTTTGGTCTTGACTCGTATCTGTGTCTCAACGGCAGGTGAAGATAAGAGATGATGGAACAGTTTCCCCCATCCTTTATATATACCATTTGTGAATTATACGTGATTGATTTACCTTGGGCTGGCCACTTCCAGGTAAGTAACGCACCTCAGTTTAATGGTGTAAATTAAGCATTCTTTTCGCATCAAAGGGCCCGAGGTTATCACCCTACGGGTACACATGCGAGCTGGTATACATGAACATCGATTAAGGAAGTACAAGACAACGTATATAAAGGTGGCAAACAGACACACTCTCTCTGGCATCGTCCAACTGCATTTCAAACAGTCCTCGATACTCAACGTTTAACCTATATCAAGTAAATATTCGATAACGGTCTGAAAAGTGTGTATCCAGTAAATATATGATGAGGGAGCAACATACATCAGACATTATAATGCATCTGTGTGATACGACATAACAAGAGACCAGAAAACTGACGCAACACACTAGTACAGCCTCACCACAGTACAGCAGTAGCACTGTACCACACGGGGTCAACTATGCTAACCGTTTCCGTGTAATACAGCAGCCTGCTCACAAGAAAATAGCTTCTGCTGAATATACTGCAGAAGTCCCCAGATACTATACATTATTCTCCCCGAATTTTATTTATCTTACTGCACAATAACAATAAACTACAACAGCTTTATTTCCTAACTGATAGGTACATATATTGGTTTCTTCTCACAAAGGGACTGTCACTATGAATACTCACAGCACCTTTTTATGCGTGTAATATCTGTTAAAAGCCTAAATTACACCAATGTCTTCTGAAAACATGATTGACATATGAACAACAGCTTGTTTTCTCGTCTTTGTTGACTTGTCTTTGTATGTGTTTGTGACGGAGGAACCGTTGGGGCAGGATACGCTTACTTTTGGCAACCGCCAGGTATCATCACTATCTGGTAGTCATTCATACGCACATGCGTGTGATCATTAAAGTCGAAATCGTACAATTGTCTCTGCTTCGAGCAGAGCTTTCGAATGATTCTGAAAAGGGTTATGTGGCTTTTATTTGCAACTGCGTTTCTTGAGAGAACTCTCTTATTTTCAACATATCATCTTGATAATTGTACACTTCATTATCAAGGCATTTGTAATAATACGAGCATCACTAAATTTGTTATCTCAATTTCTATAGATAACGCCTGAATATTGATATAATAATTATAGAATGATGACCCTTTAACTACATTAATCGTCAACGCCAGAGAATAATCAGGCTCCAATATCTGCTGAAACAGATTTCATTGGGTGTAAAAGGCAAGATTGTGCTAAAACATATACTGAATATCAGTGATGTCACCAGGTGTTAATGAATAGTTTATATTTGTATATATTTGAGCTCCTCCGTCAGTTCCATCGTGTGCCAGATTGGGAGAACGTTGTCTTTTGACAACGTCTCAGCCATTCATACATTTGCATATATACTGATTCACTGTTGCAAATAACTCACTTTAACGTGTTTTAATCTTCGGGTGAATCTTTGGTTCTAAACATTAGAAAAAAGAAGAAAGTATATAAATCGCCTCTACCCTTTACGTATGCCCTTGACATGATGAAGCAGTAGTGATAGTGATGACTGTGTTCTTTTAAGGCGTGTTTAAACCAAAACTCATATCAAGAATAAAAACACGCGCAAATCAGTTTGACAATGTATAACTATATAAGGGTTTCCCAGAAAAACCGTACATCTAAAAGTAAAGACGTGTGTTTTCAGAAGAAAATGCTCTTAAAGTATAACACAAAGGTGTTTTCAAAGATAGACATGATCAAACGACTTGTTTTTACAGTCTGGTTGTTGTTATAAAGACTTATGACAAGCTTTAAAGTTGGACCATTTATTCCGCTGAATTTCACTCTCTACAGTTACCAAATGCAATCTCCTTTGTATTGATAAATGATTGTCACTTTTGCGTTGTAATCAAACAATAGGGATATATTAGCTATTTGTTTGTTGATTGCAATCTTCAATCCTACCAATCCAGTTCGGAATCTTAAAATTCGCAGTCTGATTTAATCAATATTTATTTTACAAATAGCGCCTACAGGGAAGGTGGTTAGTAAACACACAACTAAATATCTATATAGATACTTCTCCTATTAATTACATAAGCAGTATGCAAAATGTTAAATTGCATCATCAAATCAAGAAGTACATGTTTGATGGAAATTACAAATAATTCGTAGTTTGATAAGCTACACCCGGACAAGCGTTTTTAATAGTTACTTTTGAATTCAATCGTTTTGTTTGTGTTATTAATAAACTGTAAAGATATGTTACTGTCATGGAAATTCCAACTGTATACATTCCCTTCTAACCAAAGCAGTAAGAATCTTGCAACATTTGTTTTGATGCTCTACATCACCATGGCTTTCGCTGTTTCATTGCAGCAGCTCAGATATTATTTATACAAAGCGCCATAACAACATGTAGATTGTATTCTGAATACAACTTTCGCTCATTTTCAAGGACAGCACACACATTTGCATTTCAATACAGTGCACACTGTCTACCCCTTGATCCCGTTAATGAACGCTTTGACCAAAATTGATACTCCTGCTTATTTGTTTCGCTGCGTGTTTTTAAAATGCAAATTGAAATACAGACAGCCAATTCCAGATATTATGGTACTTCAAATGGCCATCAAACCCTTTCGTGGCAGCCCAAATGATACATTCCCGTGAAACATGAACTCGGGTAAGTGACATTTTGTGGGAGATACATCAAGCATAAAATCCCTCCTCTTATCATCATGTCCGGTTTCCTCAGGAACTTAATACACATTTCAGTAGTTGATATCTTAGCTTGAAGTAAAACGCAATATCATTTAAGTGCTTGGATATTGGTCTACAACACGTACTATGTCCAGTGTATACAATATGGAGAAACATAGATCACTTTTCCATTGTGAACATTCAATTCAGTTTTCAGATTCTCAAACAAATTTCAAGGCGTAAATAAATATGACAAGATTTTATTGAACCAATTCCATTGGTTTGAGAATATACATAAATACCCAGCATCACATTGCAGGTGATAATAACTCAATAATAGCCGATACCTGAAACAAAAAAATAGTAGAATAAAATTGGGATATATGGATAAGTCACAACGAAGTCTTGAAACTAGCTGCATGATAAGCTAAACCAAATATTAGAGAAAGCAGAGAATAATTTTGAAGATGTTTTATAAATGTCATCAGCTTTGTCGCGTAAAATAATAATACCACATAGGTAAATTATAAAATTTTGCAAACGAGACTGAAAGTGGGATACGATAAACAAATGATATCATATTTTGTGAAATACCTTTTCCCAATCCAATTCCGTATCCTCCAATTCCGCCGTAGAGACCACCATAGCCTCCAAGTCCTCCGTACAGACCTCCCATGCCTCCGTATAGACCTCCCACGCCTCCGTATAGACCTCCCATGCCTCCGTATAGACCTCCCACGCCTCCGTATAGACCTCCCATGCCTCCGTACAGACCTCCATAGCCTCCGTACAGACCTCCAAGGCCTCCGTGCAATCCACCCATTCCGTAGCCAATTCCGCCCAGTCCTCCTTTCAACCCGCCAATTCCACCATACAGACCGGTAGGCTCGGCAAAGGCGGTAACAGCCAGGCAGGCAACAAGAGCGGCGACTATCTTCATCATTTTGAGTATCTATTGAGTAAGGTGAAAATCGTTGTCAATAAAGGGAAATAGCATGTTATCGTTACTCATCTGGTACATTCAGTTCACACCACTCATTGTGAATTATGTTATCAGTTTTACTTTCACCTGCATTCATATATTTCCCAATTTACAAGAACGTTTTATGTTACATATTCGTACTTTTATGAATTGGCTCAACATAAAGATTGAAAACAGCCAGATGCGCAGCAGATGAATCAAACATTAAAAGTATACATATATATCACAAGCAAACCTTAAAATAGTACTTACAGTTTGGTCTTGACTCGTATCTGTGTCTCAACGGCAGGTGAAGATAAGAGATGATGGAACAGTTTCCCCCATCCTTTATATATACCATTTGTGAATTATACGTGATTGATTTACCTTGGGCTGGCCACTTCCAGGTAAGTAACGCACCTCAGTTTAATGGTGTAAATTAAGCATTCTTTTCGCATCAAAGGGCCCGAGGTTATCACCCTACGGGTACACATGCGAGCTGGTATACATGAACATCGATTAAGGAAGTACAAGACAACGTATATAAAGGTGGCAAACAGACACACTCTCTCTGGCATCGTCCAACTGCATTTCAAACAGTCCTCGATACTCAACGTTTAACCTATATCAAGTAAATATTCGATAACGGTCTGAAAAGTGTGTATCCAGTAAATATATGATGAGGGAGCAACATACATCAGACATTATAATGCATCTGTGTGATACGACATAACAAGAGACCAGAAAACTGACGCAACACACTAGTACAGCCTCACCACAGTACAGCAGTAGCACTGTACCACACGGGGTCAACTATGCTAACCGTTTCCGTGTAATACAGCAGCCTGCTCACAAGAAAATAGCTTCTGCTGAATATACTGCAGAAGTCCCCAGATACTACATTATTCTCCCCGAATTTTATTTATCTTACTGCACAATAACAATAAACTACAACAGCTTTATTTCCTAACTGATAGGTACATATATTGGTTTCTTCTCACAAAGGGACTGTCACTATGAATACTCACAGCACCTTTTTATGCGTGTAATATCTGTTAAAAGCCTAAATTACACCAATGTCTTCTGAAAACATGATTGACATATGAACAACAGCTTGTTTTCTCGTCTTTGTTGACTTGTCTTTGTATGTGTTTGTGACGGAGGAACCGTTGGGGCAGGATACGCTTACTTTTGGCAACCGCCAGGTATCATCACTATCTGGTAGTCATTCATACGCACATGCGTGTGATCATTAAAGTCGAAATCGTACAATTGTCTCTGCTTCGAGCAGAGCTTTCGAATGATTCTGAAAAGGGTTATGTGGCTTTTATTTGCAACTGCGTTTCTTGAGAGAACTCTCTTATTTTCAACATATCATCTTGATAATTGTACACTTCATTATCAAGGCATTTGTAATAATACGAGCATCACTAAATTTGTTATCTCAATTTCTATAGATAACGCCTGAATATTGATATAATAATTATAGAATGATGACCCTTTAACTACATTAATCGTCAACGCCAGAGAATAATCAGGCTCCAATATCTGCTGAAACAGATTTCATTGGGTGTAAAAGGCAAGATTGTGCTAAAACATATACTGAATATCAGTGATGTCACCAGGTGTTAATGAATAGTTTATATTTGTATATATTTGAGCTCCTCCGTCAGTTCCATCGTGTGCCAGATTGGGAGAACGTTGTCTTTTGACAACGTCTCAGCCATTCATACATTTGCATATATACTGATTCACTGTTGCAAATAACTCACTTTAACGTGTTTTAATCTTCGGGTGAATCTTTGGTTCTAAACATTAGAAAAAAGAAGAAAGTATATAAATCGCCTCTACCCTTTACGTATGCCCTTGACATGATGAAGCAGTAGTGATAGTGATGACTGTGTTCTTTTAAGGCGTGTTTAAACCAAAACTCATATCAAGAATAAAAACACGCGCAAATCAGTTTGACAATGTATAACTATATAAGGGTTTCCCAGAAAAACCGTACATCTAAAAGTAAAGACGTGTGTTTTCAGAAGAAAATGCTCTTAAAGTATAACACAAAGGTGTTTTCAAAGATAGACATGATCAAACGACTTGTTTTTACAGTCTGGTTGTTGTTATAAAGACTTATGACAAGCTTTAAAGTTGGACCATTTATTCCGCTGAATTTCACTCTCTACAGTTACCAAATGCAATCTCCTTTGTATTGATAAATGATTGTCACTTTTGCGTTGTAATCAAACAATAGGGATATATTAGCTATTTGTTTGTTGATTGCAATCTTCAATCCTACCAATCCAGTTCGGAATCTTAAAATTCGCAGTCTGATTTAATCAATATTTATTTTACAAATAGCGCCTACAGGGAAGGTGGTTAGTAAACACACAACTAAATATCTATATAGATACTTCTCCTATTAATTACATAAGCAGTATGCAAAATGTTAAATTGCATCATCAAATCAAGAAGTACATGTTTGATGGAAATTACAAATAATTCGTAGTTTGATAAGCTACACCCGGACAAGCGTTTTTAATAGTTACTTTTGAATTCAATCGTTTTGTTTGTGTTATTAATAAACTGTAAAGATATGTTACTGTCATGGAAATTCCAACTGTATACATTCCCTTCTAACCAAAGCAGTAAGAATCTTGCAACATTTGTTTTGATGCTCTACATCACCATGGCTTTCGCTGTTTCATTGCAGCAGCTCAGATATTATTTATACAAAGCGCCATAACAACATGTAGATTGTATTCTGAATACAACTTTCGCTCATTTTCAAGGACAGCACACACATTTGCATTTCAATACAGTGCACACTGTCTACCCCTTGATCCCGTTAATGAACGCTTTGACCAAAATTGATACTCCTGCTTATTTGTTTCGCTGCGTGTTTTTAAAATGCAAATTGAAATACAGACAGCCAATTCCAGATATTATGGTACTTCAAATGGCCATCAAACCCTTTCGTGGCAGCCCAAATGATACATTCCCGTGAAACATGAACTCGGGTAAGTGACATTTTGTGGGAGATACATCAAGCATAAAATCCCTCCTCTTATCATCATGTCCGGTTTCCTCAGGAACTTAATACACATTTCAGTAGTTGATATCTTAGCTTGAAGTAAAACGCAATATCATTTAAGTGCTTGGATATTGGTCTACAACACGTACTATGTCCAGTGTATACAATATGGAGAAACATAGATCACTTTTCCATTGTGAACATTCAATTCAGTTTTCAGATTCTCAAACAAATTTCAAGGCGTAAATAAATATGACAAGATTTTATTGAACCAATTCCATTGGTTTGAGAATATACATAAATACCCAGCATCACATTGCAGGTGATAATAACTCAATAATAGCCGATACCTGAAACAAAAAAATAGTAGAATAAAATTGGGATATATGGATAAGTCACAACGAAGTCTTGAAACTAGCTGCATGATAAGCTAAACCAAATATTAGAGAAAGCAGAGAATAATTTTGAAGATGTTTTATAAATGTCATCAGCTTTGTCGCGTAAAATAATAATACCACATAGGTAAATTATAAAATTTTGCAAACGAGACTGAAAGTGGGATACGATAAACAAATGATATCATATTTTGTGAAATACCTTTTCCCAATCCAATTCCGTATCCTCCAATTCCGCCGTAGAGACCACCATAGCCTCCAAGTCCTCCGTACAGACCTCCCATGCCTCCGTATAGACCTCCCACGCCTCCGTATAGACCTCCCATGCCTCCGTATAGACCTCCCACGCCTCCGTATAGACCTCCCATGCCTCCGTACAGACCTCCATAGCCTCCGTACAGACCTCCAAGGCCTCCGTGCAATCCACCCATTCCGTAGCCAATTCCGCCCAGTCCTCCTTTCAACCCGCCAATTCCACCATACAGACCGGTAGGCTCGGCAAAGGCGGTAACAGCCAGGCAGGCAACAAGAGCGGCGACTATCTTCATCATTTTGAGTATCTATTGAGTAAGGTGAAAATCGTTGTCAAGAAAGGGAAATAGCATGTTATCGTTACTCATCTGGTACATTCAGTTCACACCACTCATTGTGAATTATGTTATCAGTTTTACTTTCACCTGCATTCATATATTTCCCAATTTACAAGAACGTTTTATGTTACATATTCGTACTTTTATGAATTGGCTCAACATAAAGATTGAAAACAGCCAGATGCGCAGCAGATGAATCAAACATTAAAAGTATACATATATATCACAAGCAAACCTTAAAATAGTACTTACAGTTTGGTCTTGACTCGTATCTGTGTCTCAACGGCAGGTGAAGATAAGAGATGATGGAACAGTTTCCCCCATCCTTTATATATACCATTTGTGAATTATACGTGATTGATTTACCTTGGGCTGGCCACTTCCAGGTAAGTAACGCACCTCAGTTTAATGGTGTAAATTAAGCATTCTTTTCGCATCAAAGGGCCCGAGGTTATCACCCTACGGGTACACATGCGAGCTGGTATACATGAACATCGATTAAGGAAGTACAAGACAACGTATATAAAGGTGGCAAACAGACACACTCTCTCTGGCATCGTCCAACTGCATTTCAAACAGTCCTCGATACTCAACGTTTAACCTATATCAAGTAAATATTCGATAACGGTCTGAAAAGTGTGTATCCAGTAAATATATGATGAGGGAGCAACATACATCAGACATTATAATGCATCTGTGTGATACGACATAACAAGAGACCAGAAAACTGACGCAACACACTAGTACAGCCTCACCACAGTACAGCAGTAGCACTGTACCACACGGGGTCAACTATGCTAACCGTTTCCGTGTAATACAGCAGCCTGCTCACAAGAAAATAGCTTCTGCTGAATATACTGCAGAAGTCCCCAGATACTACATTATTCTCCCCGAATTTTATTTATCTTACTGCACAATAACAATAAACTACAACAGCTTTATTTCCTAACTGATAGGTACATATATTGGTTTCTTCTCACAAAGGGACTGTCACTATGAATACTCACAACACCTTTTTATGCGTGTAATATCTGTTAAAAGCCTAAATTACACCAATGTCTTCTGAAAACATGATTGACATATGAACAACAGCTTGTTTTCTCGTCTTTGTTGACTTGTCTTTGTATGTGTTTGTGACGGAGGAACCGTTGGGGCAGGATACGCTTACTTTTGGCAACCGCCAGGTATCATCACTATCTGGTAGTCATTCATACGCACATGCGTGTGATCATTTAAGTCGAAATCGTACCATGGTCTCTGCTTCGAGCAGAGGTTTCGAATGATTCTGAAAAGGGTTATGTGGCTTTTATTTGCAACTGCGTTTCTTGAGAGAACTCTGTTATTTTCAACATATCATCTTGATAATTGTACACTTCATTATCAAGGCATTTGTAATAATACGAGCATCACTAAATTTGTTATCTCAATTTCTATAGATAACGCCTGAATATTGATATAATAATTATAGAATGATGACCCTTTAACTACATTAATCGTCAACGCCAGAGAATAATCAGGCTCCAATATCTGCTGAAACAGATTTCATTGGGTGTAAAAGGCAAGATTGTGCTAAAACATATACTGAATATCAGTGATGTCACCAGGTGTTAATGAATAGTTTATATTTGTATATATTTGAGCTCCTCCGTCAGTTCCATCGTGTGCCAGATTGGGAGAACGTTGTCTTTTGACAACGTCTCAGCCATTCATACATTTGCATATATACTGATTCACTGTTGCAAATAACTCACTTTAACGTGTTTTAATCTTCGGGTGAATCTTTGGTTCTAAACATTAGAAAAAAGAAGAAAGTATATAAATCGCCTCTACCCTTTACGTATGCCCTTGACATGATGAAGCAGTAGTGATAGTGATGACTGTGTTCTTTTAAGGCGTGTTTAAACCAAAACTCATATCAAGAATAAAAACACGCGCAAATCAGTTTGACAATGTATAACTATATAAGGGTTTCCCAGAAAAACCGTACATCTAAAAGTAAAGACGTGTGTTTTCAGAAGAAAATGCTCTTAAAGTATAACACAAAGGTGTTTTCAAAGATAGACATGATCAAACGACTTGTTTTTACAGTCTGGTTGTTGTTATAAAGACTTATGACAAGCTTTAAAGTTGGACCATTTATTCCGCTGAATTTCACTCTCTACAGTTACCAAATGCAATCTCCTTTGTATTGATAAATGATTGTCACTTTTGCGTTGTAATCAAACAATAGGGATATATTAGCTATTTGTTTGTTGATTGCAATCTTCAATCCTACCAATCCAGTTCGGAATCTTAAAATTCGCAGTCTGATTTAATCAATATTTATTTTACAAATAGCGCCTACAGGGAAGGTGGTTAGTAAACACACAACTAAATATCTATATAGATACTTCTCCTATTAATTACATAAGCAGTATGCAAAATGTTAAATTGCATCATCAAATCAAGAAGTACATGTTTGATGGAAATTACAAATAATTCGTAGTTTGATAAGCTACACCCGGACAAGCGTTTTTAATAGTTACTTTTGAATTCAATCGTTTTGTTTGTGTTATTAATAAACTGTAAAGATATGTTACTGTCATGGAAATTCCAACTGTATACATTCCCTTCTAACCAAAGCAGTAAGAATCTTGCAACATTTGTTTTGATGCTCTACATCACCATGGCTTTCGCTGTTTCATTGCAGCAGCTCAGATATTATTTATACAAAGCGCCATAACAACATGTAGATTGTATTCTGAATACAACTTTCGCTCATTTTCAAGGACAGCACACACATTTGCATTTCAATACAGTGCACACTGTCTACCCCTTGATCCCGTTAATGAACGCTTTGACCAAAATTGATACTCCTGCTTATTTGTTTCGCTGCGTGTTTTTAAAATGCAAATTGAAATACAGACAGCCAATTCCAGATATTATGGTACTTCAAATGGCCATCAAACCCTTTCGTGGCAGCCCAAATGATACATTCCCGTGAAACATGAACTCGGGTAAGTGACATTTTGTGGGAGATACATCAAGCATAAAATCCCTCCTCTTATCATCATGTCCGGTTTCCTCAGGAACTTAATACACATTTCAGTAGTTGATATCTTAGCTTGAAGTAAAACGCAATATCATTTAAGTGCTTGGATATTGGTCTACAACACGTACTATGTCCAGTGTATACAATATGGAGAAACATAGATCACTTTTCCATTGTGAACATTCAATTCAGTTTTCAGATTCTCAAACAAATTTCAAGGCGTAAATAAATATGACAAGATTTTATTGAACCAATTCCATTGGTTTGAGAATATACATAAATAGCCAGCATCACACTGCAGGTGATAATAACTCAATAATAGCCGATACCTGAAACAAAAAAATAGTAGAATAAAATTGGGATATATGGATAAGTTACAACGAAGTCTTGAAACTAGCTGCATGATAAGCTAAACCAAATATTAGAGAAAGCAGAGAATAATTTTGAAGATGTTTTATAAATGTCATCAGCTTTGTGGCGTAAAATAATAATACCACATAGGTAAATTATAAAATTTTGCAAACGAGACTGAAAGTGGGATACGATAAACAAATGATATCATATTTGTGAAATACCTTTTCCCAATCCAATTCCGTATCCTCCAATTCCGCCGTAGAGACCACCATAGCCTCCAAGTCCTCCGTACAGACCTCCCATGCCTCCGTATAGACCTCCCACGCCTCCGTATAGACCTCCCATGCCTCCGTATAGACCTCCCACGCCTCCGTATAGACCTCCCATGCCTCCGTACAGACCTCCATAGCCTCCGTACAGACCTCCAAGGCTTCCGTGCAATCCACCCATTCCGTAGCCAATTCCGCCCAGTCCTCCTTTCAACCCGCCAATTCCACCATACAGACCGGTAGGCTCGGCAAAGGCGGTAACAGCCAGGCAGGCAACAAGAGCGGCGACTATCTTCATCATTTTGAGTATCTATTGAGTAAGGTGAAAATCGTTGTCAATAAAGGGAAATAGCATGTTATCGTTACTCATCTGGTACATTCAGTTCACACCACTCATTGTGAATTATGTTATCAGTTTTACTTTCACCTGCATTCATATATTTCCCAATTTACAAGAACGTTTTATGTTACATATTCGTACTTTTATGAATTGGCTCAACATAAAGATTGAAAACAGCCAGATGCGCAGCAGATAAATCAAACATTAAAAGTATACATATATATCACAAGCAAACCTTAAAATAGTACTTACAGTTTGGTCTTGACTCGTATCTGTGTCTCAACGGCAGGTGAAGATAAGAGATGATGGAACAGTTTCCCCCATCCTTTATATATACCATTTGTGAATTATACGTGATTG
Organism: Haliotis rufescens; assembly: GCF_023055435.1. Lineage (NCBI taxonomy): Eukaryota > Metazoa > Mollusca > Gastropoda > Lepetellida > Haliotidae > Haliotis > Haliotis rufescens. The sequence goes on from NW_025963802.1 coordinate 869,007, forward strand.
ATTTACCTTGGGCTGGCCACTTCCAGGTAAGTAACGCACCTCAGTTTAATGGTGTAAATTAAGCATTCTTTTCGCATCAAAGGGCCCGAGGTTATCACCCTACGGGTACACATGCGAGCTGGTATACATGAACATCGATTAAGGAAGTACAAGACAACGTATATAAAGGTGGCAAACAGACACACTCTCTCTGGCATCGTCCAACTGCATTTCAAACAGTCCTCGATACTCAACGTTTAATTTATATCAAGTAAATATTCGATAACGGTCTGAAAAGTGTGTATCCAGTAAATATATGATGAGGGAGCAACATACATCAGACATTATAATGCATCTGTGTGATACGACATAACAAGAGACCAGAAAACTGACGCAACACACTAGTACAGTCTCACCACAGTACAGCAGTAGCACTGTACCACACGGGGTCAACTATGCTAACCGTTTCCGTGTAATACAGCAGCCTGCTCACAAGAAAATAGCTTCTGCTGAATATACTGCAGAAGTCCCCAGATACTACATTATTCTCCCCGAATTTTATTTATCTTACTGCACAATAACAATAAACTACAACAGCTTTATTTCCTAACTGATAGGTACATATATTGGTTTCTTCTCACAAAGGGACTGTCACTATGAATACTCACAGCACCTTTTTATGCGTGTAATATCTGTTAAAAGCCTAAAGTACACCAATGTCTTCTGAAAACATGATTGACATATGAACAACAGCTTGTTTTCTCGTCTTTGTTGACTTGTCTTTGTATGTGTTTGTGACGGAGGAACCGTTGGGGCAGGATACGCTTACTTTTGGCAACCGCCAGGTATCATCACTATCTGGTAGTCATTCATACGCACATGCGTGTGATCATTAAAGTCGAAATCGTACCATGGTCTCTGCTTCGAGCAGAGCTTTCGAATGATTCTGAAAAGGGTTATGTGGCTTTTATTTGCAACTGCGTTTCTTGAGAGAACTCTCTTATTTTCAACGTATCATCTTGATAATTGTACACTTCATTATCAAGGCATTTGTAATAATACGAGCATCACTAAATTTGTTATCTCAATTTCTATAGATAACGCCTGAATATTGATATAATAATTATAGAATGATGACCCTTTAACTACATAAATCGTCAACGCCAGAGAATAATCAGGCTCCAATATCTGCTGAAACAGATTTCATTGGGTGTAAAAGGCAAGATTGTGCTAAAACATATACTGAATATCAGTGATGTCACCAGGTGTTAATGAATAGTTTATATTTGTATATATTTGAGCTCCTCCGTCAGTTCCATCGTGTGCCAGATTGGGAGAATGTTGTCTTTTGACAACGTCTCAGCCATTCATACATTTGCATATATACTGAATCACTGTTGCAAATAACTCACTTTAACGTGTTTTAATCTTCGGGTGAATCTTTGGTTCTAAACATTAGAAGAAAGAAGAAAGTATATAAATCGCCTCTACCCTTTACGTATGCCCTTGACATGATGAAGCAGTAGTGATAGTGATGACTGTGTTCTTTTAAGGCGTGTTTAAACCAAAACTCATATCAAGAATAAAACACGCGCAAATCAGTTTGACAATGTATAACTATATAAGGGTTTCCCAGAAAAACCGTACATCTAAAAGTAAAGACGTGTGTTTTCAGAAGAAAATGCTCTTAAAGTATAACACAAAGGTGTTTTCAAAGATAGACATGATCAAACGACTTGTTTTTACAGTCTGGTTGTTGTTATAAAGACTTATGACAAGCTTTAAAGTTGGACCATTTATTCCGCTGAATTTCACTCTCTACAGTTACCAAATGCAATCTCCTTTGTATTGATAAATGATTGTCACTTTTGCGTTGTAATCAAACAATAGGGATATATTAGCTATTTGTTTGTTGATTGTAATCTTCAATCCTACCAATCCAGTTCGGAATCTTAAAATTCGCAGTCTGATTTAATCAATATGTATTTTACAAATAGCGCCTACAGGGAAGGTGGTTAGTAAACACACAACTAAATATCTATATAGATACTTCTCCTATTAATTACATAAGCAGTATGCAAAATGTTAAATTGCATCATCAAATCAAGAAGTACATGTTTGATGGAAATTACAAATTATTCGTAGTTTGATAAGCTACACCCGGACAAGCGTATTTAATAGTTACTTTTGAATTCAATCGTTTTGTTTGTGTTATTAATAAACTGTAAAAATATGTTACTGTCATGGAAATTCCAACTGTATGCATTCCCTTCTAACCAAAGCAGTAAGAATCTTGCAACATTTGTTTTGATGCTCTACATCACCATGGCTTTCGCTGTTTCATTGCAGCAGCTCAGATATTATTTATACAAAGCGCCATAACAACATGTAGATTGTATTCTGAATACAACTTTCGCTCATTTTCAAGGACAGCACACACATTTGCATTTCAATACAGTGCACACTGTCTACCCCTTGATCCCGTTAATGAACGCTTTGACCAAAATTGATACTCCTGCTTATTTGTTTCGCTGCGTGTTTTTAAAATGCAAATTGAAATACAGACAGCCAATTCCAGATATTATGGTACTTCAAATGGCCATCAAACCCTTTCGTGGCAGCCCAAATGATACATTCCCGTGAAACATGAACTCGGGTAAGTGACATTTTGTGGGAGATACATCAAGCATAAAATCCCTCCTCTTATCATCATGTCCGGTTTCCTCAGGAACTTAATACACATTTCAGTAGTTGATATCTTAGCTTGAAGTAAAACGCAATATCATTTAAGTGCTTGGATATTGGTCTACAACACGTACTATGTCCAGTGTATACAATATGGAGAAACATAGATCACTTTTCCATTGTGAACATTCAATTCAGTTTTCAGATTCTCAAACAAATTTCAAGGCGTAAATAAATATGACAAGATTTTATTGAACCAATTCCATTGGTTTGAGAATATACATAAATACCCAGCATCACATTGCAGGTGATAATAACTCAATAATAGCCGATACCTGAAACAAAAAAATAGTAGAATAAAATTGGGATATATGGATAAGTCACAACGAAGTCTTGAAACTAGCTGCATGATAAGCTAAACCAAATATTAGAGAAAGCAGAGAATAATTTTGAAGATGTTTTATAAATGTCATCAGCTTTGTCGCGTAAAATAATAATACCACATAGGTAAATTATAAATTTTTGCAAACGAGACTGAAAGTGGGATACGATAAACAAATGATATCATATTTTGTGAAATACCTTTTCCCAATCCAATTCCGTATCCTCCAATTCCGCCGTAGAGACCACCATAGCCTCCAAGTCCTCCGTACAGACCTCCCATGCCTCCGTATAGACCTCCCACGCCTCCGTATAGACCTCCCATGCCTCCGTATAGACCTCCCACGCCTCCGTATAGACCTCCCATGCCTCCGTACAGACCTCCATAGCCTCCGTACAGACCTCCAAGGCCTCCGTGCAATCCACCCATTCCGTAGCCAATTCCGCCCAGTCCTCCTTTCAACCCGCCAATTCCACCATACAGACCGGTAGGCTCGGCAAAGGCGGTAACAGCCAGGCAGGCAACAAGAGCGGCGACTATCTTCATCATTTTGAGTATCTATTGAGTAAGGTGAAAATCGTTGTCAAGAAAGGGAAATAGCATGTTATCGTTACTCATCTGGTACATTCAGTTCACACCACTCATTGTGAATTATGTTATCAGTTTTACTTTCACCTGCATTCATATATTTCCCAATTTACAAGAACGTTTTATGTTACATATTCGTACTTTTATGAATTGGCTCAACATAAAGATTAAAAACAGCCAGATGCGCAGCAGATGAATCAAACATTAAAAGTATACATATATATCACAAGCAAACCTTAAAATAGTACTTACAGTTTGGTCTTGACTCGTATCTGTGTCTCAACGGCAGGTGAAGATAAGAGATGATGGAACAGTTTCCCCCATCCTTTATATATACCATTTGTGAATTATACGTGATTGATTTACCTTGGGCTGGCCACTTCCAGGTAAGTAACGCACCTCAGTTTAATGGTGTAAATTAAGCATTCTTTTCGCATCAAAGGGCCCGAGGTTATCACCCTACGGGTACACATGCGAGCTGGTATACATGAACATCGATTAAGGAAGTACAAGACAACGTATATAAAGGTGGCAAACAGACACACTCTGTCTGGCATCGTCCAACTGCATTTCAAACAGTCCTCGATACTCAACGTTTAACCTATATCAAGTAAATATTCGATAACGGTCTGAAAAGTGTGTATCCAGTAAATATATGATGAGGGAGCAACATACATCAGACATTATAATGCATCTGTGTGATACGACATAACAAGAGACCAGAAAACTGACGCAACACACTAGTACAGCCTCACCACAGTACAGCAGTAGCACTGTACCACACGGGGTCAACTATGCTAACCGTTTCCGTGTAATACAGCAGCCTGCTCACAAGAAAATAGCTTCTGCTGAATATACTGCAGAAGTCCCCAGATACTATACATTATTCTCCCCGAATTTTATTTATCTTACTGCACAATAACAATAAACTACAACAGCTTTATTTCCTAACTGATAGGTACATATATTGGTTTCTTCTCACAAAGGGACTGTCACTATGAATACTCACAACACCTTTTTATGCGTGTAATATCTGTTAAAAGCCTAAATTACACCAATGTCTTCTGAAAACATGATTGACATATGAACAACAGCTTGTTTTCTCGTCTTTGTTGACTTGTCTTTGTATGTGTTTGTGACGGAGGAACCGTTGGGGCAGGATACGCTTACTTTTGGCAACCGCCAGGTATCATCACTATCTGGTAGTCATTCATACGCACATGCGTGTGATCATTAAAGTCGAAATCGTACAATTGTCTCTGCTTCGAGCAGAGCTTTCGAATGATTCTGAAAAGGGTTATGTGGCTTTTATTTGCAACTGCGTTTCTTGAGAGAACTCTCTTATTTTCAACATATCATCTTGATAATTGTACACTTCATTATCAAGGCATTTGTAATAATACGAGCATCACTAAATTTGTTATCTCAATTTCTATAGATAACGCCTGAATATTGATATAATAATTATAGAATGATGACCCTTTAACTACATTAATCGTCAACGCCAGAGAATAATCAGGCTCCAATATCTGCTGAAACAGATTTCATTGGGTGTAAAAGGCAAGATTGTGCTAAAACATATACTGAATATCAGTGATGTCACCAGGTGTTAATGAATAGTTTATATTTGTATATATTTGAGCTCCTCCGTCAGTTCCATCGTGTGCCAGATTGGGAGAATGTTGTCTTTTGACAACGTCTCAGCCATTCATACATTTGCATATATACTGATTCACTGTTGCAAATAACTCACTTTAACGTGTTTTAATCTTCGGGTGAATCTTTGGTTCTAAACATTAGAAAAAAGAAGAAAGTATATAAATCGCCTCTACCCTTTACGTATGCCCTTGACATGATGAAGCAGTAGTGATAGTGATGACTGTGTTCTTTTAAGGCGTGTTTAAACCAAAACTCATATCAAGAATAAAAACACGCGCAAATCAGTTTGACAATGTATAACTATATAAGGGTTTCCCAGAAAAACCGTACATCTAAAAGTAAAGACGTGTGTTTTCAGAAGAAAATGCTCTTAAAGTATAACACAAAGGTGTTTTCAAAGATAGACATGATCAAACGACTTGTTTTTACAGTCTGGTTGTTGTTATAAAGACTTATGACAAGCTTTAAAGTTGGACCATTTATTCCGCTGAATTTCACTCTCTACAGTTACCAAATGCAATCTCCTTTGTATTGATAAATGATTGTCACTTTTGCGTTGTAATCAAACAATAGGGATATATTAGCTATTTGTTTGTTGATTGCAATCTTCAATCCTACCAATCCAGTTCGGAATCTTAAAATTCGCAGTCTGATTTAATCAATATGTATTTTACAAATAGCGCCTACAGGGAAGGTGGTTAGTAAACACACAACTAAATATCTATATAGATACTTCTCCTATTAATTACATAAGCAGTATGCAAAATGTTAAATTGCATCATCAAATCAAGAAGTACATGTTTGATGGAAATTACAAATAATTCGTAGTTTGATAAGCTACACCCGGACAAGCGTTTTTAATAGTTACTTTTGAATTCAATCGTTTTGTTTGTGTTATTAATAAACTGTAAAGATATGTTACTGTCATGGAAATTCCAACTGTATGCATTCCCTTCTAACCAAAGCAGTAAGAATCTTGCAACATTTGTTTTGATGCTCTACATCACCATGGCTTTCGCTGTTTCATTGCAGCAGCTCAGATATTATTTATACAAAGCGCCATAACAACATGTAGATTGTATTCTGAATACAACTTTCGCTCATTTTCAAGGACAGCACACACATTTGCATTTCAATACAGTGCACACTGTCTACCCCTTGATCCCGTTAATGAACGCTTTGACCAAAATTGATACTCCTGCTTATTTGTTTCGCTGCGTGTTTTTAAAATGCAAATTGAAATACAGACAGCCAATTCCAGATATTATGGTACTTCAAATGGCCATCAAACCCTTTCGTGGCAGCCCAAATGATACATTCCCGTGAAACATGAACTCGGGTAAGTGACATTTTGTGGGAGATACATCAAGCATAAAATCCCTCCTCTTATCATCATGTCCGGTTTCCTCAGGAACTTAATACACATTTCAGTAGTTGATATCTTAGCTTGAAGTAAAACGCAATATCATTTAAGTGCTTGGATATTGGTCTACAACACGTACTATGTCCAGTGTATACAATATGGAGAAACATAGATCACTTTTCCATTGTGAACATTCAATTCAGTTTTCAGATTCTCAAACAAATTTCAAGGCGTAAATAAATATGACAAGATTTTATTGAACCAATTCCATTGGTTTGAGAATATACATAAATACCCAGCATCACATTGCAGGTGATAATAACTCAATAATAGCCGATACCTGAAACAAAAAAATAGTAGAATAAAATTGGGATATATGGATAAGTCACAACGAAGTCTTGAAACTAGCTGCATGATAAGCTAAACCAAATATTAGAGAAAGCAGAGAATAATTTTGAAGATGTTTTATAAATGTCATCAGCTTTGTCGCGTAAAATAATAATACCACATAGGTAAATTATAAAATTTTGCAAACGAGACTGAAAGTGGGATACGATAAACAAATGATATCATATTTTGTGAAATACCTTTTCCCAATCCAATTCCGTATCCTCCAATTCCGCCGTAGAGACCACCATAGCCTCCAAGTCCTCCGTACAGACCTCCCATGCCTCCGTATAGACCTCCCACGCCTCCGTATAGACCTCCCATGCCTCCGTATAGACCTCCCACGCCTCCGTATAGACCTCCCATGCCTCCGTACAGACCTCCATAGCCTCCGTACAGACCTCCAAGGCCTCCGTGCAATCCACCCATTCCGTAGCCAATTCCGCCCAGTCCTCCTTTCAACCCGCCAATTCCACCATACAGACCGGTAGGCTCGGCAAAGGCGGTAACAGCCAGGCAGGCAACAAGAGCGGCGACTATCTTCATCATTTTGAGTATCTATTGAGTAAGGTGAAAATCGTTGTCAATAAAGGGAAATAGCATGTTATCGTTACTCATCTGGTACATTCAGTTCACACCACTCATTGTGAATTATGTTATCAGTTTTACTTTCACCTGCATTCATATATTTCCCAATTTACAAGAACGTTTTATGTTACATATTCGTACTTTTATGAATTGGCTCAACATAAAGATTGAAAACAGCCAGATGCGCAGCAGATGAATCAAACATTAAAAGTATACATATATATCACAAGCAAACCTTAAAATAGTACTTACAGTTTGGTCTTGACTCGTATCTGTGTCTCAACGGCAGGTGAAGATAAGAGATGATGGAACAGTTTCCCCCATCCTTTATATATACCATTTGTGAATTATACGTGATTGATTTACCTTGGGCTGGCCACTTCCAGGTAAGTAACGCACCTCAGTTTAATGGTGTAAATTAAGCATTCTTTTCGCATCAAAGGGCCCGAGGTTATCACCCTACGGGTACACATGCGAGCTGGTATACATGAACATCGATTAAGGAAGTACAAGACAACGTATATAAAGGTGGCAAACAGACACACTCTCTCTGGCATCGTCCAACTGCATTTCAAACAGTCCTCGATACTCAACGTTTAACCTATATCAAGTAAATATTCGATAACGGTCTGAAAAGTGTGTATCCAGTAAATATATGATGAGGGAGCAACATACATCAGACATTATAATGCATCTGTGTGATACGACATAACAAGAGACCAGAAAACTGACGCAACACACTAGTACAGCCTCACCACAGTACAGCAGTAGCACTGTACCACACGGGGTCAACTATGCTAACCGTTTCCGTGTAATACAGCAGCCTGCTCACAAGAAAATAGCTTCTGCTGAATATACTGCAGAAGTCCCCAGATACTATACATTATTCTCCCCGAATTTTATTTATCTTACTGCACAATAACAATAAACTACAACAGCTTTATTTCCTAACTGATAGGTACATATATTGGTTTCTTCTCACAAAGGGACTGTCACTATGAATACTCACAACACCTTTTTATGCGTGTAATATCTGTTAAAAGCCTAAATTACACCAATGTCTTCTGAAAACATGATTGACATATGAACAACAGCTTGTTTTCTCGTCTTTGTTGACTTGTCTTTGTATGTGTTTGTGACGGAGGAACCGTTGGGGCAGGATACGCTTACTTTTGGCAACCGCCAGGTATCATCACTATCTGGTAGTCATTCATACGCACATGCGTGTGATCATTAAAGTCGAAATCGTACAATTGTCTCTGCTTCGAGCAGAGCTTTCGAATGATTCTGAAAAGGGTTATGTGGCTTTTATTTGCAACTGCGTTTCTTGAGAGAACTCTCTTATTTTCAACATATCATCTTGATAATTGTACACTTCATTATCAAGGCATTTGTAATAATACGAGCATCACTAAATTTGTTATCTCAATTTCTATAGATAACGCCTGAATATTGATATAATAATTATAGAATGATGACCCTTTAACTACATTAATCGTCAACGCCAGAGAATAATCAGGCTCCAATATCTGCTGAAACAGATTTCATTGGGTGTAAAAGGCAAGATTGTGCTAAAACATATACTGAATATCAGTGATGTCACCAGGTGTTAATGAATAGTTTATATTTGTATATATTTGAGCTCCTCCGTCAGTTCCATCGTGTGCCAGATTGGGAGAACGTTGTCTTTTGACAACGTCTCAGCCATTCATACATTTGCATATATACTGATTCACTGTTGCAAATAACTCACTTTAACGTGTTTTAATCTTCGGGTGAATCTTTGGTTCTAAACATTAGAAAAAAGAAGAAAGTATATAAATCGCCTCTACCCTTTACGTATGCCCTTGACATGATGAAGCAGTAGTGATAGTGATGACTGTGTTCTTTTAAGGCGTGTTTAAACCAAAACTCATATCAAGAATAAAAACACGCGCAAATCAGTTTGACAATGTATAACTATATAAGGGTTTCCCAGAAAAACCGTACATCTAAAAGTAAAGACGTGTGTTTTCAGAAGAAAATGCTCTTAAAGTATAACACAAAGGTGTTTTCAAAGATAGACATGATCAAACGACTTGTTTTTACAGTCTGGTTGTTGTTATAAAGACTTATGACAAGCTTTAAAGTTGGACCATTTATTCCGCTGAATTTCACTCTCTACAGTTACCAAATGCAATCTCCTTTGTATTGATAAATGATTGTCACTTTTGCGTTGTAATCAAACAATAGGGATATATTAGCTATTTGTTTGTTGATTGCAATCTTCAATCCTACCAATCCAGTTCGGAATCTTAAAATTCGCAGTCTGATTTAATCAATATGTATTTTACAAATAGCGCCTACAGGGAAGGTGGTTAGTAAACACACAACTAAATATCTATATAGATACTTCTCCTATTAATTACATAAGCAGTATGCAAAATGTTAAATTGCATCATCAAATCAAGAAGTACATGTTTGATGGAAATTACAAATAATTCGTAGTTTGATAAGCTACACCCGGACAAGCGTTTTTAATAGTTACTTTTGAATTCAATCGTTTTGTTTGTGTTATTAATAAACTGTAAAGATATGTTACTGTCATGGAAATTCCAACTGTATGCATTCCCTTCTAACCAAAGCAGTAAGAATCTTGCAACATTTGTTTTGATGCTCTACATCACCATGGCTTTCGCTGTTTCATTGCAGCAGCTCAGATATTATTTATACAAAGCGCCATAACAACATGTAGATTGTATTCTGAATACAACTTTCGCTCATTTTCAAGGACAGCACACACATTTGCATTTCAATACAGTGCACACTGTCTACCCCTTGATCCCGTTAATGAACGCTTTGACCAAAATTGATACTCCTGCTTATTTGTTTCGCTGCGTGTTTTTAAAATGCAAATTGAAATACAGACAGCCAATTCCAGATATTATGGTACTTCAAATGGCCATCAAACCCTTTCGTGGCAGCCCAAATGATACATTCCCGTGAAACATGAACTCGGGTAAGTGACATTTTGTGGGAGATACATCAAGCATAAAATCCCTCCTCTTATCATCATGTCCGGTTTCCTCAGGAACTTAATACACATTTCAGTAGTTGATATCTTAGCTTGAAGTAAAACGCAATATCATTTAAGTGCTTGGATATTGGTCTACAACACGTACTATGTCCAGTGTATACAATATGGAGAAACATAGATCACTTTTCCATTGTGAACATTCAATTCAGTTTTCAGATTCTCAAACAAATTTCAAGGCGTAAATAAATATGACAAGATTTTATTGAACCAATTCCATTGGTTTGAGAATATACATAAATACCCAGCATCACATTGCAGGTGATAATAACTCAATAATAGCCGATACCTGAAACAAAAAAATAGTAGAATAAAATTGGGATATATGGATAAGTCACAACGAAGTCTTGAAACTAGCTGCATGATAAGCTAAACCAAATATTAGAGAAAGCAGAGAATAATTTTGAAGATGTTTTATAAATGTCATCAGCTTTGTCGCGTAAAATAATAATACCACATAGGTAAATTATAAAATTTTGCAAACGAGACTGAAAGTGGGATACGATAAACAAATGATATCATATTTTGTGAAATACCTTTTCCCAATCCAATTCCGTATCCTCCAATTCCGCCGTAGAGACCACCATAGCCTCCAAGTCCTCCGTACAGACCTCCCATGCCTCCGTATAGACCTCCCACGCCTCCGTATAGACCTCCCATGCCTCCGTATAGACCTCCCACGCCTCCGTATAGACCTCCCATGCCTCCGTACAGACCTCCATAGCCTCCGTACAGACCTCCAAGGCCTCCGTGCAATCCACCCATTCCGTAGCCAATTCCGCCCAGTCCTCCTTTCAACCCGCCAATTCCACCATACAGACCGGTAGGCTCGGCAAAGGCGGTAACAGCCAGGCAGGCAACAAGAGCGGCGACTATCTTCATCATTTTGAGTATCTATTGAGTAAGGTGAAAATCGTTGTCAAGAAAGGGAAATAGCATGTTATCGTTACTCATCTGGTACATTCAGTTCACACCACTCATTGTGAATTATGTTATCAGTTTTACTTTCACCTGCATTCATATATTTCCCAATTTACAAGAACGTTTTATGTTACATATTCGTACTTTTATGAATTGGCTCAACATAAAGATTGAAAACAGCCAGATGCGCAGCAGATGAATCAAACATTAAAAGTATACATATATATCACAAGCAAACCTTAAAATAGTACTTACAGTTTGGTCTTGACTCGTATCTGTGTCTCAACGGCAGGTGAAGATAAGAGATGATGGAACAGTTTCCCCCATCCTTTATATATACCATTTGTGAATTATACGTGATTGATTTACCTTGGGCTGGCCACTTCCAGGTAAGTAACGCACCTCAGTTTAATGGTGTAAATTAAGCATTCTTTTCGCATCAAAGGGCCCGAGGTTATCACCCTACGGGTACACATGCGAGCTGGTATACATGAACATCGATTAAGGAAGTACAAGACAACGTATATAAAGGTGGCAAACAGACACACTCTCTCTGGCATCGTCCAACTGCATTTCAAACAGTCCTCGATACTCAACGTTTAACCTATATCAAGTAAATATTCGATAACGGTCTGAAAAGTGTGTATCCAGTAAATATATGATGAGGGAGCAACATACATCAGACATTATAATGCATCTGTGTGATACGACATAACAAGAGACCAGAAAACTGACACAACACACTAGTACAGCCTCACCACAGTACAGCAGTAGCACTGTACCACACGGGGTCAACTATGCTAACCGTTTCCGTGTAATACAGCAGCCTGCTCACAAGAAAATAGCTTCTGCTGAATATACTGCAGAAGTCCCCAGATACTATACATTATTCTCCCCGAATTTTATTTATCTTACTGCACAATAACAATAAACTACAACAGCTTTATTTCCTAACTGATAGGTACATATATTGGTTTCTTCTCACAAAGGGACTGTCACTATGAATACTCACAACACCTTTTTATGCGTGTAATATCTGTTAAAAGCCTAAATTACACCAATGTCTTCTGAAAACATGATTGACATATGAACAACAGCTTGTTTTCTCGTCTTTGTTGACTTGTCTTTGTATGTGTTTGTGACGGAGGAACCGTTGGGGCAGGATACGCTTACTTTTGGCAACCGCCAGGTATCATCACTATCTGGTAGTCATTCATACGCACATGCGTGTGATCATTTAAGTCGAAATCGTACCATGGTCTCTGCTTCGAGCAGAGGTTTCGAATGATTCTGAAAAGGGTTATGTGGCTTTTATTTGCAACTGCGTTTCTTGAGAGAACTCTCTTATTTTCAACATATCATCTTGGTAATTGTACACTTCATTATCAAGGCATTTGTAATAATACGAGCATCACTAAATTTGTTATCTCAATTTCTATAGATAACGCCTGAATATTGATATAATAATTATAGAATGATGACCCTTTAACTACATAAATCGTCAACGCCAGAGAATAATCAGGCTCCATTATCTGCTGAAACAGATTTCATTGGGTGTAAAAGGCAAGATTGTGCTAAAACATATACTGAATATCAGTGATGTCACCAGGTGTTAATGAATAGTTTATATTTGTGTATATTTGAGCTCCTCCGTCTGTTCCATCGTGTGCCAGATTGGGAGAATGTTGTCTTTTGACAACGTCTCAGCCATTCATACATTTGCATATATACTGAATCACTGTTGCAAATAACTCACTTTAACGTGTTTTAATCTTCGGGTGAATCTTTGGTTCTAAACATTAGAAGAAAGAAGAAAGTATATAAATCGCCTCTACCCTTTACGTATGCCCTTGACATGATGAAGCAGTAGTGATAGTGATGACTGTGTTCTTTTAAGGCGTGTTTAAACCAAAACTCATACCAAGAATAAAACACGCGCAAATCAGTTTGACAATGTATAACTATATAAGCGTTTCCCAGAAAAACCGTACATCTAAAAGTAAAGACGTGTGTTTTCAGAAGAAAATGCTCTTAAAGTATAACACAAAGGTGTTTTCAAAGATAGACATGATCAAACGACTTGTTTTTACAGTCTGGTTGTTGTTATAAAGACTTATGACAAGCTTTAAAGTTGGACCATTTATTCCGCTGAATTTCACTCTCTACAGTTACCAAATGCAATCTCCTTTGTATTGATAAATGATTGTCACTTTTGCGTTGTAATCAAACAATAGGGATATATTAGCTATTTGTTTGTTGATTGCAATCTTCAATCCTACCAATCCAGTTCGGAATCTTAAAATTCGTAGTCTGATTTAATCAATATGTATTTTACAAATAGCGCCTACAGGGAAGGTGGTTAGTAAACACACAACTAAATATCTATATAGATACTTCTCCTATTAATTACATAAGCAGTATGCAAAATGTTAAATTGCATCATCAAATCAAGAAGTACATGTTTGATGGAAATTACAAATAATTCGTAGTTTGATAAGCTACACCCGGACAAGCGTTTTTAATAGTTACTTTTGAATTCAATCGTTTTGTTTGTGTTATTAATAAACTGTAAAGATATGTTACTGTCATGGAAATTCCAACTGTATGCATTCCCTTCTAACCAAAGCAGTAAGAATCTTGCAACATTTGTTTTGATGCTCTACATCACCATGGCTTTCGCTGTTTCATTGCAGCAGCTCAGATATTATTTATACAAAGCGCCATAACAACATGTAGATTGTATTCTGAATACAACTTTCGCTCATTTTCAAGGACAGCACACACATTTGCATTTCAATACAGTGCACACTGTCTACCCCTTGATCCCGTTAATGAACGCTTTGACCAAAATTGATACTCCTGCTTATTTGTTTCGCTGCGTGTTTTTAAAATGCAAATTGAAATACAGACAGCCAATTCCAGATATTATGGTACTTCAAATGGCCATCAAACCCTTTCGTGGCAGCCCAAATGATACATTCCCGTGAAACATGAACTCGGGTAAGTGACATTTTGTGGGAGATACATCAAGCATAAAATCCCTCCTCTTATCATCATGTCCGGTTTCCTCAGGAACTTAATACACATTTCAGTAGTTGATATCTTAGCTTGAAGTAAAACGCAATATCATTTAAGTGCTTGGATATTGGTCTACAACACGTACTATGTCCAGTGTATACAATATGGAGAAACATAGATCACTTTTCCATTGTGAACATTCAATTCAGTTTTCAGATTGTCAAACAAATTTCAAGGCGTAAATAAATATGACAAGATTTTATTGAACCAATTCCATTGGTTTGAGAATATACATAAATACCCAGCATCACATTGCAGGTGATAATAACTCAATAATAGCCGATACCTGAAACAAAAAAATAGTAGAATAAAATTGGGATATATGGATAAGTCACAACGAAGTCTTGAAACTAGCTGCATGATAAGCTAAACCAAATATTAGAGAAAGCAGAGAATAATTTTGAAGATGTTTTATAAATGTCATCAGCTTTGTCGCGTAAAATAATAATACCACATAGGTAAATTATAAAATTTTGCAAACGAGACTGAAAGTGGGATACGATAAACAAATGATATCATATTTTGTGAAATACCTTTTCCCAATCCAATTCCGTATCCTCCAATTCCGCCGTAGAGACCACCATAGCCTCCAAGTCCTCCGTACAGACCTCCCATGCCTCCGTATAGACCTCCCACGCCTCCGTATAGACCTCCCATGCCTCCGTATAGACCTCCCACGCCTCCGTATAGACCTCCCATGCCTCCGTACAGACCTCCATAGCCTCCGTACAGACCTCCAAGGCCTCCGTGCAATCCACCCATTCCGTAGCCAATTCCGCCCAGTCCTCCTTTCAACCCGCCAATTCCACCATACAGACCGGTAGGCTCGGCAAAGGCGGTAACAGCCAGGCAGGCAACAAGAGCGGCGACTATCTTCATCATTTTGAGTATCTATTGAGTAAGTAGAAAATCGTTGTCAAGAAAGGGAAATAGCATGTTATCGTTACTCATCTGGTACATTCAGTTCACACCACTCATTGTGAATTATGTTATCAGTTTTACTTTCACCTGCATTCATATATTTCCCAATTTACAAGAACGTTTTATGTTACATATTCGTACTTTTATGAATTGGCTCAACATAAAGATTGAAAACAGCCAGATGCGCAGCAGATGAATCAAACATTAAAAGTATACATATATATCACAAGCAAACCTTAAAATAGTACTTACAGTTTGGTCTTGACTCGTATCTGTGTCTCAACGGCAGGTGAAGATAAGAGATGATGGAACAGTTTCCCCCATCCTTTATATATACCATTTGTGAATTATACGTGATTGATTTACCTTGGGCTGGCCACTTCCAGGTAAGTAACGCACCTCAGTTTAATGGTGTAAATTAAGCATTCTTTTCGCATCAAAGGGCCCGAGGTTATCACCCTACGGGTACACATGCGAGCTGGTATACATGAACATCGATTAAGGAAGTACAAGACAACGTATATAAAGGTGGCAAACAGACACACTCTCTCTGGCATCGTCCAACTGCATTTCAAACAGTCCTCGATACTCAACGTTTAACCTATATCAAGTAAATATTCGATAACGGTCTGAAAAGTGTGTATCCAGTAAATATATGATGAGGGAGCAACATACATCAGACATTATAATGCATCTGTGTGATACGACATAACAAGAGACCAGAAAACTGACGCAACACACTAGTACAGCCTCACCACAGTACAGCAGTAGCTGTAATACAGCAGCCTGCTCACAAGAAAATAGCTTCTGCTGAATATACTGCAGAAGTCCCCAGATACTATACATTATTCTCCCCGAATTTTATTTATCTTACTGCACAATAACAATAAACTACAACAGCTTTATTTCCTAACTGATAGGTACATATATTGGTTTCTTCTCACAAAGGGACTGTCACTATGAATACTCACAACACCTTTTTATGCGTGTAATATCTGTTAAAAGCCTAAATTACACCAATGTCTTCTGAAAACATGATTGACATATGAACAACAGCTTGTTTTCTCGTCTTTGTTGACTTGTCTTTGTATGTGTTTGTGACGGAGGAACCGTTGGGGCAGGATACGCTTACTTTTGGCAACCGCCAGGTATCATCACTATCTGGTAGTCATTCATACGCACATGCGTGTGATCATTTAAGTCGAAATCGTACCATGGTCTCTGCTTCGAGCAGAGGTTTCGAATGATTCTGAAAAGGGTTATGTGGCTTTTATTTGCAACTGCGTTTCTTGAGAGAACTCTCTTATTTTCAACATATCATCTTGGTAATTGTACACTTCATTATCAAGGCATTTGTAATAATACGAGCATCACTAAATTTGTTATCTCAATTTCTATAGATAACGCCTGAATATTGATATAATAATTATAGAATGATGACCCTTTAACTACATAAATCGTCAACGCCAGAGAATAATCAGGCTCCATTATCTGCTGAAACAGATTTCATTGGGTGTAAAAGGCAAGATTGTGCTAAAACATATACTGAATATCAGTGATGTCACCAGGTGTTAATGAATAGTTTATATTTGTGTATATTTGAGCTCCTCCGTCTGTTCCATCGTGTGCCAGATTGGGAGAATGTTGTCTTTTGACAACGTCTCAGCCATTCATACATTTGCATATATACTGAATCACTGTTGCAAATAACTCACTTTAACGTGTTTTAATCTTCGGGTGAATCTTTGGTTCTAAACATTAGAAGAAAGAAGAAAGTATATAAATCGCCTCTACCCTTTACGTATGCCCTTGACATGATGAAGCAGTAGTGATAGTGATGACTGTGTTCTTTTAAGGCGTGTTTAAACCAAAACTCATACCAAGAATAAAACACGCGCAAATCAGTTTGACAATGTATAACTATATAAGCGTTTCCCAGAAAAACCGTACATCTAAAAGTAAAGACGTGTGTTTTCAGAAGAAAATGCTCTTAAAGTATAACACAAAGGTGTTTTCAAAGATAGACATGATCAAACGACTTGTTTTTACAGTCTGGTTGTTGTTATAAAGACTTATGACAAGCTTTAAAGTTGGACCATTTATTCCGCTGAATTTCACTCTCTACAGTTACCAAATGCAATCTCCTTTGTATTGATAAATGATTGTCACTTTTGCGTTGTAATCAAACAATAGGGATATATTAGCTATTTGTTTGTTGATTGCAATCTTCAATCCTACCAATCCAGTTCGGAATCTTAAAATTCGCAGTCTGATTTAATCAATATGTATTTTACAAATAGCGCCTACAGGGAAGGTGGTTAGTAAACACACAACTAAATATCTATATAGATACTTCTCCTATTAATTACATAAGCAGTATGCAAAATGTTAAATTGCATCATCAAATCAAGAAGTACATGTTTGATGGAAATTACAAATAATTCGTAGTTTGATAAGCTACACCCGGACAAGCGTTTTTAATAGTTACTTTTGAATTCAATCGTTTTGTTTGTGTTATTAATAAACTGTAAAGATATGTTACTGTCATGGAAATTCCAACTGTATGCATTCCCTTCTAACCAAAGCAGTAAGAATCTTGCAACATTTGTTTTGATGCTCTACATCACCATGGCTTTCGCTGTTTCATTGCAGCAGCTCAGATATTATTTATACAAAGCGCCATAACAACATGTAGATTGTATTCTGAATACAACTTTCGCTCATTTTCAAGGACAGCACACACATTTGCATTTCAATACAGTGCATACTGTCTACCCCTTGATCCCGTTAATGAACGCTTTGACCAAAATTGATACTCCTGCTTATTTGTTTCGCTGCGTGTTTTTAAAATGCAAATTGAAATACAGACAGCCAATTCCAGATATTATGGTACTTCAAATGGCCATCAAACCCTTTCGTGGCAGCCCAAATGATACATTCCCGTGAAACATGAACTCGGGTAAGTGACATTTTGTGGGAGATACATCAAGCATAAAATCCCTCCTCTTATCATCATGTCCGGTTTCCTCAGGAACTTAATACACATTTCAGTAGTTGATATCTTAGCTTGAAGTAAAACGCAATATCATTTAAGTGCTTGGATATTGGTCTACAACACGTACTATGTCCAGTGTATACAATATGGAGAAACATAGATCACTTTTCCATTGTGAACATTCAATTCAGTTTTCAGATTCTCAAACAAATTTCAAGGCGTAAATAAATATGACAAGATTTTATTGAACCAATTCCATTGGTTTGAGAATATACATAAATACCCAGCATCACATTGCAGGTGATAATAACTCAATAATAGCCGATACCTGAAACAAAAAAATAGTAGAATAAAATTGGGATATATGGATAAGTCACAACGAAGTCTTGAAACTAGCTGCATGATAAGCTAAACCAAATATTAGAGAAAGCAGAGAATAATTTTGAAGATGTTTTATAAATGTCATCAGCTTTGTCGCGTAAAATAATAATACCACATAGGTAAATTATAAAATTTTGCAAACGAGACTGAAAGTGGGATACGATAAACAAATGATATCATATTTTGTGAAATACCTTTTCCCAATCCAATTCCGTATCCTCCAATTCCGCCGTAGAGACCACCATAGCCTCCAAGTCCTCCGTACAGACCTCCCATGCCTCCGTATAGACCTCCCACGCCTCCGTATAGACCTCCCATGCCTCCGTATAGACCTCCCACGCCTCCGTATAGACCTCCCATGCCTCCGTACAGACCTCCATAGCCTCCGTACAGACCTCCAAGGCCTCCGTGCAATCCACCCATTCCGTAGCCAATTCCGCCCAGTCCTCCTTTCAACCCGCCAATTCCACCATACAGACCGGTAGGCTCGGCAAAGGCGGTAACAGCCAGGCAGGCAACAAGAGCGGCGACTATCTTCATCATTTTGAGTATCTATTGAGTAAGGTGAAAATCGTTGTCAAGAAAGGGAAATAGCATGTTATCGTTACTCATCTGGTACATTCAGTTCACACCACTCATTGTGAATTATGTTATCAGTTTTACTTTCACCTGCATTCATATATTTCCCAATTTACAAGAACGTTTTATGTTACATATTCGTACTTTTATGAATTGGCTCAACATAAAGATTGAAAACAGCCAGATGCGCAGCAGATGAATCAAACATTAAAAGTATACATATATATCACAAGCAAACCTTAAAATAGTACTTACAGTTTGGTCTTGACTCGTATCTGTGTCTCAACGGCAGGTGAAGATAAGAGATGATGGAACAGTTTCCCCCATCCTTTATATATACCATTTGTGAATTATACGTGATTGATTTACCTTGGGCTGGCCACTTCCAGGTAAGTAACGCACCTCAGTTTAATGGTGTAAATTAAGCATTCTTTTCGCATCAAAGGGCCCGAGGTTATCACCCTACGGGTACACATGCGAGCTGGTATACATGAACATCGATTAAGGAAGTACAAGACAACGTATATAAAGGTGGCAAACAGACACACTCTCTCTGGCATCGTCCAACTGCATTTCAAACAGTCCTCGATACTCAACGTTTAACCTATATCAAGTAAATATTCGATAACGGTCTGAAAAGTGTGTATCCAGTAAATATATGATGAGGGAGCAACATACATCAGACATTATAATGCATCTGTGTGATACGACATAACAAGAGACCAGAAAACTGACGCAACACACTAGTACAGCCTCACCACAGTACAGCAGTAGCACTGTACCACACGGGGTCAACTATGCTAACCGTTTCCGTGTAATACAGCAGCCTGCTCACAAGAAAATAGCTTCTGCTGAATATACTGCAGAAGTCCCCAGATACTACATTATTCTCCCCGAATTTTATTTATCTTACTGCACAATAACAATAAACTACAACAGCTTTATTTCCTAACTGATAGGTACATATATTGGTTTCTTCTCACAAAGGGACTGTCACTATGAATACTCACAACACCTTTTTATGCGTGTAATATCTGTTAAAAGCCTAAATTACACCAATGTCTTCTGAAAACATGATTGACATATGAACAACAGCTTGTTTTCTCGTCTTTGTTGACTTGTCTTTGTATGTGTTTGTGACGGTGGAACCGTTGGGGCAGGATACGCTTACTTTTGGCAACCGCCAGGTATCATCACTATCTGGTAGTCATTCATACGCACATGCGTGTGATCATTAAAGTCGAAATCGTACCATGGTCTCTGCTTCGAGCAGAGGTTTCGAATGATTCTGAAAAGGGTTATGTGGCTTTTATTTGCAACTGCGTTTCTTGAGAGAACTCTCTTATTTTCAACATATCATCTTGGTAATTGTACACTTCATTATCAAGGCATTTGTAATAATACGAGCATCACTAAATTTGTTATCTCAATTTCTATAGATAACGCCTGAATATTGATATAATAATTATAGAATGATGACCCTTTAACTACATAAATCGTCAACGCCAGAGAATAATCAGGCTCCATTATTTGCTGAAACAGATTTCATTGGGTGTAAAAGGCAAGATTGTGCTAAAACATATACTGAATATCAGTGATGTCACCAGGTGTTAATGAATAGTTTATATTTGTATATATTTGAGCTCCTCCGTCAGTTCCATCGTGTGCCAGATTGGGAGAACGTTGTCTTTTGACAACGTCTCAGCCATTCATACATTTGCATATATACTGATTCACTGTTGCAAATAACTCACTTTAACGTGTTTTAATCTTCGGGTGAATCTTTGGTTCTAAACATTAGAAAAAAGAAGAAAGTATATAAATCGCCTCTACCCTTTACGTATGCCCTTGACATGATGAAGCAGTAGTGATAGTGATGACTGTGTTCTTTTAAGGCGTGTTTAAACCAAAACTCATATCAAGAATAAAAACACGCGCAAATCAGTTTGACAATGTATAACTATATAAGGGTTTCCCAGAAAAACCGTACATCTAAAAGTAAAGACGTGTGTTTTCAGAAGAAAATGCTCTTAAAGTATAACACAAAGGTGTTTTCAAAGATAGACATGATCAAACGACTTGTTTTTACAGTCTGGTTGTTGTTATAAAGACTTATGACAAGCTTTAAAGTTGGACCATTTATTCCGCTGAATTTCACTCTCTACAGTTACCAAATGCAATCTCCTTTGTATTGATAAATGATTGTCACTTTTGCGTTGTAATCAAACAATAGGGATATATTAGCTATTTGTTTGTTGATTGCAATCTTCAATCCTACCAATCCAGTTCGGAATCTTAAAATTCGCAGTCTGATTTAATCAATATGTATTTTACAAATAGCGCCTACAGGGAAGGTGGTTAGTAAACACACAATTAAATATCTATATAGATACTTCTCCTATTAATTACATAAGCAGTATGCAAAATGTTAAATTGCATCATCAAATCAAGAAGTACATGTTTGATGGAAATTACAAATAATTCGTAGTTTGATAAGCTACACCCGGACAAGCGTTTTTAATAGTTACTTTTGAATTCAATCGTTTTGTTTGTGTTATTAATAAACTGTAAAGATATGTTACTGTCATGGAAATTCCAACTGTATGCATTCCCTTCTAACCAAAGCAGTAAGAATCTTGCAACATTTGTTTTGATGCTCTACATCACCATGGCTTTCGCTGTTTCATTGCAGCAGCTCAGATATTATTTATACAAAGCGCCATAACAACATGTAGATTGTATTCTGAATACAACTTTCGCTCATTTTCAAGGACAGCACACACATTTGCATTTCAATACAGTGCACACTGTCTACCCCTTGATCCCGTTAATGAACGCTTTGACCAAAATTGATACTCCTGCTTATTTGTTTCGCTGCGTGTTTTTAAAATGCAAATTGAAATACAGACAGCCAATTCCAGATATTATGGTACTTCAAATGGCCATCAAACCCTTTCGTGGCAGCCCAAATGATACATTCCCGTGAAACATGAACTCGGGTAAGTGACATTTTGTGGGAGATACATCAAGCATAAAATCCCTCCTCTTATCATCATGTCCGGTTTCCTCAGGAACTTAATACACATTTCAGTAGTTGATATCTTAGCTTGAAGTAAAACGCAATATCATTTAAGTGCTTGGATATTGGTCTACAACACGTACTATGTCCAGTGTATACAATATGGAGAAACATAGATCACTTTTCCATTGTGAACATTCAATTCAGTTTTCAGATTCTCAAACAAATTTCAAGGCGTAAATAAATATGACAAGATTTTATTGAACCAATTCCATTGGTTTGAGAATATACATAAATACCCAGCATCACATTGCAGGTGATAATAACTCAATAATAGCCGATACCTGAAACAAAAAAATAGTAGAATAAAATTGGGATATATGGATAAGTCACAACGAAGTCTTGAAACTAGCTGCATGATAAGCTAAACCAAATATTAGAGAAAGCAGAGAATAATTTTGAAGATGTTTTATAAATGTCATCAGCTTTGTCGCGTAAAATAATAATACCACATAGGTAAATTATAAATTTTTGCAAACGAGACTGAAAGTGGGATACGATAAACAAATGATATCATATTTTGTGAAATACCTTTTCCCAATCCAATTCCGTATCCTCCAATTCCGCCGTAGAGACCACCATAGCCTCCAAGTCCTCCGTACAGACCTCCCATGCCTCCGTATAGACCTCCCACGCCTCCGTATAGACCTCCCATGCCTCCGTATAGACCTCCCACGCCTCCGTATAGACCTCCCATGCCTCCGTACAGACCTCCATAGCCTCCGTACAGACCTCCAAGGCCTCCGTGCAATCCACCCATTCCGTAGCCAATTCCGCCCAGTCCTCCTTTCAACCCGCCAATTCCACCATACAGACCGGTAGGCTCGGCAAAGGCGGTAACAGCCAGGCAGGCAACAAGAGCGGCGACTATCTTCATCATTTTGAGTATCTATTGAGTAAGGTGAAAATCGTTGTCAAGAAAGGGAAATAGCATGTTATCGTTACTCATCTGGTACATTCAGTTCACACCACTCATTGTGAATTATGTTATCAGTTTTACTTTCACCTGCATTCATATATTTCCCAATTTACAAGAACGTTTTATGTTACATATTCGTACTTTTATGAATTGGCTCAACATAAAGATTGAAAACAGCCAGATGCGCAGCAGATGAATCAAACATTAAAAGTATACATATATATCACAAGCAAACCTTAAAATAGTACTTACAGTTTGGTCTTGACTCGTATCTGTGTCTCAACGGCAGGTGAAGATAAGAGATGATGGAACAGTTTCCCCCATCCTTTATATATACCATTTGTGAATTATACGTGATTGATTTACCTTGGGCTGGCCACTTCCAGGTAAGTAACGCACCTCAGTTTAATGGTGTAAATTAAGCATTCTTTTCGCATCAAAGGGCCCGAGGTTATCACCCTACGGGTACACATGCGAGCTGGTATACATGAACATCGATTAAGGAAGTACAAGACAACGTATATAAAGGTGGCAAACAGACACACTCTCTCTGGCATCGTCCAACTGCATTTCAAACAGTCCTCGATACTCAACGTTTAACCTATATCAAGTAAATATTCGATAACGGTCTGAAAAGTGTGTATCCAGTAAATATATGATGAGGGAGCAACATACATCAGACATTATAATGCATCTGTGTGATACGACATAACAAGAGACCAGAAAACTGACGCAACACACTAGTACAGCCTCACCACAGTACAGCAGTAGCACTGTACCACACGGGGTCAACTATGCTAACCGTTTCCGTGTAATACAGCAGCCTGCTCACAAGAAAATAGCTTCTGCTGAATATACTGCAGAAGTCCCCAGATACTATACATTATTCTCCCCGAATTTTATTTATCTTACTGCACAATAACAATAAACTACAACAGCTTTATTTCCTAACTGATAGGTACATATATTGGTTTCTTCTCACAAAGGGACTGTCACTATGAATACTCACAACACCTAGCAGTAGTGATAGTGATGACTGTGTTCTTTTAAGGCGTGTTTAAACCAAAACTCATATCAAGAATAAAAACACGCGCAAATCAGTTTGACAATGTATAACTATATAAGGGTTTCCCAGAAAAACCGTACATCTAAAAGTAAAGACGTGTGTTTTCAGAAGAAAATGCTCTTAAAGTATAACACAAAGGTGTTTTCAAAGATAGACATGATCAAACGACTTGTTTTTACAGTCTGGTTGTTGTTATAAAGACTTATGACAAGCTTTAAAGTTGGACCATTTATTCCGCTGAATTTCACTCTCTACAGTTACCAAATGCAATCTCCTTTGTATTGATAAATGATTGTCACTTTTGCGTTGTAATCAAACAATAGGGATATATTAGCTATTTGTTTGTTGATTGCAATCTTCAATCCTACCAATCCAGTTCGGAATCTTAAAATTCGCAGTCTGATTTAATCAATATGTATTTTACAAATAGCGCCTACAGGGAAGGTGGTTAGTAAACACACAACTAAATATCTATATAGATACTTCTCCTATTAATTACATAAGCAGTATGCAAAATGTTAAATTGCATCATCAAATCAAGAAGTACATGTTTGATGGAAATTACAAATAATTCGTAGTTTGATAAGCTACACCCGGACAAGCGTTTTTAATAGTTACTTTTGAATTCAATCGTTTTGTTTGTGTTATTAATAAACTGTAAAGATATGTTACTGTCATGGAAATTCCAACTGTATGCATTCCCTTCTAACCAAAGCAGTAAGAATCTTGCAACATTTGTTTTGATGCTCTACATCACCATGGCTTTCGCTGTTTCATTGCAGCAGCTCAGATATTATTTATACAAAGCGCCATAACAACATGTAGATTGTATTCTAAATACAACTTTCGCTCATTTTCAAGGACAGCACACACATTTGCATTTCAATACAGTGCACACTGTCTACCCCTTGATCCCGTTAATGAACGCTTTGACCAAAATTGATACTCCTGCTTATTTGTTTCGCTGCGTGTTTTTAAAATGCAAATTGAAATACAGACAGCCAATTCCAGATATTATGGTACTTCAAATGGCCATCAAACCCTTTCGTGGCAGCCCAAATGATACATTCCCGTGAAACATGAACTCGGGTAAGTGACATTTTGTGGGAGATACATCAAGCATAAAATCCCTCCTCTTATCATCATGTCCGGTTTCCTCAGGAACTTAATACACATTTCAGTAGTTGATATCTTAGCTTGAAGTAAAACGCAATATCATTTAAGTGCTTGGATATTGGTCTACAACACGTACTATGTCCAGTGTATACAATATGGAGAAACATAGATCACTTTTCCATTGTGAACATTCAATTCAGTTTTCAGATTCTCAAACAAATTTCAAGGCGTAAATAAATATGACAAGATTTTATTGAACCAATTCCATTGGTTTGAGAATATACATAAATACCCAGCATCACATTGCAGGTGATAATAACTCAATAATAGCCGATACCTGAAACAAAAAAATAGCAGAATAAAATTGGGATATATGGATAAGTCACAACGAAGTCTTGAAACTAGCTGCATGATAAGCTAAACCAAATATTAGAGAAAGCAGAGAATAATTTTGAAGATGTTTTATAAATGTCATCAGCTTTGTCGCGTAAAATAATAATACCACATAGGTAAATTATAATTTTTTGCAAACGAGACTGAAAGTGGGATACGATAAACAAATGATATCATATTTTGTGAAATACCTTTTCCCAATCCAATTCCGTATCCTCCAATTCCGCCGTAGAGACCACCATAGCCTCCAAGTCCTCCGTACAGACCTCCCATGCCTCCGTATAGACCTCCCACGCCTCCGTATAGACCTCCCATGCCTCCGTATAGACCTCCCACGCCTCCGTATAGACCTCCCATGCCTCCGTACAGACCTCCATAGCCTCCGTACAGACCTCCAAGGCCTCCGTGCAATCCACCCATTCCGTAGCCAATTCCGCCCAGTCCTCCTTTCAACCCGCCAATTCCACCATACAGACCGGTAGGCTCGGCAAAGGCGGTAACAGCCAGGCAGGCAACAAGAGCGGCGACTATCTTCATCATTTTGAGTATCTATTGAGTAAGTAGAAAATCGTTGTCAAGAAAGGGAAATAGCATGTTATCGTTACTCATCTGGTACATTCAGTTCACACCACTCATTGTGAATTATGTTATCAGTTTTACTTTCACCTGCATTCATATATTTCCCAATTTACAAGAACGTTTTATGTTACATATTCGTACTTTTATGAATTGGCTCAACATAAAGATTGAAAACAGCCAGATGCGCAGCAGATGAATCAAACATTAAAAGTATACATATATATCACAAGCAAACCTTAAAATAGTACTTACAGTTTGGTCTTGACTCGTATCTGTGTCTCAACGGCAGGTGAAGATAAGAGATGATGGAACAGTTTCCCCCATCCTTTATATATACCATTTGTGAATTATACGTGATTGATTTACCTTGGGCTGGCCACTTCCAGGTAAGTAACGCACCTCAGTTTAATGGTGTAAATTAAGCATTCTTTTCGCATCAAAGGGCCCGAGGTTATCACCCTACGGGTACACATGCGAGCTGGTATACATGAACATCGATTAAGGAAGTACAAGACAACGTATATAAAGGTGGCAAACAGACACACTCTCTCTGGCATCGTCCAACTGCATTTCAAACAGTCCTCGATACTCAACGTTTAACCTATATCAAGTAAATATTCGATAACGGTCTGAAAAGTGTGTATCCAGTAAATATATGATGAGGGAGCAACATACATCAGACATTATAATGCATCTGTGTGATACGACATAACAAGAGACCAGAAAACTGACGCAACACACTAGTACAGCCTCACCACAGTACAGCAGTAGCACTGTACCACACGGGGTCAACTATGCTAACCGTTTCCGTGTAATACAGCAGCCTGCTCACAAGAAAATAGCTTCTGCTGAATATACTGCAGAAGTCCCCAGATACTATACATTATTCTCCCCGAATTTTATTTATCTTACTGCACAATAACAATAAACTACAACAGCTTTATTTCCTAACTGATAGGTACATATATTGGTTTCTTCTCACAAAGGGACTGTCACTATGAATACTCACAACACCTTTTTATGCGTGTAATATCTGTTAAAAGCCTAAATTACACCAATGTCTTCTGAAAACATGATTGACATATGAACAACAGCTTGTTTTCTCGTCTTTGTTGACTTGTCTTTGTATGTGTTTGTGACGGAGGAACCGTTGGGGCAGGATACGCTTACTTTTGGCAACCGCCAGGTATCATCACTATCTGGTAGTCATTCATACGCACATGCGTGTGATCATTAAAGTCGAAATCGTACAATTGTCTCTGCTTCGAGCAGAGCTTTCGAATGATTCTGAAAAGGGTTATGTGGCTTTTATTTGCAACTGCGTTTCTTGAGAGAACTCTCTTATTTTCAACATATCATCTTGATAATTGTACACTTCATTATCAAGGCATTTGTAATAATACGAGCATCACTAAATTTGTTATCTCAATTTCTATAGATAACGCCTGAATATTGATATAATAATTATAGAATGATGACCCTTTAACTACATTAATCGTCAACGCCAGAGAATAATCAGGCTCCAATATCTGCTGAAACAGATTTCATTGGGTGTAAAAGGCAAGATTGTGCTAAAACATATACTGAATATCAGTGATGTCACCAGGTGTTAATGAATAGTTTATATTTGTATATATTTGAGCTCCTCCGTCAGTTCCATCGTGTGCCAGATTGGGAGAATGTTGTCTTTTGACAACGTCTCAGCCATTCATACATTTGCATATATACTGATTCACTGTTGCAAATAACTCACTTTAACGTGTTTTAATCTTCGGGTGAATCTTTGGTTCTAAACATTAGAAAAAAGAAGAAAGTATATAAATCGCCTCTACCCTTTACGTATGCCCTTGACATGATGAAGCAGTAGTGATAGTGATGACTGTGTTCTTTTAAGGCGTGTTTAAACCAAAACTCATATCAAGAATAAAAACACGCGCAAATCAGTTTGACAATGTATAACTATATAAGGGTTTCCCAGAAAAACCGTACATCTAAAAGTAAAGACGTGTGTTTTCAGAAGAAAATGCTCTTAAAGTATAACACAAAGGTGTTTTCAAAGATAGACATGATCAAACGACTTGTTTTTACAGTCTGGTTGTTGTTATAAAGACTTATGACAAGCTTTAAAGTTGGACCATTTATTCCGCTGAATTTCACTCTCTACAGTTACCAAATGCAATCTCCTTTGTATTGATAAATGATTGTCACTTTTGCGTTGTAATCAAACAATAGGGATATATTAGCTATTTGTTTGTTGATTGCAATCTTCAATCCTACCAATCCAGTTCGGAATCTTAAAATTCGCAGTCTGATTTAATCAATATGTATTTTACAAATAGCGCCTACAGGGAAGGTGGTTAGTAAACACACAACTAAATATCTATATAGATACTTCTCCTATTAATTACATAAGCAGTATGCAAAATGTTAAATTGCATCATCAAATCAAGAAGTACATGTTTGATGGAAATTACAAATAATTCGTAGTTTGATAAGCTACACCCGGACAAGCGTTTTTAATAGTTACTTTTGAATTCAATCGTTTTGTTTGTGTTATTAATAAACTGTAAAGATATGTTACTGTCATGGAAATTCCAACTGTATGCATTCCCTTCTAACCAAAGCAGTAAGAATCTTGCAACATTTGTTTTGATGCTCTACATCACCATGGCTTTCGCTGTTTCATTGCAGCAGCTCAGATATTATTTATACAAAGCGCCATAACAACATGTAGATTGTATTCTGAATACAACTTTCGCTCATTTTCAAGGACAGCACACACATTTGCATTTCAATACAGTGCACACTGTCTACCCCTTGATCCCGTTAATGAACGCTTTGACCAAAATTGATACTCCTGCTTATTTGTTTCGCTGCGTGTTTTTAAAATGCAAATTGAAATACAGACAGCCAATTCCAGATATTATGGTACTTCAAATGGCCATCAAACCCTTTCGTGGCAGCCCAAATGATACATTCCCGTGAAACATGAACTCGGGTAAGTGACATTTTGTGGGAGATACATCAAGCATAAAATCCCTCCTCTTATCATCATGTCCGGTTTCCTCAGGAACTTAATACACATTTCAGTAGTTGATATCTTAGCTTGAAGTAAAACGCAATATCATTTAAGTGCTTGGATATTGGTCTACAACACGTACTATGTCCAGTGTATACAATATGGAGAAACATAGATCACTTTTCCATTGTGAACATTCAATTCAGTTTTCAGATTCTCAAACAAATTTCAAGGCGTAAATAAATATGACAAGATTTTATTGAACCAATTCCATTGGTTTGAGAATATACATAAATACCCAGCATCACATTGCAGGTGATAATAACTCAATAATAGCCGATACCTGAAACAAAAAAATAGCAGAATAAAATTGGGATATATGGATAAGTCACAACGAAGTCTTGAAACTAGCTGCATGATAAGCTAAACCAAATATTAGAGAAAGCAGAGAATAATTTTGAAGATGTTTTATAAATGTCATCAGCTTTGTCGCGTAAAATAATAATACCACATAGGTAAATTATAATTTTTTGCAAACGAGACTGAAAGTGGGATACGATAAACAAATGATATCATATTTTGTGAAATACCTTTTCCCAATCCAATTCCGTATCCTCCAATTCCGCCGTAGAGACCACCATAGCCTCCAAGTCCTCCGTACAGACCTCCCATGCCTCCGTATAGACCTCCCACGCCTCCGTATAGACCTCCCATGCCTCCGTATAGACCTCCCACGCCTCCGTATAGACCTCCCATGCCTCCGTACAGACCTCCATAGCCTCCGTACAGACCTCCAAGGCCTCCGTGCAATCCACCCATTCCGTAGCCAATTCCGCCCAGTCCTCCTTTCAACCCGCCAATTCCACCATACAGACCGGTAGGCTCGGCAAAGGCGGTAACAGCCAGGCAGGCAACAAGAGCGGCGACTATCTTCATCATTTTGAGTATCTATTGAGTAAGTAGAAAATCGTTGTCAAGAAAGGGAAATAGCATGTTATCGTTACTCATCTGGTACATTCAGTTCACACCACTCATTGTGAATTATGTTATCAGTTTTACTTTCACCTGCATTCATATATTTCCCAATTTACAAGAACGTTTTATGTTACATATTCGTACTTTTATGAATTGGCTCAACATAAAGATTGAAAACAGCCAGATGCGCAGCAGATGAATCAAACATTAAAAGTATACATATATATCACAAGCAAACCTTAAAATAGTACTTACAGTTTGGTCTTGACTCGTATCTGTGTCTCAACGGCAGGTGAAGATAAGAGATGATGGAACAGTTTCCCCCATCCTTTATATATACCATTTGTGAATTATACGTGATTGATTTACCTTGGGCTGGCCACTTCCAGGTAAGTAACGCACCTCAGTTTAATGGTGTAAATTAAGCATTCTTTTCGCATCAAAGGGCCCGAGGTTATCACCCTACGGGTACACATGCGAGCTGGTATACATGAACATCGATTAAGGAAGTACAAGACAACGTATATAAAGGTGGCAAACAGACACACTCTCTCTGGCATCGTCCAACTGCATTTCAAACAGTCCTCGATACTCAACGTTTAACCTATATCAAGTAAATATTCGATAACGGTCTGAAAAGTGTGTATCCAGTAAATATATGATGAGGGAGCAACATACATCAGACATTATAATGCATCTGTGTGATACGACATAACAAGAGACCAGAAAACTGACGCAACACACTAGTACAGCCTCACCACAGTACAGCAGTAGCACTGTACCACACGGGGTCAACTATGCTAACCGTTTCCGTGTAATACAGCAGCCTGCTCACAAGAAAATAGCTTCTGCTGAATATACTGCAGAAGTCCCCAGATACTATACATTATTCTCCCCGAATTTTATTTATCTTACTGCACAATAACAATAAACTACAACAGCTTTATTTCCTAACTGATAGGTACATATATTGGTTTCTTCTCACAAAGGGACTGTCACTATGAATACTCACAACACCTTTTTATGCGTGTAATATCTGTTAAAAGCCTAAATTACACCAATGTCTTCTGAAAACATGATTGACATATGAACAACAGCTTGTTTTCTCGTCTTTGTTGACTTGTCTTTGTATGTGTTTGTGACGGAGGAACCGTTGGGGCAGGATACGCTTACTTTTGGCAACCGCCAGGTATCATCACTATCTGGTAGTCATTCATACGCACATGCGTGTGATCATTAAAGTCGAAATCGTACAATTGTCTCTGCTTCGAGCAGAGCTTTCGAATGATTCTGAAAAGGGTTATGTGGCTTTTATTTGCAACTGCGTTTCTTGAGAGAACTCTCTTATTTTCAACATATCATCTTGATAATTGTACACTTCATTATCAAGGCATTTGTAATAATACGAGCATCACTAAATTTGTTATCTCAATTTCTATAGATAACGCCTGAATATTGATATAATAATTATAGAATGATGACCCTTTAACTACATTAATCGTCAACGCCAGAGAATAATCAGGCTCCAATATCTGCTGAAACAGATTTCATTGGGTGTAAAAGGCAAGATTGTGCTAAAACATATACTGAATATCAGTGATGTCACCAGGTGTTAATGAATAGTTTATATTTGTATATATTTGAGCTCCTCCGTCAGTTCCATCGTGTGCCAGATTGGGAGAATGTTGTCTTTTGACAACGTCTCAGCCATTCATACATTTGCATATATACTGATTCACTGTTGCAAATAACTCACTTTAACGTGTTTTAATCTTCGGGTGAATCTTTGGTTCTAAACATTAGAAAAAAGAAGAAAGTATATAAATCGCCTCTACCCTTTACGTATGCCCTTGACATGATGAAGCAGTAGTGATAGTGATGACTGTGTTCTTTTAAGGCGTGTTTAAACCAAAACTCATATCAAGAATAAAAACACGCGCAAATCAGTTTGACAATGTATAACTATATAAGGGTTTCCCAGAAAAACCGTACATCTAAAAGTAAAGACGTGTGTTTTCAGAAGAAAATGCTCTTAAAGTATAACACAAAGGTGTTTTCAAAGATAGACATGATCAAACGACTTGTTTTTACAGTCTGGTTGTTGTTATAAAGACTTATGACAAGCTTTAAAGTTGGACCATTTATTCCGCTGAATTTCACTCTCTACAGTTACCAAATGCAATCTCCTTTGTATTGATAAATGATTGTCACTTTTGCGTTGTAATCAAACAATAGGGATATATTAGCTATTTGTTTGTTGATTGCAATCTTCAATCCTACCAATCCAGTTCGGAATCTTAAAATTCGCAGTCTGATTTAATCAATATGTATTTTACAAATAGCGCCTACAGGGAAGGTGGTTAGTAAACACACAACTAAATATCTATATAGATACTTCTCCTATTAATTACATAAGCAGTATGCAAAATGTTAAATTGCATCATCAAATCAAGAAGTACATGTTTGATGGAAATTACAAATAATTCGTAGTTTGATAAGCTACACCCGGACAAGCGTTTTTAATAGTTACTTTTGAATTCAATCGTTTTGTTTGTGTTATTAATAAACTGTAAAGATATGTTACTGTCATGGAAATTCCAACTGTATGCATTCCCTTCTAACCAAAGCAGTAAGAATCTTGCAACATTTGTTTTGATGCTCTACATCACCATGGCTTTCGCTGTTTCATTGCAGCAGCTCAGATATTATTTATACAAAGCGCCATAACAACATGTAGATTGTATTCTGAATACAACTTTCGCTCATTTTCAAGGACAGCACACACATTTGCATTTCAATACAGTGCACACTGTCTACCCCTTGATCCCGTTAATGAACGCTTTGACCAAAATTGATACTCCTGCTTATTTGTTTCGCTGCGTGTTTTTAAAATGCAAATTGAAATACAGACAGCCAATTCCAGATATTATGGTACTTCAAATGGCCATCAAACCCTTTCGTGGCAGCCCAAATGATACATTCCCGTGAAACATGAACTCGGGTAAGTGACATTTTGTGGGAGATACATCAAGCATAAAATCCCTCCTCTTATCATCATGTCCGGTTTCCTCAGGAACTTAATACACATTTCAGTAGTTGATATCTTAGCTTGAAGTAAAACGCAATATCATTTAAGTGCTTGGATATTGGTCTACAACACGTACTATGTCCAGTGTATACAATATGGAGAAACATAGATCACTTTTCCATTGTGAACATTCAATTCAGTTTTCAGATTCTCAAACAAATTTCAAGGCGTAAATAAATATGACAAGATTTTATTGAACCAATTCCATTGGTTTGAGAATATACATAAATACCCAGCATCACATTGCAGGTGATAATAACTCAATAATAGCCGATACCTGAAACAAAAAAATAGTAGAATAAAATTGGGATATATGGATAAGTCACAACGAAGTCTTGAAACTAGCTGCATGATAAGCTAAACCAAATATTAGAGAAAGCAGAGAATAATTTTGAAGATGTTTTATAAATGTCATCAGCTTTGTCGCGTAAAATAATAATACCACATAGGTAAATTATAAAATTTTGCAAACGAGACTGAAAGTGGGATACGATAAACAAATGATATCATATTTTGTGAAATACCTTTTCCCAATCCAATTCCGTATCCTCCAATTCCGCCGTAGAGACCACCATAGCCTCCAAGTCCTCCGTACAGACCTCCCATGCCTCCGTATAGACCTCCCACGCCTCCGTATAGACCTCCCATGCCTCCGTATAGACCTCCCACGCCTCCGTATAGACCTCCCATGCCTCCGTACAGACCTCCATAGCCTCCGTACAGACCTCCAAGGCCTCCGTGCAATCCACCCATTCCGTAGCCAATTCCGCCCAGTCCTCCTTTCAACCCGCCAATTCCACCATACAGACCGGTAGGCTCGGCAAAGGCGGTAACAGCCAGGCAGGCAACAAGAGCGGCGACTATCTTCATCATTTTGAGTATCTATTGAGTAAGGTGAAAATCGTTGTCAAGAAAGGGAAATAGCATGTTATCGTTACTCATCTGGTACATTCAGTTCACACCACTCATTGTGAATTATGTTATCAGTTTTACTTTCACCTGCATTCATAGATTTCCCAATTTACAAGAACGTTTTATGTTACATATTCGTACTTTTATGAATTGGCTCAACATAAAGATTGAAAACAGCCAGATGCGCAGCAGATGAATCAAACATTAAAAGTATACATATATATCACAAGCAAACCTTAAAATAGTACTTACAGTTTGGTCTTGACTCGTATCTGTGTCTCAACGGCAGGTGAAGATAAGAGATGATGGAACAGTTTCCCCCATCCTTTATATATACCATTTGTGAATTATACGTGATTGATTTACCTTGGGCTGGCCACTTCCAGGTAAGTAACGCACCTCAGTTTAATGGTGTAAATTAAGCATTCTTTTCGCATCAAAGGGCCCGAGGTTATCACCCTACGGGTACACATGCGAGCTGGTATACATGAACATCGATTAAGGAAGTACAAGACAACGTATATAAAGGTGGCAAACAGACACACTCTCTCTGGCATCGTCCAACTGCATTTCAAACAGTCCTCGATACTCAACGTTTAACCTATATCAAGTAAATATTCGATAACGGTCTGAAAAGTGTGTATCCAGTAAATATATGATGAGGGAGCAACATACATCAGACATTATAATGCATCTGTGTGATACGACATAACAAGAGACCAGAAAACTGACGCAACACACTAGTACAGCCTCACCACAGTACAGCAGTAGCACTGTACCACACGGGGTCAACTATGCTAACCGTTTCCGTGTAATACAGCAGCCTGCTCACAAGAAAATAGCTTCTGCTGAATATACTGCAGAAGTCCCCAGATACTATACATTATTCTCCCCGAATTTTATTTATCTTACTGCACAATAACAATAAACTACAACAGCTTTATTTCCTAACTGATAGGTACATATATTGGTTTCTTCTCACAAAGGGACTGTCACTATGAATACTCACAACACCTTTTTATGCGTGTAATATCTGTTAAAAGCCTAAATTACACCAATGTCTTCTGAAAACATGATTGACATATGAACAACAGCTTGTTTTCTCGTCTTTGTTGACTTGTCTTTGTATGTGTTTGTGACGGAGGAACCGTTGGGGCAGGATACGCTTACTTTTGGCAACCGCCAGGTATCATCACTATCTGGTAGTCATTCATACGCACATGCGTGTGATCATTAAAGTCGAAATCGTACAATTGTCTCTGCTTCGAGCAGAGCTTTCGAATGATTCTGAAAAGGGTTATGTGGCTTTTATTTGCAACTGCGTTTCTTGAGAGAACTCTCTTATTTTCAACATATCATCTTGATAATTGTACACTTCATTATCAAGGCATTTGTAATAATACGAGCATCACTAAATTTGTTATCTCAATTTCTATAGATAACGCCTGAATATTGATATAATAATTATAGAATGATGACCCTTTAACTACATTAATCGTCAACGCCAGAGAATAATCAGGCTCCAATATCTGCTGAAACAGATTTCATTAGGTGTAAAAGGCAAGATTGTGCTAAAACATATACTGAATATCAGTGATGTCACCAGGTGTTAATGAATAGTTTATATTTGTATATATTTGAGCTCCTCCGTCAGTTCCATCGTGTGCCAGATTGGGAGAACGTTGTCTTTTGACAACGTCTCAGCCATTCATACATTTGCATATATACTGATTCACTGTTGCAAATAACTCACTTTAACGTGTTTTAATCTTCGGGTGAATCTTTGGTTCTAAACATTAGAAAAAAGAAGAAAGTATATAAATCGCCTCTACCCTTTACGTATGCCCTTGACATGATGAAGCAGTAGTGATAGTGATGACTGTGTTCTTTTAAGGCGTGTTTAAACCAAAACTCATATCAAGAATAAAAACACGCGCAAATCAGTTTGACAATGTATAACTATATAAGGGTTTCCCAGAAAAACCGTACATCTAAAAGTAAAGACGTGTGTTTTCAGAAGAAAATGCTCTTAAAGTATAACACAAAGGTGTTTTCAAAGATAGACATGATCAAACGACTTGTTTTTACAGTCTGGTTGTTGTTATAAAGACTTATGACAAGCTTTAAAGTTGGACCATTTATTCCGCTGAATTTCACTCTCTACAGTTACCAAATGCAATCTCCTTTGTATTGATAAATGATTGTCACTTTTGCGTTGTAATCAAACAATAGGGATATATTAGCTATTTGTTTGTTGATTGCAATCTTCAATCCTACCAATCCAGTTCGGAATCTTAAAATTCGCAGTCTGATTTAATCAATATGTATTTTACAAATAGCGCCTACAGGGAAGGTGGTTAGTAAACACACAACTAAATATCTATATAGATACTTCTCCTATTAATTACATAAGCAGTATGCAAAATGTTAAATTGCATCATCAAATCAAGAAGTACATGTTTGATGGAAATTACAAATAATTCGTAGTTTGATAAGCTACACCCGGACAAGCGTTTTTAATAGTTACTTTTGAATTCAATCGTTTTGTTTGTGTTATTAATAAACTGTAAAGATATGTTACTGTCATGGAAATTCCAACTGTATGCATTCCCTTCTAACCAAAGCAGTAAGAATCTTGCAACATTTGTTTTGATGCTCTACATCACCATGGCTTTCGCTGTTTCATTGCAGCAGCTCAGATATTATTTATACAAAGCGCCATAACAACATGTAGATTGTATTCTGAATACAACTTTCGCTCATTTTCAAGGACAGCACACACATTTGCATTTCAATACAGTGCACACTGTCTACCCCTTGATCCCGTTAATGAACGCTTTGACCAAAATTGATACTCCTGCTTATTTGTTTCGCTGCGTGTTTTTAAAATGCAAATTGAAATACAGACAGCCAATTCCAGATATTATGGTACTTCAAATGGCCATCAAACCCTTTCGTGGCAGCCCAAATGATACATTCCCGTGAAACATGAACTCGGGTAAGTGACATTTTGTGGGAGATACATCAAGCATAAAATCCCTCCTCTTATCATCATGTCCGGTTTCCTCAGGAACTTAATACACATTTCAGTAGTTGATATCTTAGCTTGAAGTAAAACGCAATATCATTTAAGTGCTTGGATATTGGTCTACAACACGTACTATGTCCAGTGTATACAATATGGAGAAACATAGATCACTTTTCCATTGTGAACATTCAATTCAGTTTTCAGATTCTCAAACAAATTTCAAGGCGTAAATAAATATGACAAGATTTTATTGAACCAATTCCATTGGTTTGAGAATATACATAAATACCCAGCATCACATTGCAGGTGATAATAACTCAATAATAGCCGATACCTGAAACAAAAAAATAGCAGAATAAAATTGGGATATATGGATAAGTCACAACGAAGTCTTGAAACTAGCTGCATGATAAGCTAAACCAAATATTAGAGAAAGCAGAGAATAATTTTGAAGATGTTTTATAAATGTCATCAGCTTTGTCGCGTAAAATAATAATACCACATAGGTAAATTATAAAATTTTGCAAACGAGACTGAAAGTGGGATACGATAAACAAATGATATCATATTTTGTGAAATACCTTTTCCCAATCCAATTCCGTATCCTCCAATTCCGCCGTAGAGACCACCATAGCCTCCAAGTCCTCCGTACAGACCTCCCATGCCTCCGTATAGACCTCCCACGCCTCCGTATAGACCTCCCATGCCTCCGTATAGACCTCCCACGCCTCCGTATAGACCTCCCATGCCTCCGTACAGACCTCCATAGCCTCCGTACAGACCTCCAAGGCCTCCGTGCAATCCACCCATTCCGTAGCCAATTCCGCCCAGTCCTCCTTTCAACCCGCCAATTCCACCATACAGACCGGTAGGCTCGGCAAAGGCGGTAACAGCCAGGCAGGCAACAAGAGCGGCGACTATCTTCATCATTTTGAGTATCTATTGAGTAAGGTGAAAATCGTTGTCAAGAAAGGGAAATAGCATGTTATCGTTACTCATCTGGTACATTCAGTTCACACCACTCATTGTGAATTATGTTATCAGTTTTACTTTCACCTGCATTCATATATTTCCCAATTTACAAGAACGTTTTATGTTACATATTCGTACTTTTATGAATTGGCTCAACATAAAGATTGAAAACAGCCAGATGCGCAGCAGATGAATCAAACATTAAAAGTATACATATATATCACAAGCAAACCTTAAAATAGTACTTACAGTTTGGTCTTGACTCGTATCTGTGTCTCAACGGCAGGTGAAGATAAGAGATGATGGAACAGTTTCCCCCATCCTTTATATATACCATTTGTGAATTATACGTGATTGATTTACCTTGGGCTGGCCACTTCCAGGTAAGTAACGCACCTCAGTTTAATGGTGTAAATTAAGCATTCTTTTCGCATCAAAGGGCCCGAGGTTATCACCCTACGGGTACACATGCGAGCTGGTATACATGAACATCGATTAAGGAAGTACAAGACAACGTATATAAAGGTGGCAAACAGACACACTCTCTCTGGCATCGTCCAACTGCATTTCAAACAGTCCTCGATACTCAACGTTTAACCTATATCAAGTAAATATTCGATAACGGTCTGAAAAGTGTGTATCCAGTAAATATATGATGAGGGAGCAACATACATCAGACATTATAATGCATCTGTGTGATACGACATAACAAGAGACCAGAAAACTGACGCAACACACTAGTACAGCCTCACCACAGTACAGCAGTAGCACTGTACCACACGGGGTCAACTATGCTAACCGTTTCCGTGTAATACAGCAGCCTGCTCACAAGAAAATAGCTTCTGCTGAATATACTGCAGAAGTCCCCAGATACTATACATTATTCTCCCCGAATTTTATTTATCTTACTGCACAATAACAATAAACTACAACAGCTTTATTTCCTAACTGATAGGTACATATATTGGTTTCTTCTCACAAAGGGACTGTCACTATGAATACTCACAACACCTTTTTATGCGTGTAATATCTGTTAAAAGCCTAAATCACACCAATGTCTTCTGAAAACATGATTGACATATGAACAACAGCTTGTTTTCTCGTCTTTGTTGACTTGTCTTTGTATGTGTTTGTGACGGAGGAACCGTTGGGGCAGGATACGCTTACTTTTGGCAACCGCCAGGTATCATCACTATCTGGTAGTCATTCATACGCACATGCGTGTGATCATTAAAGTCGAAATCGTACAATTGTCTCTGCTTCGAGCAGAGCTTTCGAATGATTCTGAAAAGGGTTATGTGGCTTTTATTTGCAACTGCGTTTCTTGAGAGAACTCTCTTATTTTCAACATATCATCTTGATAATTGTACACTTCATTATCAAGGCATTTGTAATAATACGAGCATCACTAAATTTGTTATCTCAATTTCTATAGATAACGCCTGAATATTGATATAATAATTATAGAATGATGACCCTTTAACTACATTAATCGTCAACGCCAGAGAATAATCAGGCTCCAATATCTGCTGAAACAGATTTCATTGGGTGTAAAAGGCAAGATTGTGCTAAAACATATACTGAATATCAGTGATGTCACCAGGTGTTAATGAATAGTTTATATTTGTATATATTTGAGCTCCTCCGTCAGTTCCATCGTGTGCCAGATTGGGAGAACGTTGTCTTTTGACAACGTCTCAGCCATTCATACATTTGCATATATACTGATTCACTGTTGCAAATAACTCACTTTAACGTGTTTTAATCTTCGGGTGAATCTTTGGTTCTAAACATTAGAAAAAAGAAGAAAGTATATAAATCGCCTCTACCCTTTACGTATGCCCTTGACATGATGAAGCAGTAGTGATAGTGATGACTGTGTTCTTTTAAGGCGTGTTTAAACCAAAACTCATATCAAGAATAAAAACACGCGCAAATCAGTTTGACAATGTATAACTATATAAGGGTTTCCCAGAAAAACCGTACATCTAAAAGTAAAGACGTGTGTTTTCAGAAGAAAATGCTCTTAAAGTATAACACAAAGGTGTTTTCAAAGATAGACATGATCAAACGACTTGTTTTTACAGTCTGGTTGTTGTTATAAAGACTTATGACAAGCTTTAAAGTTGGACCATTTATTCCGCTGAATTTCACTCTCTACAGTTACCAAATGCAATCTCCTTTGTATTGATAAATGATTGTCACTTTTGCGTTGTAATCAAACAATAGGGATATATTAGCTATTTGTTTGTTGATTGCAATCTTCAATCCTACCAATCCAGTTCGGAATCTTAAAATTCGCAGTCTGATTTAATCAATATGTATTTTACAAATAGCGCCTACAGGGAAGGTGGTTAGTAAACACACAACTAAATATCTATATAGATACTTCTCCTATTAATTACATAAGCAGTATGCAAAATGTTAAATTGCATCATCAAATCAAGAAGTACATGTTTGATGGAAATTACAAATAATTCGTAGTTTGATAAGCTACACCCGGACAAGCGTTTTTAATAGTTACTTTTGAATTCAATCGTTTTGTTTGTGTTATTAATAAACTGTAAAGATATGTTACTGTCATGGAAATTCCAACTGTATGCATTCCCTTCTAACCAAAGCAGTAAGAATCTTGCAACATTTGTTTTGATGCTCTACATCACCATGGCTTTCGCTGTTTCATTGCAGCAGCTCAGATATTATTTATACAAAGCGCCATAACAACATGTAGATTGTATTCTGAATACAACTTTCGCTCATTTTCAAGGACAGCACACACATTTGCATTTCAATACAGTGCACACTGTCTACCCCTTGATCCCGTTAATGAACGCTTTGACCAAAATTGATACTCCTGCTTATTTGTTTCGCTGCGTGTTTTTAAAATGCAAATTGAAATACAGACAGCCAATTCCAGATATTATGGTACTTCAAATGGCCATCAAACCCTTTCGTGGCAGCCCAAATGATACATTCCCGTGAAACATGAACTCGGGTAAGTGACATTTTGTGGGAGATACATCAAGCATAAAATCCCTCCTCTTATCATCATGTCCGGTTTCCTCAGGAACTTAATACACATTTCAGTAGTTGATATCTTAGCTTGAAGTAAAACGCAATATCATTTAAGTGCTTGGATATTGGTCTACAACACGTACTATGTCCAGTGTATACAATATGGAGAAACATAGATCACTTTTCCATTGTGAACATTCAATTCAGTTTTCAGATTCTCAAACAAATTTCAAGGCGTAAATAAATATGACAAGATTTTATTGAACCAATTCCATTGGTTTGAGAATATACATAAATACCCAGCATCACATTGCAGGTGATAATAACTCAATAATAGCCGATACCTGAAACAAAAAAATAGCAGAATAAAATTGGGATATATGGATAAGTCACAACGAAGTCTTGAAACTAGCTGCATGATAAGCTAAACCAAATATTAGAGAAAGCAGAGAATAATTTTGAAGATGTTTTATAAATGTCATCAGCTTTGTCGCGTAAAATAATAATACCACATAGGTAAATTATAAAATTTTGCAAACGAGACTGAAAGTGGGATACGATAAACAAATGATATCATATTTTGTGAAATACCTTTTCCCAATCCAATTCCGTATCCTCCAATTCCGCCGTAGAGACCACCATAGCCTCCAAGTCCTCCGTACAGACCTCCCATGCCTCCGTATAGACCTCCCACGCCTCCGTATAGACCTCCCATGCCTCCGTATAGACCTCCCACGCCTCCGTATAGACCTCCCATGCCTCCGTACAGACCTCCATAGCCTCCGTACAGACCTCCAAGGCCTCCGTGCAATCCACCCATTCCGTAGCCAATTCCGCCCAGTCCTCCTTTCAACCCGCCAATTCCACCATACAGACCGGTAGGCTCGGCAAAGGCGGTAACAGCCAGGCAGGCAACAAGAGCGGCGACTATCTTCATCATTTTGAGTATCTATTGAGTAAGGTGAAAATCGTTGTCAAGAAAGGGAAATAGCATGTTATCGTTACTCATCTGGTACATTCAGTTCACACCACTCATTGTGAATTATGTTATCAGTTTTACTTTCACCTGCATTCATATATTTCCCAATTTACAAGAACGTTTTATGTTACATATTCGTACTTTTATGAATTGGCTCAACATAAAGATTGAAAACAGCCAGATGCGCAGCAGATGAATCAAACATTAAAAGTATACATATATATCACAAGCAAACCTTAAAATAGTACTTACAGTTTGGTCTTGACTCGTATCTGTGTCTCAACGGCAGGTGAAGATAAGAGATGATGGAACAGTTTCCCCCATCCTTTATATATACCATTTGTGAATTATACGTGATTGATTTACCTTGGGCTGGCCACTTCCAGGTAAGTAACGCACCTCAGTTTAATGGTGTAAATTAAGCATTCTTTTCGCATCAAAGGGCCCGAGGTTATCACCCTACGGGTACACATGCGAGCTGGTATACATGAACATCGATTAAGGAAGTACAAGACAACGTATATAAAGGTGGCAAACAGACACACTCTCTCTGGCATCGTCCAACTGCATTTCAAACAGTCCTCGATACTCAACGTTTAACCTATATCAAGTAAATATTCGATAACGGTCTGAAAAGTGTGTATCCAGTAAATATATGATGAGGGAGCAACATACATCAGACATTATAATGCATCTGTGTGATACGACATAACAAGAGACCAGAAAACTGACGCAACACACTAGTACAGCCTCACCACAGTACAGCAGTAGCACTGTACCACACGGGGTCAACTATGCTAACCGTTTCCGTGTAATACAGCAGCCTGCTCACAAGAAAATAGCTTCTGCTGAATATACTGCAGAAGTCCCCAGATACTATACATTATTCTCCCCGAATTTTATTTATCTTACTGCACAATAACAATAAACTACAACAGCTTTATTTCCTAACTGATAGGTACATATATTGGTTTCTTCTCACAAAGGGACTGTCACTATGAATACTCACAACACCTTTTTATGCGTGTAATATCTGTTAAAAGCCTAAATTACACCAATGTCTTCTGAAAACATGATTGACATATG
Source organism: Haliotis rufescens (assembly GCF_023055435.1). Classification (NCBI taxonomy): domain Eukaryota; kingdom Metazoa; phylum Mollusca; class Gastropoda; order Lepetellida; family Haliotidae; genus Haliotis; species Haliotis rufescens. The sequence goes on from NW_025963802.1 coordinate 912,812, forward strand.
AACAACAGCTTGTTTTCTCGTCTTTGTTGACTTGTCTTTGTATGTGTTTGTGACGGAGGAACCGTTGGGGCAGGATACGCTTACTTTTGGCAACCGCCAGGTATCATCACTATCTGGTAGTCATTCATACGCACATGCGTGTGATCATTAAAGTCGAAATCGTACCATGGTCTCTGCTTCGAGCAGAGCTTTCGAATGATTCTGAAAAGGGTTATGTGGCTTTTATTTGCAACTGCGTTTCTTGAGAGAACTCTCTTATTTTCAACATATCATCTTGATAATTGTACACTTCATTATCAAGGCATTTGTAATAATACGAGCATCACTAAATTTGTTATCTCAATTTCTATAGATAACGCCTGAATATTGATATAATAATTATAGAATGATGACCCTTTAACTACATTAATCGTCAACGCCAGAGAATAATCAGGCTCCAATATCTGCTGAAACAGATTTCATTGGGTGTAAAAGGCAAGATTGTGCTAAAACATATACTGAATATCAGTGATGTCACCAGGTGTTAATGAATAGTTTATATTTGTATATATTTGAGCTCCTCCGTCAGTTCCATCGTGTGCCAGATTGGGAGAACGTTGTCTTTTGACAACGTCTCAGCCATTCATACATTTGCATATATACTGATTCACTGTTGCAAATAACTCACTTTAACGTGTTTTAATCTTCGGGTGAATCTTTGGTTCTAAACATTAGAAAAAAGAAGAAAGTATATAAATCGCCTCTACCCTTTACGTATGCCCTTGACATGATGAAGCAGTAGTGATAGTGATGACTGTGTTCTTTTAAGGCGTGTTTAAACCAAAACTCATATCAAGAATAAAAACACGCGCAAATCAGTTTGACAATGTATAACTATATAAGGGTTTCCCAGAAAAACCGTACATCTAAAAGTAAAGACGTGTGTTTTCAGAAGAAAATGCTCTTAAAGTATAACACAAAGGTGTTTTCAAAGATAGACATGATCAAACGACTTGTTTTTACAGTCTGGTTGTTGTTATAAAGACTTATGACAAGCTTTAAAGTTGGACCATTTATTCCGCTGAATTTCACTCTCTACAGTTACCAAATGCAATCTCCTTTGTATTGATAAATGATTGTCACTTTTGCGTTGTAATCAAACAATAGGGATATATTAGCTATTTGTTTGTTGATTGCAATCTTCAATCCTACCAATCCAGTTCGGAATCTTAAAATTCGCAGTCTGATTTAATCAATATGTATTTTACAAATAGCGCCTACAGGGAAGGTGGTTAGTAAACACACAACTAAATATCTATATAGATACTTCTCCTATTAATTACATAAGCAGTATGCAAAATGTTAAATTGCATCATCAAATCAAGAAGTACATGTTTGATGGAAATTACAAATAATTCGTAGTTTGATAAGCTACACCCGGACAAGCGTTTTTAATAGTTACTTTTGAATTCAATCGTTTTGTTTGTGTTATTAATAAACTGTAAAGATATGTTACTGTCATGGAAATTCCAACTGTATGCATTCCCTTCTAACCAAAGCAGTAAGAATCTTGCAACATTTGTTTTGATGCTCTACATCACCATGGCTTTCGCTGTTTCATTGCAGCAGCTCAGATATTATTTATACAAAGCGCCATAACAACATGTAGATTGTATTCTGAATACAACTTTCGCTCATTTTCAAGGACAGCACACACATTTGCATTTCAATACAGTACACACTGTCTACCCCTTGATCCCGTTAATGAACGCTTTGACCAAAATTGATACTCCTGCTTATTTGTTTCGCTGCGTGTTTTTAAAATGCAAATTGAAATACAGACAGCCAATTCCAGATATTATGGTACTTCAAATGGCCATCAAACCCTTTCGTGGCAGCCCAAATGATACATTCCCGTGAAACATGAACTCGGGTAAGTGACATTTTGTGGGAGATACATCAAGCATAAAATCCCTCCTCTTATCATCATGTCCGGTTTCCTCAGGAACTTAATACACATTTCAGTAGTTGATATCTTAGCTTGAAGTAAAACGCAATATCATTTAAGTGCTTGGATATTGGTCTACAACACGTACTATGTCCAGTGTATACAATATGGAGAAACATAGATCACTTTTCCATTGTGAACATTCAATTCAGTTTTCAGATTCTCAAACAAATTTCAAGGCGTAAATAAATATGACAAGATTTTATTGAACCAATTCCATTGGTTTGAGAATATACATAAATACCCAGCATCACATTGCAGGTGATAATAACTCAATAATAGCCGATACCTGAAACAAAAAAATAGTAGAATAAAATTGGGATATATGGATAAGTCACAACGAAGTCTTGAAACTAGCTGCATGATAAGCTAAACCAAATATTAGAGAAAGCAGAGAATAATTTTGAAGATGTTTTATAAATGTCATCAGCTTTGTCGCGTAAAATAATAATACCACATAGGTAAATTATAAAATTTTGCAAACGAGACTGAAAGTGGGATACGATAAACAAATGATATCATATTTTGTGAAATACCTTTTCCCAATCCAATTCCGTATCCTCCAATTCCGCCGTAGAGACCACCATAGCCTCCAAGTCCTCCGTACAGACCTCCCATGCCTCCGTATAGACCTCCCACGCCTCCGTATAGACCTCCCATGCCTCCGTATAGACCTCCCACGCCTCCGTATAGACCTCCCATGCCTCCGTACAGACCTCCATAGCCTCCGTACAGACCTCCAAGGCCTCCGTGCAATCCACCCATTCCGTAGCCAATTCCGCCCAGTCCTCCTTTCAACCCGCCAATTCCACCATACAGACCGGTAGGCTCGGCAAAGGCGGTAACAGCCAGGCAGGCAACAAGAGCGGCGACTATCTTCATCATTTTGAGTATCTATTGAGTAAGGTGAAAATCGTTGTCAAGAAAGGGAAATAGCATGTTATCGTTACTCATCTGGTACATTCAGTTCACACCACTCATTGTGAATTATGTTATCAGTTTTACTTTCACCTGCATTCATATATTTCCCAATTTACAAGAACGTTTTATGTTACATATTCGTACTTTTATGAATTGGCTCAACATAAAGATTGAAAACAGCCAGATGCGCAGCAGATGAATCAAACATTAAAAGTATACATATATATCACAAGCAAACCTTAAAATAGTACTTACAGTTTGGTCTTGACTCGTATCTGTGTCTCAACGGCAGGTGAAGATAAGAGATGATGGAACAGTTTCCCCCATCCTTTATATATACCATTTGTGAATTATACGTGATTGATTTACCTTGGGCTGGCCACTTCCAGGTAAGTAACGCACCTCAGTTTAATGGTGTAAATTAAGCATTCTTTTCGCATCAAAGGGCCCGAGGTTATCACCCTACGGGTACACATGCGAGCTGGTATACATGAACATCGATTAAGGAAGTACAAGACAACGTATATAAAGGTGGCAAACAGACACACTCTCTCTGGCATCGTCCAACTGCATTTCAAACAGTCCTCGATACTCAACGTTTAACCTATATCAAGTAAATATTCGATAACGGTCTGAAAAGTGTGTATCCAGTAAATATATGATGAGGGAGCAACATACATCAGACATTATAATGCATCTGTGTGATACGACATAACAAGAGACCAGAAAACTGACGCAACACACTAGTACAGCCTCACCACAGTACAGCAGTAGCACTGTACCACACGGGGTCAACTATGCTAACCGTTTCCGTGTAATACAGCAGCCTGCTCACAAGAAAATAGCTTCTGCTGAATATACTGCAGAAGTCCCCAGATACTATACATTATTCTCCCCGAATTTTATTTATCTTACTGCACAATAACAATAAACTACAACAGCTTTATTTCCTAACTGATAGGTACATATATTGGTTTCTTCTCACAAAGGGACTGTCACTATGAATACTCACAACACCTTTTTATGCGTGTAATATCTGTTAAAAGCCTAAATTACACCAATGTCTTCTGAAAACATGATTGACATATGAACAACAGCTTGTTTTCTCGTCTTTGTTGACTTGTCTTTGTATGTGTTTGTGACGGAGGAACCGTTGGGGCAGGATACGCTTACTTTTGGCAACCGCCAGGTATCATCACTATCTGGTAGTCATTCATACGCACATGCGTGTGATCATTAAAGTCGAAATCGTACAATTGTCTCTGCTTCGAGCAGAGCTTTCGAATGATTCTGAAAAGGGTTATGTGGCTTTTATTTGCAACTGCGTTTCTTGAGAGAACTCTCTTATTTTCAACATATCATCTTGATAATTGTACACTTCATTATCAAGGCATTTGTAATAATACGAGCATCACTAAATTTGTTATCTCAATTTCTATAGATAACGCCTGAATATTGATATAATAATTATAGAATGATGACCCTTTAACTACATTAATCGTCAACGCCAGAGAATAATCAGGCTCCAATATCTGCTGAAACAGATTTCATTGGGTGTAAAAGGCAAGATTGTGCTAAAACATATACTGAATATCAGTGATGTCACCAGGTGTTAATGAATAGTTTATATTTGTATATATTTGAGCTCCTCCGTCAGTTCCATCGTGTGCCAGATTGGGAGAACGTTGTCTTTTGACAACGTCTCAGCCATTCATACATTTGCATATATACTGATTCACTGTTGCAAATAACTCACTTTAACGTGTTTTAATCTTCGGGTGAATCTTTGGTTCTAAACATTAGAAAAAAGAAGAAAGTATATAAATCGCCTCTACCCTTTACGTATGCCCTTGACATGATGAAGCAGTAGTGATAGTGATGACTGTGTTCTTTTAAGGCGTGTTTAAACCAAAACTCATATCAAGAATAAAAACACGCGCAAATCAGTTTGACAATGTATAACTATATAAGGGTTTCCCAGAAAAACCGTACATCTAAAAGTAAAGACGTGTGTTTTCAGAAGAAAATGCTCTTAAAGTATAACACAAAGGTGTTTTCAAAGATAGACATGATCAAACGACTTGTTTTTACAGTCTGGTTGTTGTTATAAAGACTTATGACAAGCTTTAAAGTTGGACCATTTATTCCGCTGAATTTCACTCTCTACAGTTACCAAATGCAATCTCCTTTGTATTGATAAATGATTGTCACTTTTGCGTTGTAATCAAACAATAGGGATATATTAGCTATTTGTTTGTTGATTGCAATCTTCAATCCTACCAATCCAGTTCGGAATCTTAAAATTCGCAGTCTGATTTAATCAATATGTATTTTACAAATAGCGCCTACAGGGAAGGTGGTTAGTAAACACACAACTAAATATCTATATAGATACTTCTCCTATTAATTACATAAGCAGTATGCAAAATGTTAAATTGCATCATCAAATCAAGAAGTACATGTTTGATGGAAATTACAAATAATTCGTAGTTTGATAAGCTACACCCGGACAAGCGTTTTTAATAGTTACTTTTGAATTCAATCGTTTTGTTTGTGTTATTAATAAACTGTAAAGATATGTTACTGTCATGGAAATTCCAACTGTATGCATTCCCTTCTAACCAAAGCAGTAAGAATCTTGCAACATTTGTTTTGATGCTCTACATCACCATGGCTTTCGCTGTTTCATTGCAGCAGCTCAGATATTATTTATACAAAGCGCCATAACAACATGTAGATTGTATTCTGAATACAACTTTCGCTCATTTTCAAGGACAGCACACACATTTGCATTTCAATACAGTGCACACTGTCTACCCCTTGATCCCGTTAATGAACGCTTTGACCAAAATTGATACTCCTGCTTATTTGTTTCGCTGCGTGTTTTTAAAATGCAAATTGAAATACAGACAGCCAATTCCAGATATTATGGTACTTCAAATGGCCATCAAACCCTTTCGTGGCAGCCCAAATGATACATTCCCGTGAAACATGAACTCGGGTAAGTGACATTTTGTGGGAGATACATCAAGCATAAAATCCCTCCTCTTATCATCATGTCCGGTTTCCTCAGGAACTTAATACACATTTCAGTAGTTGATATCTTAGCTTGAAGTAAAACGCAATATCATTTAAGTGCTTGGATATTGGTCTACAACACGTACTATGTCCAGTGTATACAATATGGAGAAACATAGATCACTTTTCCATTGTGAACATTCAATTCAGTTTTCAGATTCTCAAACAAATTTCAAGGCGTAAATAAATATGACAAGATTTTATTGAACCAATTCCATTGGTTTGAGAATATACATAAATACCCAGCATCACATTGCAGGTGATAATAACTCAATAATAGCCGATACCTGAAACAAAAAAATAGTAGAATAAAATTGGGATATATGGATAAGTCACAACGAAGTCTTGAAACTAGCTGCATGATAAGCTAAACCAAATATTAGAGAAAGCAGAGAATAATTTTGAAGATGTTTTATAAATGTCATCAGCTTTGTCGCGTAAAATAATAATACCACATAGGTAAATTATAAAATTTTGCAAACGAGACTGAAAGTGGGATACGATAAACAAATGATATCATATTTTGTGAAATACCTTTTCCCAATCCAATTCCGTATCCTCCAATTCCGCCGTAGAGACCACCATAGCCTCCAAGTCCTCCGTACAGACCTCCCATGCCTCCGTATAGACCTCCCACGCCTCCGTATAGACCTCCCATGCCTCCGTATAGACCTCCCACGCCTCCGTATAGACCTCCCATGCCTCCGTACAGACCTCCATAGCCTCCGTACAGACCTCCAAGGCCTCCGTGCAATCCACCCATTCCGTAGCCAATTCCGCCCAGTCCTCCTTTCAACCCGCCAATTCCACCATACAGACCGGTAGGCTCGGCAAAGGCGGTAACAGCCAGGCAGGCAACAAGAGCGGCGACTATCTTCATCATTTTGAGTATCTATTGAGTAAGGTGAAAATCGTTGTCAAGAAAGGGAAATAGCATGTTATCGTTACTCATCTGGTACATTCAGTTCACACCACTCATTGTGAATTATGTTATCAGTTTTACTTTCACCTGCATTCATATATTTCCCAATTTACAAGAACGTTTTATGTTACATATTCGTACTTTTATGAATTGGCTCAACATAAAGATTGAAAACAGCCAGATGCGCAGCAGATGAATCAAACATTAAAAGTATACATATATATCACAAGCAAACCTTAAAATAGTACTTACAGTTTGGTCTTGACTCGTATCTGTGTCTCAACGGCAGGTGAAGATAAGAGATGATGGAACAGTTTCCCCCATCCTTTATATATACCATTTGTGAATTATACGTGATTGATTTACCTTGGGCTGGCCACTTCCAGGTAAGTAACGCACCTCAGTTTAATGGTGTAAATTAAGCATTCTTTTCGCATCAAAGGGCCCGAGGTTATCACCCTACGGGTACACATGCGAGCTGGTATACATGAACATCGATTAAGGAAGTACAAGACAACGTATATAAAGGTGGCAAACAGACACACTCTCTCTGGCATCGTCCAACTGCATTTCAAACAGTCCTCGATACTCAACGTTTAACCTATATCAAGTAAATATTCGATAACGGTCTGAAAAGTGTGTATCCAGTAAATATATGATGAGGGAGCAACATACATCAGACATTATAATGCATCTGTGTGATACGACATAACAAGAGACCAGAAAACTGACGCAACACACTAGTACAGCCTCACCACAGTACAGCAGTAGCACTGTTCCACACGGGGTCAACTATGCTAACCGTTTCCGTGTAATACAGCAGCCTGCTCACAAGAAAATAGCTTCTGCTGAATATACTGCAGAAGTCCCCAGATACTACATTATTCTCCCCGAATTTTATTTATCTTACTGCACAATAACAATAAACTACAACAGCTTTATTTCCTAACTGATAGGTACATATATTGGTTTCTTCTCACAAAGGGACTGTCACTATGAATACTCACAACACCTTTTTATGCGTGTAATATCTGTTAAAAGCCTAAATTACACCAATGTCTTCTGAAAACATGATTGACATATGAACAACAGCTTGTTTTCTCGTCTTTGTTGACTTGTCTTTGTATGTGTTTGTGACGGAGGAACCGTTGGGGCAGGATACGCTTACTTTTGGCAACCGCCAGGTATCATCACTATCTGGTAGTCATTCATACGCACATGCGTGTGATCATTTAAGTCGAAATCGTACCATGGTCTCTGCTTCGAGCAGAGGTTTCGAATGATTCTGAAAAGGGTTATGTGGCTTTTATTTGCAACTGCGTTTCTTGAGAGAACTCTCTTATTTTCAACATATCATCTTGGTAATTGTACACTTCATTATCAAGGCATTTGTAATAATACGAGCATCACTAAATTTGTTATCTCAATTTCTATAGATAACGCCTGAATATTGATATAATAATTATAGAATGATGACCCTTTAACTACATAAATCGTCAACGCCAGAGAATAATCAGGCTCCATTATCTGCTGAAACAGATTTCATTGGGTGTAAAAGGCAAGATTGTGCTAAAACATATACTGAATATCAGTGATGTCACCAGGTGTTAATGAATAGTTTATATTTGTGTATATTTGAGCTCCTCCGTCTGTTCCATCGTGTGCCAGATTGGGAGAATGTTGTCTTTTGACAACGTCTCAGCCATTCATACATTTGCATATATACTGAATCACTGTTGCAAATAACTCACTTTAACGTGTTTTAATCTTCGGGTGAATCTTTGGTTCTAAACATTAGAAGAAAGAAGAAAGTATATAAATCGCCTCTACCCTTTACGTATGCCCTTGACATGATGAAGCAGTAGTGATAGTGATGACTGTGTTCTTTTAAGGCGTGTTTAAACCAAAACTCATACCAAGAATAAAACACGCGCAAATCAGTTTGACAATGTATAACTATATAAGCGTTTCCCAGAAAAACCGTACATCTAAAAGTAAAGACGTGTGTTTTCAGAAGAAAATGCTCTTAAAGTATAACACAAAGGTGTTTTCAAAGATAGACATGATCAAACGACTTGTTTTTACAGTCTGGTTGTTGTTATAAAGACTTATGACAAGCTTTAAAGTTGGACCATTTATTCCGCTGAATTTCACTCTCTACAGTTACCAAATGCAATCTCCTTTGTATTGATAAATGATTGTCACTTTTGCGTTGTAATCAAACAATAGGGATATATTAGCTATTTGTTTGTTGATTGCAATCTTCAATCCTACCAATCCAGTTCGGAATCTTAAAATTCGCAGTCTGATTTAATCAATATGTATTTTACAAATAGCGCCTACAGGGAAGGTGGTTAGTAAACACACAACTAAATATCTATATAGATACTTCTCCTATTAATTACATAAGCAGTATGCAAAATGTTAAATTGCATCATCAAATCAAGAAGTACATGTTTGATGGAAATTACAAATAATTCGTAGTTTGATAAGCTACACCCGGACAAGCGTTTTTAATAGTTACTTTTGAATTCAATCGTTTTGTTTGTGTTATTAATAAACTGTAAAGATATGTTACTGTCATGGAAATTCCAACTGTATGCATTCCCTTCTAACCAAAGCAGTAAGAATCTTGCAACATTTGTTTTGATGCTCTACATCACCATGGCTTTCGCTGTTTCATTGCAGCAGCTCAGATATTATTTATACAAAGCGCCATAACAACATGTAGATTGTATTCTGAATACAACTTTCGCTCATTTTCAAGGACAGCACACACATTTGCATTTCAATACAGTGCACACTGTCTACCCCTTGATCCCGTTAATGAACGCTTTGACCAAAATTGATACTCCTGCTTATTTGTTTCGCTGCGTGTTTTTAAAATGCAAATTGAAATACAGACAGCCAATTCCAGATATTATGGTACTTCAAATGGCCATCAAACCCTTTCGTGGCAGCCCAAATGATACATTCCCGTGAAACATGAACTCGGGTAAGTGACATTTTGTGGGAGATACATCAAGCATAAAATCCCTCCTCTTATCATCATGTCCGGTTTCCTCAGGAACTTAATACACATTTCAGTAGTTGATATCTTAGCTTGAAGTAAAACGCAATATCATTTAAGTGCTTGGATATTGGTCTACAACACGTACTATGTCCAGTGTATACAATATGGAGAAACATAGATCACTTTTCCATTGTGAACATTCAATTCAGTTTTCAGATTCTCAAACAAATTTCAAGGCGTAAATAAATATGACAAGATTTTATTGAACCAATTCCATTGGTTTGAGAATATACATAAATACCCAGCATCACATTGCAGGTGATAATAACTCAATAATAGCCGATACCTGAAACAAAAAAATAGTAGAATAAAATTGGGATATATGGATAAGTCACAACGAAGTCTTGAAACTAGCTGCATGATAAGCTAAACCAAATATTAGAGAAAGCAGAGAATAATTTTGAAGATGTTTTATAAATGTCATCAGCTTTGTCGCGTAAAATAATAATACCACATAGGTAAATTATAAAATTTTGCAAACGAGACTGAAAGTGGGATACGATAAACAAATGATATCATATTTTGTGAAATACCTTTTCCCAATCCAATTCCGTATCCTCCAATTCCGCCGTAGAGACCACCATAGCCTCCAAGTCCTCCGTACAGACCTCCCATGCCTCCGTATAGACCTCCCACGCCTCCGTATAGACCTCCCATGCCTCCGTATAGACCTCCCACGCCTCCGTATAGACCTCCCATGCCTCCGTACAGACCTCCATAGCCTCCGTACAGACCTCCAAGGCCTCCGTGCAATCCACCCATTCCGTAGCCAATTCCGCCCAGTCCTCCTTTCAACCCGCCAATTCCACCATACAGACCGGTAGGCTCGGCAAAGGCGGTAACAGCCAGGCAGGCAACAAGAGCGGCGACTATCTTCATCATTTTGAGTATCTATTGAGTAAGGTGAAAATCGTTGTCAAGAAAGGGAAATAGCATGTTATCGTTACTCATCTGGTACATTCAGTTCACACCACTCATTGTGAATTATGTTATCAGTTTTACTTTCACCTGCATTCATATATTTCCCAATTTACAAGAACGTTTTATGTTACATATTCGTACTTTTATGAATTGGCTCAACATAAAGATTGAAAACAGCCAGATGCGCAGCAGATGAATCAAACATTAAAAGTATACATATATATCACAAGCAAACCTTAAAATAGTACTTACAGTTTGGTCTTGACTCGTATCTGTGTCTCAACGGCAGGTGAAGATAAGAGATGATGGAACAGTTTCCCCCATCCTTTATATATACCATTTGTGAATTATACGTGATTGATTTACCTTGGGCTGGCCACTTCCAGGTAAGTAACGCACCTCAGTTTAATGGTGTAAATTAAGCATTCTTTTCGCATCAAAGGGCCCGAGGTTATCACCCTACGGGTACACATGCGAGCTGGTATACATGAACATCGATTAAGGAAGTACAAGACAACGTATATAAAGGTGGCAAACAGACACACTCTCTCTGGCATCGTCCAACTGCATTTCAAACAGTCCTCGATACTCAACGTTTAACCTATATCAAGTAAATATTCGATAACGGTCTGAAAAGTGTGTATCCAGTAAATATATGATGAGGGAGCAACATACATCAGACATTATAATGCATCTGTGTGATACGACATAACAAGAGACCAGAAAACTGACGCAACACACTAGTACAGCCTCACCACAGTACAGCAGTAGCACTGTACCACACGGGGTCAACTATGCTAACCGTTTCCGTGTAATACAGCAGCCTGCTCACAAGAAAATAGCTTCTGCTGAATATACTGCAGAAGTCCCCAGATACTACATTATTCTCCCCGAATTTTATTTATCTTACTGCACAATAACAATAAACTACAACAGCTTTATTTCCTAACTGATAGGTACATATATTGGTTTCTTCTCACAAAGGGACTGTCACTATGAATACTCACAACACCTTTTTATGCGTGTAATATCTGTTAAAAGCCTAAATTACACCAATGTCTTCTGAAAACATGATTGACATATGAACAACAGCTTGTTTTCTCGTCTTTGTTGACTTGTCTTTGTATGTGTTTGTGACGGAGGAACCGTTGGGGCAGGATACGCTTACTTTTGGCAACCGCCAGGTATCATCACTATCTGGTAGTCATTCATACGCACATGCGTGTGATCATTAAAGTCGAAATCGTACCATGGTCTCTGCTTCGAGCAGAGGTTTCGAATGATTCTGAAAAGGGTTATGTGGCTTTTATTTGCAACTGCGTTTCTTGAGAGAACTCTCTTATTTTCAACATATCATCTTGGTAATTGTACACTTCATTATCAAGGCATTTGTAATAATACGAGCATCACTAAATTTGTTATCTCAATTTCTATAGATAACGCCTGAATATTGATATAATAATTATAGAATGATGACCCTTTAACTACATAAATCGTCAACGCCAGAGAATAATCAGGCTCCATTATTTGCTGAAACAGATTTCATTGGGTGTAAAAGGCAAGATTGTGCTAAAACATATACTGAATATCAGTGATGTCACCAGGTGTTAATGAATAGTTTATATTTGTGTATATTTGAGCTCCTCCGTCTGTTCCATCGTGTGCCAGATTGGGAGAATGTTGTCTTTTGACAACGTCTCAGCCATTCATACATTTGCATATATACTGATTCACTGTTGCAAATAACTCACTTTAACGTGTTTTAATCTTCGGGTGAATCTTTGGTTCTAAACATTAGAAGAAAGAAGAAAGTATATAAATCGCCTCTACCCTTTACGTATGCCCTTGACATGATGAAGCAGTAGTGATAGTGATGACTGTGTTCTTTTAAGGCGTGTTTAAACCAAAACTCATACCAAGAATAAAACACGCGCAAATCAGTTTGACAATGAATAACTATATAAGGGTTTCCCAGAAAAACCGTACATCTAAAAGTAAAGACGTGTGTTTTCAGAAGAAAATGCTCTTAAAGTATAACACAAAGGTGTTTTCAAAGATAGACATGATCAAACGACTTGTTTTTACAGTCTGGTTGTTGTTATAAAGACTTATGACAAGCTTTAAAGTTGGACCATTTATTCCGCTGAATTTCACTCTCTACAGTTACCAAATGCAATCTCCTTTGTATTGATAAATGATTGTCACTTTTGCGTTGTAATCAAACAATAGGGATATATTAGCTATTTGTTTGTTGATTGTAATCTTCAATCCTACCAATCCAGTTCGGAATCTTAAAATTCGCGGTCTGATTTAATCAATATGTATTTTACAAATAGCGCCTACAGGGAAGGTGGTTAGTAAACACACAACTAAATATCTATATAGATACTTCTCCTATTAATTACATAAGCAGTATGCAAAATGTTAAATTGCATCATCAAATCAAGAAGTACATGTTTGATGGAAATTACAAATAATTCGTAGTTTGATAAGCTACACCCGGACAAGCGTATTTAATAGTTACTTTTGAATTCAATCGTTTTGTTTGTGTTATTAATAAACTGTAAAGATATGTTACTGTCATGGAAATTCCAACTGTATGCATTCCCTTCTAACCAAAGCAGTAAGAATCTTGCAACATTTGTTTTGATGCTCTACATCACCATGGCTTTCGCTGTTTCATTGCAGCAGCTCAGATATTATTTATACAAAGCGCCATAACAACATGTAGATTGTATCTGAATACAACTTTCGCTCATTTTCAAGGACAGCACACACATTTGCATTTCAATACAGTGCACACTGTCTACCCCTTGATCCCGTTAATGAACGCTTTGACCAAAATTGATACTCCTGCTTATTTGTTTCGCTGCGTGTTTTTAAAATGCAAATTGAAATACAGCCAGCCAAATCCAGATATTAAGGTACTTCAAATGGCCATCAAACCCTTTCGTGGCAGCCCAAATGATACATTCCCGTGAAACATGAACTCGGGTAAGTGACATTTTGTGGGAGATACATCAAGCATAAAATCCCTCCTCTTATCATCATGTCCGGTTTCCTCAGGAACTTAATACACATTTCAGTAGTTGATATCTTAGCTTGAAGTAAAACGCAATATCATTTAAGTGCTTGGATATTGGTCTACAACACGTACTATGTCCAGTGTATACAATATGGAGAAACATAGATCACTTTTCCATTGTGAACATTCAATTCAGTTTTCAGATTCTCAAACAAATTTCAAGGCGTAAATAAATATGACAAGATTTTATTGAACCAATTCCATTGGTTTGAGAATATACATAAATACCCAGCATCACATTGCAGGTGATAATAACTCAATAATAGCCGATACCTGAAACAAAAAAATAGTAGAATAAAATTGGGATATATGGATAAGTCACAACGAAGTCTTGAAACTAGCTGCATGATAAGCTAAACCAAATATTAGAGAAAGCAGAGAATAATTTTGAAGATGTTTTATAAATGTCATCAGCTTTGTCGCGTAAAATAATAATACCACATAGGTAAATTATAAAATTTTGCAAACGAGACTGAAAGTGGGATACGATAAACAAATGATATCATATTTTGTGAAATACCTTTTCCCAATCCAATTCCGTATCCTCCAATTCCGCCGTAGAGACCACCATAGCCTCCAAGTCCTCCGTACAGACCTCCCATGCCTCCGTATAGACCTCCCACGCCTCCGTATAGACCTCCCATGCCTCCGTATAGACCTCCCACGCCTCCGTATAGACCTCCCATGCCTCCGTACAGACCTCCATAGCCTCCGTACAGACCTCCAAGGCCTCCGTGCAATCCACCCATTCCGTAGCCAATTCCGCCCAGTCCTCCTTTCAACCCGCCAATTCCACCATACAGACCGGTAGGCTCGGCAAAGGCGGTAACAGCCAGGCAGGCAACAAGAGCGGCGACTATCTTCATCATTTTGAGTATCTATTGAGTAAGGTGAAAATCGTTGTCAAGAAAGGGAAATAGCATGTTATCGTTACTCATCTGGTACATTCAGTTCACACCACTCATTGTGAATTATGTTATCAGTTTTACTTTCACCTGCATTCATATATTTCCCAATTTACAAGAACGTTTTATGTTACATATTCGTACTTTTATGAATTGGCTCAACATAAAGATTGAAAACAGCCAGATGCGCAGCAGATGAATCAAACATTAAAAGTAGCCATATATATCACAAGCAAACCTTAAAATAGTACTTACAGTTTGGTCTTGACTCGTATCTGTGTCTCAACGGCAGGTGAAGATAAGAGATGATGGAACAGTTTCCCCCATCCTTTATATATACCATTTGTGAATTATACGTGATTGATTTACCTTGGGCTGGCCACTTCCAGGTAAGTAACGCACCTCAGTTTAATGGTGTAAATTAAGCATTCTTTTCGCATCAAAGGGCCCGAGGTTATCACCCTACGGGTACACATGCGAGCTGGTATACATGAACATCGATTAAGGAAGTACAAGACAACGTATATAAAGGTGGCAAACAGACACACTCTCTCTGGCATCGTCCAACTGCATTTCAAACAGTCCTCGATACTCAACGTTTAACCTATATCAAGTAAATATTCGATAACGGTCTGAAAAGTGTGTATCCAGTAAATATATGATGAGGGAGCAACATACATCAGACATTATAATGCATCTGTGTGATACGACATAACAAGAGACCAGAAAACTGACGCAACACACTAGTACAGCCTCACCACAGTACAGCAGTAGCACTGTACCACACGGGGTCAACTATGCTAACCGTTTCCGTGTAATACAGCAGCCTGCTCACAAGAAAATAGCTTCTGCTGAATATACTGCAGAAGTCCCCAGATACTATACATTATTCTCCCCGAATTTTATTTATCTTACTGCACAATAACAATAAACTACAACAGCTTTATTTCCTAACTGATAGGTACATATATTGGTTTCTTCTCACAAAGGGACTGTCACAATGAATACTCACAACACCTTTTTATGCGTGTAATATCTGTTAAAAGCCTAAATTACACCAATGTCTTCTGAAAACATGATTGACATATGAACAACAGCTTGTTTTCTCGTCTTTGTTGACTTGTCTTTGTATGTGTTTGTGACGGAGGAACCGTTGGGGCAGGATACGCTTACTTTTGGCAACCGCCAGGTATCATCACTATCTGGTAGTCATTCATACGCACATGCGTGTGATCATTAAAGTCGAAATCGTACAATTGTCTCTGCTTCGAGCAGAGCTTTCGAATGATTCTGAAAAGGGTTATGTGGCTTTTATTTGCAACTGCGTTTCTTGAGAGAACTCTCTTATTTTCAACATATCATCTTGATAATTGTACACTTCATTATCAAGGCATTTGTAATAATACGAGCATCACTAAATTTGTTATCTCAATTTCTATAGATAACGCCTGAATATTGATATAATAATTATAGAATGATGACCCTTTAACTACATTAATCGTCAACGCCAGAGAATAATCAGGCTCCAATATCTGCTGAAACAGATTTCATTGGGTGTAAAAGGCAAGATTGTGCTAAAACATATACTGAATATCAGTGATGTCACCAGGTGTTAATGAATAGTTTATATTTGTATATATTTGAGCTCCTCCGTCAGTTCCATCGTGTGCCAGATTGGGAGAACGTTGTCTTTTGACAACGTCTCAGCCATTCATACATTTGCATATATACTGATTCACTGTTGCAAATAACTCACTTTAACGTGTTTTAATCTTCGGGTGAATCTTTGGTTCTAAACATTAGAAGAAAGAAGAAAGTATATAAATCGCCTCTACCCTTTACGTATGCCCTTGACATGATGAAGCAGTAGTGATAGTGATGACTGTGTTCTTTTAAGGCGTGTTTAAACCAAAACTCATATCAAGAATAAAAACACGCGCAAATCAGTTTGACAATGTATAACTATATAAGGGTTTCCCAGAAAAACCGTACATCTAAAAGTAAAGACGTGTGTTTTCAGAAGAAAATGCTCTTAAAGTATAACACAAAGGTGTTTTCAAAGATAGACATGATCAAACGACTTGTTTTTAAGTCTGGTTGTTGTTATAAAGACTTATGACAAGCTTTAAAGTTGGACCATTTATTCCGCTGAATTTCACTCTCTACAGTTACCAAATGCAATCTCCTTTGTATTGATAAATGATTGTCACTTTTGCGTTGTAATCAAACAATAGGGATATATTAGCTATTTGTTTGTTGATTGCAATCTTCAATCCTACCAATCCAGTTCGGAATCTTAAAATTCGCAGTCTGATTTAATCAATATGTATTTTACAAATAGCGCCTACAGGGAAGGTGGTTAGTAAACACACAATTAAATATCTATATAGATACTTCTCCTATTAATTACATAAGCAGTATGCAAAATGTTAAATTGCATCATCAAATCAAGAAGTACATGTTTGATGGAAATTACAAATAATTCGTAGTTTGATAAGCTACACCCGGACAAGCGTTTTTAATAGTTACTTTTGAATTCAATCGTTTTGTTTGTGTTATTAATAAACTGTAAAGATATGTTACTGTCATGGAAATTCCAACTGTATGCATTCCCTTCTAACCAAAGCAGTAAGAATCTTGCAACATTTGTTTTGATGCTCTACATCACCATGGCTTTCGCTGTTTCATTGCAGCAGCTCAGATATTATTTATACAAAGCGCCATAACAACATGTAGATTGTATTCTGAATACAACTTTCGCTCATTTTCAAGGACAGCACACACATTTGCATTTCAATACAGTGCACACTGTCTACCCCTTGATCCCGTTAATGAACGCTTTGACCAAAATTGATACTCCTGCTTATTTGTTTCGCTGCGTGTTTTTAAAATGCAAATTGAAATACAGACAGCCAATTCCAGATATTATGGTACTTCAAATGGCCATCAAACCCTTTCGTGGCAGCCCAAATGATACATTCCCGTGAAACATGAACTCGGGTAAGTGACATTTTGTGGGAGATACATCAAGCATAAAATCCCTCCTCTTATCATCATGTCCGGTTTCCTCAGGAACTTAATACACATTTCAGTAGTTGATATCTTAGCTTGAAGTAAAACGCAATATCATTTAAGTGCTTGGATATTGGTCTACAACACGTACTATGTCCAGTGTATACAATATGGAGAAACATAGATCACTTTTCCATTGTGAACATTCAATTCAGTTTTCAGATTCTCAAACAAATTTCAAGGCGTAAATAAATATGACAAGATTTTATTGAACCAATTCCATTGGTTTGAGAATATACATAAATACCCAGCATCACATTGCAGGTGATAATAACTCAATAATAGCCGATACCTGAAACAAAAAAATAGTAGAATAAAATTGGGATATATGGATAAGTCACAACGAAGTCTTGAAACTAGCTGCATGATAAGCTAAACCAAATATTAGAGAAAGCAGAGAATAATTTTGAAGATGTTTTATAAATGTCATCAGCTTTGTCGCGTAAAATAATAATACCACATAGGTAAATTATAAAATTTTGCAAACGAGACTGAAAGTGGGATACGATAAACAAATGATATCATATTTTGTGAAATACCTTTTCCCAATCCAATTCCGTATCCTCCAATTCCGCCGTAGAGACCACCATAGCCTCCAAGTCCTCCGTACAGACCTCCCATGCCTCCGTATAGACCTCCCACGCCTCCGTATAGACCTCCCATGCCTCCGTATAGACCTCCCACGCCTCCGTATAGACCTCCCATGCCTCCGTACAGACCTCCATAGCCTCCGTACAGACCTCCAAGGCCTCCGTGCAATCCACCCATTCCGTAGCCAATTCCGCCCAGTCCTCCTTTCAACCCGCCAATTCCACCATACAGACCGGTAGGCTCGGCAAAGGCGGTAACAGCCAGGCAGGCAACAAGAGCGGCGACTATCTTCATCATTTTGAGTATCTATTGAGTAAGGTGAAAATCGTTGTCAAGAAAGGGAAATAGCATGTTATCGTTACTCATCTGGTACATTCAGTTCACACCACTCATTGTGAATTATGTTATCAGTTTTACTTTCACCTGCATTCATATATTTCCCAATTTACAAGAACGTTTTATGTTACATATTCGTACTTTTATGAATTGGCTCAACATAAAGATTGAAAACAGCCAGATGCGCAGCAGATGAATCAAACATTAAAAGTATACATATATATCACAAGCAAACCTTAAAATAGTACTTACAGTTTGGTCTTGACTCGTATCTGTGTCTCAACGGCAGGTGAAGATAAGAGATGATGGAACAGTTTCCCCCATCCTTTATATATACCATTTGTGAATTATACGTGATTGATTTACCTTGGGCTGGCCACTTCCAGGTAAGTAACGCACCTCAGTTTAATGGTGTAAATTAAGCATTCTTTTCGCATCAAAGGGCCCGAGGTTATCACCCTACGGGTACACATGCGAGCTGGTATACATGAACATCGATTAAGGAAGTACAAGACAACGTATATAAAGGTGGCAAACAGACACACTCTCTCTGGCATCGTCCAACTGCATTTCAAACAGTCCTCGATACTCAACGTTTAACCTATATCAAGTAAATATTCGATAACGGTCTGAAAAGTGTGTATCCAGTAAATATATGATGAGGGAGCAACATACATCAGACATTATAATGCATCTGTGTGATACGACATAACAAGAGACCAGAAAACTGACGCAACACACTAGTACAGCCTCACCACAGTACAGCAGTAGCACTGTACCACACGGGGTCAACTATGCTAACCGTTTCCGTGTAATACAGCAGCCTGCTCACAAGAAAATAGCTTCTGCTGAATATACTGCAGAAGTCCCCAGATACTACATTATTCTCCCCGAATTTTATTTATCTTACTGCACAATAACAATAAACTACAACAGCTTTATTTCCTAACTGATAGGTACATATATTGGTTTCTTCTCACAAAGGGACTGTCACTATGAATACTCACAACACCTTTTTATGCGTGTAATATCTGTTAAAAGCCTAAATTACACCAATGTCTTCTGAAAACATGATTGACATATGAACAACAGCTTGTTTTCTCGTCTTTGTTGACTTGTCTTTGTATGTGTTTGTGACGGAGGAACCGTTGGGGCAGGATACGCTTACTTTTGGCAACCGCCAGGTATCATCACTATCTGGTAGTCATTCATACGCACATGCGTGTGATCATTTAAGTCGAAATCGTACCATGGTCTCTGCTTCGAGCAGAGGTTTCGAATGATTCTGAAAAGGGTTATGTGGCTTTTATTTGCAACTGCGTTTCTTGAGAGAACTCTCTTATTTTCAACATATCATCTTGGTAATTGTACACTTCATTATCAAGGCATTTGTAATAATACGAGCATCACTAAATTTGTTATCTCAATTTCTATAGATAACGCCTGAATATTGATATAATAATTATAGAATGATGACCCTTTAACTACATAAATCGTCAACGCCAGAGAATAATCAGGCTCCATTATCTGCTGAAACAGATTTCATTGGGTGTAAAAGGCAAGATTGTGCTAAAACATATACTGAATATCAGTGATGTCACCAGGTGTTAATGAATAGTTTATATTTGTGTATATTTGAGCTCCTCCGTCTGTTCCATCGTGTGCCAGATTGGGAGAATGTTGTCTTTTGACAACGTCTCAGCCATTCATACATTTGCATATATACTTAATCACTGTTGCAAATAACTCACTTTAACGTGTTTTAATCTTCGGGTGAATCTTTGGTTCTAAACATTAGAAGAAAGAAGAAAGTATATAAATCGCCTCTACCCTTTACGTATGCCCTTGACATGATGAAGCAGTAGTGATAGTGATGACTGTGTTCTTTTAAGGCGTGTTTAAACCAAAACTCATACCAAGAATAAAACACGCGCAAATCAGTTTGACAATGTATAACTATATAAGGGTTTCCCAGAAAAACCGTACATCTAAAAGTAAAGACGTGTGTTTTCAGAAGAAAATGCTCTTAAAGTATAACACAAAGGTGTTTTCAAAGATAGACATGATCAAACGACTTGTTTTTACAGTCTGGTTGTTGTTATAAAGACTTATGACAAGCTTTAAAGTTGGACCATTTATTCCGCTGAATTTCACTCTCTACAGTTACCAAATGCAATCTCACTTGTATTGATAAATGATTGTCACTTTTGCGTTGTAATCAAACAATAGGGATATATTAGCTATTTGTTTGTTGATTGTAATCTTCAATCCTACCAATCCAGTTCGGAATCTTAAAATTCGCGGTCTGATTTAATCAATATGTATTTTACAAATAGCGCCTACAGGGAAGGTGGTTAGTAAACACACAACTAAATATCTATATAGATACTTCTCCTATTAATTACATAAGCAGTATGCAAAATGTTAAATTGCATCATCAAATCAAGAAGTACATGTTTGATGGAAATTACAAATAATTCGTAGTTTGATAAGCTACACCCGGACAAGCGTATTTAATAGTTACTTTTGAATTCAATCGTTTTGTTTGTGTTATTAATAAACTGTAAAGATATGTTACTGTCATGGAAATTCCAACTGTATGCATTCCCTTCTAACCAAAGCAGTAAGAATCTTGCAACATTTGTTTTGATGCTCTACATCACCATGGCTTTCGCTGTTTCATTGCAGCAGCTCAGATATTATTTATACAAAGCGCCATAACAACATGTAGATTGTATCTGAATACAACTTTCGCTCATTTTCAAGGACAGCACACACATTTGCATTTCAATACAGTGCACACTGTCTACCCCTTGATCCCGTTAATGAACGCTTTGACCAAAATTGATACTCCTGCTTATTTGTTTCGCTGCGTGTTTTTAAAATGCAAATTGAAATACAGCCAGCCAAATCCAGATATTAAGGTACTTCAAATGGCCATCAAACCCTTTCGTGGCAGCCCAAATGATACATTCCCGTGAAACATGAACTCGGGTAAGTGACATTTTGTGGGAGATACATCAAGCATAAAATCCCTCCTCTTATCATCATGTCCGGTTTCCTCAGGAACTTAATACACATTTCAGTAGTTGATATCTTAGCTTGAAGTAAAACGCAATATCATTTAAGTGCTTGGATTTTGGTCTACAACACGTACTATGTCCAGAGTATACAATATGGAGAAACATAGATCACTCTTCCATTGTGATCATTCAATTCAGTTTTCAGATTCTCAAACAAATTTCAAGGCGTAAATAAATATGACAAGATTTTATTGAACCAATTCCATTGGTTTGAGAATATACATAAATAGCCAGCATCACACTGCAGGTGATAATAACTCAATAATAGCCGATACCTGAAACAAAAAAATAGTAGAATAAAATTGGGATATATGGATAAGTTACAACGAAGTCTTGAAACCAGCTGCATGATAAGCTAAACCAAATATTAGAGAAAGCAGAGAATAATTTTGAAGATGTTTTATAAATGTCATCAGCTTTGTGGCGTAAAATAATAATACCACATAGGTAAATTATAAAATTTTGCAAACGAGACTGAAAGTGGGATACGATAAACAAATGATATCATATTTGTGAAATACCTTTTCCCAATCCAATTCCGTATCCTCCAATTCCGCCGTAGAGACCACCATAGCCTCCAAGTCCTCCGTACAGACCTCCCATGCCTCCGTATAGACCTCCCACGCCTCCGTATAGACCTCCCATGCCTCCGTATAGACCTCCCACGCCTCCGTATAGACCTCCCATGCCTCCGTACAGACCTCCATAGCCTCCGTACAGACCTCCAAGGCCTCCGTGCAATCCACCCATTCCGTAGCCAATTCCGCCCAGTCCTCCTTTCAACCCGCCAATTCCACCATACAGACCGGTAGGCTCGGCAAAGGCGGTAACAGCCAGGCAGGCAACAAGAGCGGCGACTATCTTCATCATTTTGAGTATCTATTGAGTAAGGTGAAAATCGTTGTCAAGAAAGGGAAATAGCATGTTATCGTTACTCATCTGGTACATTCAGTTCACACCACTCATTGTGAATTATGTTATCAGTTTTACTTTCACCTGCATTCATATATTTCCCAATTTACAAGAACGTTTTATGTTACATATTCGTACTTTTATGAATTGGCTCAACATAAAGATTGAAAACAGCCAGATGCGCAGCAGATGAATCAAACATTAAAAGTATACATATATATCACAAGCAAACCTTAAAATAGTACTTACAGTTTGGTCTTGACTCGTATCTGTGTCTCAACGGCAGGTGAAGATAAGAGATGATGGAACAGTTTCCCCCATCCTTTATATATACCATTTGTGAATTATACGTGATTGATTTACCTTGGGCTGGCCACTTCCAGGTAAGTAACGCACCTCAGTTTAATGGTGTAAATTAAGCATTCTTTTCGCATCAAAGGGCCCGAGGTTATCACCCTACGGGTACACATGCGAGCTGGTATACATGAACATCGATTAAGGAAGTACAAGACAACGTATATAAAGGTGGCAAACAGACACACTCTCTCTGGCATCGTCCAACTGCATTTCAAACAGTCCTCGATACTCAACGTTTAATTTATATCAAGTAAATATTCGATAACGGTCTGAAAAGTGTGTATCCAGTAAATATATGATGAGGGAGCAACATACATCAGACATTATAATGCATCTGTGTGATACGACATAACAAGAGACCAGAAAACTGACGCAACACACTAGTACAGTCTCACCACAGTACAGCAGTAGCACTGTACCACACGGGGTCAACTATGCTAACCGTTTCCGTGTAATACAGCAGCCTGCTCACAAGAAAATAGCTTCTGCTGAATATACTGCAGAAGTCCCCAGATACTACATTATTCTCCCCGAATTTTTTTTATCTTACTGCACAATAACAATAAACTACAACAGCTTTATTTCCTAACTGATAGGTACACATATTGGTTTCTTCTCACAAAGGGACTGTCACTATGAATACTCACAACACCTTTTTATGCGTGTAATATCTGTTAAAAGCCTAAATTACACCAATGTCTTCTGAAAACATGATTGACATATGAACAACAGCTTGTTTTCTCGTCTTTGTTGACTTGTCTTTGTATGTGTTTGTGACGGAGGAACCGTTGGGGCAGGATACGCTTACTTTAGGCAACCGCCAGGTATCATCACTATCTGGTAGTCATTCATACGCACATGCGTGTGATCATTAAAGTCGAAATCGTACCATGGTCTCTGCTTCGAGCAGAGGTTTCGAATGATTCTGAAAAGGGTTATGTGGCTTTTATTTGCAACTGCGTTTCTTGAGAGAACTCTCTTATTTTCAACATATCATCTTGATAATTGTACACTTCATTATCAAGGCATTTGTAATAATACGAGCATCACTAAATTTGTTATCTCAATTTCTATAGATAACGCCTGAATATTGATATAATAATTATAGAATGATGACCCTTTAACTACATAAATCGTCAACGCCAGAGAATAATCAGGCTCCATTATCTGCTGAAACAGATTTCATTGGGTGTAAAAGGCAAGATTGTGCTAAAACATATACTGAATATCAGTGATGTCACCAGGTGTTAATGAATAGTTTATATTTGTGTATATTTGAGCTCCTCCGTCTGTTCCATCGTGTGCCAGATTGGGAGAATGTTGTCTTTTGACAACGTCTCAGCCATTCATACATTTGCATATATACTTAATCACTGTTGCAAATAACTCACTTTAACGTGTTTTAATCTTCGGGTGAATCTTTGGTTCTAAACATTAGAAGAAAGAAGAAAGTATATAAATCGCCTCTACCCTTTACGTATGCCCTTGACATGATGAAGCAGTAGTGATAGTGATGACTGTGTTCTTTTAAGGCGTGTTTAAACCAAAACTCATATCAAGAATAAAAACACGCGCAAATCAGTTTGACAATGTATAACTATATAAGGGTTTCCCAGAAAAACCGTACATCTAAAAGTAAAGACGTGTGTTTTCAGAAGAAAATGCTCTTAAAGTATAACACAAAGGTGTTTTCAAAGATAGACATGATCAAACGACTTGTTTTTACAGTCTGGTTGTTGTTATAAAGACTTATGACAAGCTTTAAAGTTGGACCATTTATTCCGCTGAATTTCACTCTCTACAGTTACCAAATGCAATCTCCTTTGTATTGATAAATGATTGTCACTTTTGCGTTGTAATCAAACAATAGGGATATATTAGCTATTTGTTTGTTGATTGTAATCTTCAATCCTACCAATCCAGTTCGGAATCTTAAAATTCGCGGTCTGATTTAATCAATATGTATTTTACAAATAGCGCCTACAGGGAAGGTGGTTAGTAAACACACAACTAAATATCTATATAGATACTTCTCCTATTAATTACATAAGCAGTATGCAAAATGTTAAATTGCATCATCAAATCAAGAAGTACATGTTTGATGGAAATTACAAATAATTCGTAGTTTGATAAGCTACACCCGGACAAGCGTATTTAATAGTTACTTTTGAATTCAATCGTTTTGTTTGTGTTATTAATAAACTGTAAAGATATGTTACTGTCATGGAAATTCCAACTGTATGCATTCCCTTCTAACCAAAGCAGTAAGAATCTTGCAACTTTTGTTTTGATGCTCTACATCACCATGGCTTTCGCTGTTTCATTGCAGCAGCTCAGATATTATTTATACAAAGCGCCATAACAACATGTAGATTGTATCTGAATACAACTTTCGCTCATTTTCAAGGACAGCACACACATTTGCATTTCAATACAGTGCACACTGTCTACCCCTTGATCCCGTTAATGAACGCTTTGACCAAAATTGATACTCCTGCTTATTTGTTTCGCTGCGTGTTTTTAAAATGCAAATTGAAATACAGACAGCCAAATCCAGATATTAAGGTACTTCAAATGGCCATCAAACCCTTTCGTGGCAGCCCAAATGATACATTCCCGTGAAACATGAACTCGGGTAAGTGACATTTTGTGGGAGATACATCAAGCATAAAATCCCTCCTCTTATCATCATGTCCGGTTTCCTCAGGAACTTAATACACATTTCAGTAGTTGATATCTTAGCTTGAAGTAAAACGCAATATCATTTAAGTGCTTGGATATTGGTCTACAACACGTACTATGTCCAGAGTATACAATATGGAGAAACATAGATCACTCTTCCATTGTGATCATTCAATTCAGTTTTCAGATTCTCAAACAAATTTCAAGGCGTAAATAAATATGACAAGATTTTATTGAACCAATTCCATTGGTTTGAGAATATACATAAATAGCCAGCATCACACTGCAGGTGATAATAACTCAATAATAGCCGATACCTGAAACAAAAAAATAGTAGAATAAAATTGGGATATATGGATAAGTCACAACGAAGTCTTGAAACCAGCTGCATGATAAGCTAAACCAAATATTAGAGAAAGCAGAGAATAATTTTGAAGATGTTTTGTAAATGTCATCAGCTTTGTGGCGTAAAATAATAATACCACATAGGTAAATTATATAATTTTGCAAACGAGACTGAAAGTGGGATACGATAAACAAATGATATCATATTTTGTGAAATACCTTTTCCCAATCCAATTCCGTATCCTCCAATTCCGCCGTAGAGACCACCATAGCCTCCAAGTCCTCCGTACAGACCTCCCATGCCTCCGTATAGACCTCCCACGCCTCCGTATAGACCTCCCATGCCTCCGTATAGACCTCCCACGCCTCCGTATAGACCTCCCATGCCTCCGTACAGACCTCCATAGCCTCCGTACAGACCTCCAAGGCCTCCGTGCAATCCACCCATTCCGTAGCCAATTCCGCCCAGTCCTCCTTTCAACCCGCCAATTCCACCATACAGACCGGTAGGCTCGGCAAAGGCGGTAACAGCCAGGCAGGCAACAAGAGCGGCGACTATCTTCATCATTTTGAGTATCTATTGAGTAAGGTGAAAATCGTTGTCAAGAAAGGGAAATAGCATGTTATCGTTACTCATCTGGTACATTCAGTTCACACCACTCATTGTGAATTATGTTATCAGTTTTACTTTCACCTGCATTCATATATTTCCCAATTTACAAGAACGTTTTATGTTACATATTCGTACTTTTATGAATTGGCTCAACATAAAGATTGAAAACAGCCAGATGCGCAGCAGATGAATCAAACATTAAAAGTATACATATATATCACAAGCAAACCTTAAAATAGTACTTACAGTTTGGTCTTGACTCGTATCTGTGTCTCAACGGCAGGTGAAGATAAGAGATGATGGAACAGTTTCCCCCATCCTTTATATATACCATTTGTGAATTATACGTGATTGATTTACCTTGGGCTGGCCACTTCCAGGTAAGTAACGCACCTCAGTTTAATGGTGTAAATTAAGCATTCTTTTCGCATCAAAGGGCCCGAGGTTATCACCCTACGGGTACACATGCGAGCTGGTATACATGAACATCGATTAAGGAAGTACAAGACAACGTATATAAAGGTGGCAAACAGACACACTCTCTCTGGCATCGTCCAACTGCATTTCAAACAGTCCTCGATACTCAACGTTTAATTTATATCAAGTAAATATTCGATAACGGTCTGAAAAGTGTGTATCCAGTAAATATATGATGAGGGAGCAACATACATCAGACATTATAATGCATCTGTGTGATACGACATAACAAGAGACCAGAAAACTGACGCAACACACTAGTACAGTCTCACCACAGTACAGCAGTAGCACTGTACCACACGGGGTCAACTATGCTAACCGTTTCCGTGTAATACAGCAGCCTGCTCACAAGAAAATAGCTTCTGCTGAATATACTGCAGAAGTCCCCAGATACTACATTATTCTCCCCGAATTTTATTTATCTTACTGCACAATAACAATAAACTACAACAGCTTTATTTCCTAACTAATAGGTACATATATTGGTTTCTTCTCACAAAGGGACTGTCACTATGAATACTCACAACACCTTTTTATGCGTGTAATATCTGTTAAAAGCCTAAATTACACCAATGTCTTCTGAAAACATGATTGACATATGAACAACAGCTTGTTTTCTCGTCTTTGTTGACTTGTCTTTGTATGTGTTTGTGACGGAGGAACCGTTGGGGCAGGATACGCTTACTTTTGGCAACCGCCAGGTATCATCACTATCTGGTAGTCATTCATACGCACATGCGTGTGATCATTTAAGTCGAAATCGTACCATGGTCTCTGCTTCGAGCAGAGGTTTCGAATGATTCTGAAAAGGGTTATGTGGCTTTTATTTGCAACTGCGTTTCTTGAGAGAACTCTCTTATTTTCAACGTATCATCTTGATAATTGTACACTTCATTATCAAGGCATTTGTAATAATACGAGCATCACTAAATTTGTTATCTCAATTTCTATAGATAACGCCTGAATATTGATATAATAATTATAGAATAATGACCCTTTAACTACATAAATCGTCAACGCCAGAGAATAATCAGGCTCCATTATCTGCTGAAACAGATTTCATTGGGTGTAAAAGGCAAGATTGTGCTAAAACATATACTGATTATCAGTGATGTCACCAGGTGTTAATGAATAGTTTATATTTGTATATATTTGAGCTCCTCCGTCAGTTCCATCGTGTGCCAGATTGGGAGAATGTTGTCTTTTGACAACGTCTCAGTCATTCATACATTTGCATATATACTGAATCACTGTTGCAAATAACTCACTTTAACGTGTTTTAATCTTCGGGTGAGTCTTTGGTTCTAAACATTAGAAGAAAGAAGAAAGTATATAAATCGCCTCTACCCTTTACGTATGCCCTTGACATGATGAAGCAGTAGTGATAGTGATGACTGTGTTCTTTTAAGGCGTGTTTAAACCAAAACTCATACCAAGAATAAAACACGCGCAAATCAGTTTGACAATGTATAACTATATAAGGGTTTCCGTGAAAAACCGTACATCTAAAAGTAAAGACGTGTGTTTTCAGAAGAAAATGCTCTTAAAGTATAACACAAAGGTGTTTTCAAAGATAGACATGATCAAACGACTTGTTTTTACAGTCTGGTTGTTGTTATAAAGACTTATGACAAGCTTTAAAGTTGGACCATTTATTCCGCTGAATTTCACTCTCTACAGTTACCAAATGCAATCTCCTTTGTACTGATAAATGATTGTCAATTTTGCGTTGTAATCAAACAATAGGGATATATTAGCTATTTGTTTGTTGATTGTAATCTTCAATCCTACCAATCCAGTTCGGAATCTTAAAATTCGCAGTCTGATTTAATCAATATGTATTTTACAAATAGCGCCTACAGGGAAGGTGGTTAGTAAACACACAACTAAATATCTATATAGATACTTCTCCTATTAATTACATAAGCAGTATGCAAAATGTTAAATTGCATCATCAAATCAAGAAGTACATGTTTGATGGAAATTACAAATAATTCGTAGTTTGATAAGCTACACCCGGACAAGCGTATTTAATAGTTACTTTTGAATTCAATCGTTTTGTTTGTGTTATTAATAAACTGTAAAGATATGTTACTGTCATGGAAATTCCAACTGTATGCATTCCCTTCTAACCAAAGCAGTAAGAATCTTGCAACATTTGTTTTGATGCTCTACATCACCACGGCTTTCGCTGTTTCATTGCAGCAGCTCAGATATTATTTATACAAAGCGCCATAACAACATGTAGATTGTATTCTGAATACAACTTTCGCTCATTTTCAAGGACAGCACACACATTTGCATTTCAATACAGTGCACACTGTCTACCCCTTGATCCCGTTAATGAACGCTTTGACCAAAATTGATACTCCTGCTTATTTGTTTCGCTGCGTGTTTTTAAAATGCAAATTGAAATACAGACAGCCAATTCCAGATATTATGGTACTTCAAATGGCCATCAAACCCTTTCGTGGCGGCCCAAATGATACATTCCCGTGAAACATGAACTCGGGTAAGTGACATTTTGTGGGAGATACATCAAGCATAAAATCCCTCCTCTTATCATCATGTCCGGTTTTCTCAGGAACTTAATACACATTTCAGTAGTTGATATCTTAGCTTGATGTAAAACGCAATATCATTTAAGTGCTTGGATATTGGTCTACAACACGTACTATGTCCAGAGTATACAATATGGAGAAACATAGATCACTCTTCCATTGTGAACATTCAATTCAGTTTTCAGATTCTCAAACAAATTTCAAGGCGTAAATAAATATGACAAGATTTTATTGAACCAATTCCATTGGTTTGAGAATATACATAAATAGCCAGCATCACACTGCAGGTGATAATAACTCAATAATAGCCGATACCTGAAACAAAAAAATAGTAGAATAAAGTTGGGATATATGGATAAGTCACAACGAAGTCTTGAAACTAGCTGCATGATAAACTAAACCAAATATTAGAGAAAGCAGAGAATAATTTTGAAGATGTTTTGTAATTGGCATCAGCTTTGTCGCGTAAAATAATAATACCACATAGGTAAATTATATAATTTTGCAAACGAGACTGAAAGTGGGATACGATGAACAAATGATATCATATTTTGTGAAATACCTTTTCCCAATCCCATTCCGTATCCTCCAATTCCGCCGTAGAGACCACCATAGCCTCCAAGTCCTCCGTACAGACCTCCCATGCCTCCGTATAGACCTCCCACGCCTCCGTATAGACCTCCCATGCCTCCGTATAGACCTCCCACGCCTCCGTATAGACCTCCCATGCCTCCGTACAGACCTCCATAGCCTCCGTACAGACCTCCAAGGCCTCCGTGCAATCCACCCATTCCGTAGCCAATTCCGCCCAGTCCTCCTTTCAACCCGCCAATTCCACCATACAGACCGGTAGGCTCGGCAAAGGCGGTAACAGCCAGGCAGGCAACAAGAGCGGCGACTATCTTCATCATTTTGAGTATCTATTGAGTAACGTGAAAATCGTTGTCAAGAAAGGGAAATAGCATGTTATCGTTACTCATCTGGTACATTCAGTTCATACCACTCATTGTGAATTATGTTATCAGTTTTACTTTCACCTGCATTCATATATTTCCCAATTTACAAGAACGTTTTATGTTACATATTCGTACTTTTATGAATTGGCTGATCATAAAGATTGAAAACAGCCAGATGCGCAACAGATGAATCAAACATTAAAAGTATACATATATATCACAAGCAAACCTTAAAATAGTACTTACAGTTTGGTCTTGACTCGTATCTGTGTCTCAACGGCAGGTGAAGATAAGAGATGATGGAACAGTTTCCCCCATCCTTCATATATACCATTTGTGAATTATACGTGATTGATTTACCTTGGGCTGGCCACTTCCAGGTAAGTAACGCACCTCAGTTCAATGGTGTAAATTAAGCATTCTTTTCGCATCAAAGGGCCCGAGGTTATCACCCTACGGGTACACATGCGAGCTGGTATACATGAACATCGATTAAGGAAGTACAAGACAACGTATATAAAGGTGGCAAACAGACACACTCTCTCTGGCATCGTCCAACTGCATTTCAAACAGTCCTCGATACTCAACGTTTAACCTATATCAAGTAAATATTCGATAACGGTCTGAAAAGTGTGTATCCAGTAAATATATGATGAGGGAGCAACATACATCAGACATTATAATGCATCTGTGTGATACGACATAACAAGAGACCAGAAAACTGACGCAACACACTAGTACAGCCTCACCACAGTACAGCAGTAGCACTGTACCACACGGGGTCAACTATGCTAACCGTTTCCGTGTAATACAGCAGCCTGCTCACAAGAAAATAGCTTCTGCTGAATATACTGCAGAAGACCTCAAATACTACATTATTCTCCCCGAATTTTATTTATCTTACTGCACAATAACAATAAACTACAACAGCTTTTTTTCCTAACTGATACTTAACTAACAGAAACAGTCCACATTTGCCGCCACAAGCCTTCAATCAACAGAGATCAAGGCTATTTCATCCCATTCGCCTACTATGAACTCATCAAGCAATAATCACTACACCTCTACAAACTTATCCTGTTTAACTGGAGTCATATCCCATGGGCTTCTACCTATGTGTTCTCTGTCCATCATGTTGTGACAGTATTATTCTTCTGTTTTCATTATTTTCTCATGTTATCCCACTCATGTATGCAATTGTTGCTACTGTTTATCCTCCACCTACTAAATATATTCTGTACAATGTTCCTCATTCAGTCTTGCTTGACAACGGTATAAGGATCTATACCGAAACGTCGCCTTTATAGTATTAAAGAAGTTGTTATCCATAACTTGTGTCTACTTTGTCGTACGGCAACTTCTAAGTAATGCCTATCAAACAATTAATCTGGTTTAAGAGTTGAGTCATTTTTTTCACAGTTAATGACATATAGCCGTGTTTATTGTTCATTATAGAAGTTCATAGTTCATGTGTTCCTCTTGTATGTTTGTTACTTGAACTGGAATGACTTTACACTGGTGCCATGTTGCCTTCCAACGTCAAACATTACAGTATACAGAACACTATCGAAAGCGTTTAATCTCACTCTTCACTGCATCACTTCACGCAACTTCAACTTACTGCAAGTGCGTGAACTATCGACATGAAACAATCCACATATATATTGCAACTCATTCACACCATCGCGTTGTTTCGGTGCGGACACCAGCGCCTACATGTAGCGAAGATCAAATAAGTATTGAGTGTACATGTACCAAATGATCCCTGACTCCGTCCGTTGTCAGACACCCAGGGCCGCACCTAAAGTGAAGAGCATCACACGACTGTTGCTCAAAAGATGTTTGATCAGGGTTATAAAATGCAAGACCCGTGAAGGTCCGGGGTAGAATAGGTCTACAGCAACCGATGCTTGCTGTAAAAGGTGACTTTGCTTGTCGTAATAGGCGGCTAATGGGACCGGGAGCTCAGACTCGCTGACTTGGTTGATGCATGTCATTGATCCAAATTGCGTGAATCGAGGCTTATGGTGTCAATCACTATTTTGTCTGGTCCAGACTCGATTAAATACAGACCGCAGTCATATAGCTGGAATATTGCTCTGAGTCCGGCTTTAAACAGCAAACAAACAAACAAATCATAATGATTTCATGTTCGATTTGCTTTTTAAGAAAAAAAATGTATTGAATATTCACTTTATTTGCCTTTTATAATTGACTCCTTGAAGGTTTCCCTATACAGATATTTCATTACAGCAAGGACATAACGCATGTAATTTTAGAAGAGGTATGAAGTCATGACTTGTTCAATTGATTTGCTTTCGAGTGTGTTTGTGACGGGTACCAACGGTGGGGCAGAGTACGCTTTCTTTTCGCGAGGACCTGGTAAAAAGTAAGTAGTCTACATGGCAACTTTGCAGAGTTTAATAATATATGGCATACTTAACCACAAATGCCTGACAAACATTAAATTTGAAAAACGGAAATAGCATAAAACACAATAAAAAAAGACAGACGGAAGTTTTCTTTTGGAGGACAATTTCGCCTGTCGTTTTCATCTCTATTTTGTGGAGGACATTTCTCACATATTCAGCACCACGTCTGAAATGATAATCAAAACATGATTTATCAGTGAACAAATTGTAAATCCCTGTCTCAAAGAATAATGTTAATCCTTAATACAATCAAGGAAGGAGTTGGTCTTATATTCACAGAGAACTAGTATTTGAGAAAACGCATAGGACTCCCTTAAATGCTTGCAATCTCAGAAAAGAACCAAGTTTAATTATGTTTAATTTAATTTATCAACTTTGTACGCTATCTTCAAAGGCTCAGAACAGTTTGTCACCAAAGTAAGCAAATATCAGCTTACATTTACTCCCTCATATATAACAGGGGCGGTCGGGTAGCCTAGTGGTTAAAGCGTTCGCTCGTCACGCCGAAGACCCGGGTTCGATTCCCGACATGGGGACAATGCGTGAAGCCCATTTCTGGTGTCCCCCGCCGTGATATTGCTGGAATGTTGCTAAAAGCGGCGTAAAACCATACTCACTCACTCATATATAACATCCATGTGTAATTTGGGGATAAGACATTTAGGCAAAAAATATGATATATCAGTGACAAAAAATGATGCACGATGCAATTCCCTATTTTGGCTTGTGTCACATGTTCCCGTGTTATATTTTATTATCACTCTTTGATAGTGATTCATAAACACATGCTCGTGATATAGTCGGAAAAGTAAAACTGTTTTACATACTCTTTCAATCCCCCACAAAGCCAAATCAATATTGGGTTCTTGTTGGGCCGTCCAACGCATTTTATATACAGATCCCGCACGTTCATCCGTCTAACCATAAATAATCAAGCATCCATTTAGCCCGAAGCTCATCCCCTCCTGATCATGAACATTCATCCACCTTACCACGAACATTCATCCACTTCATCACGAACATCCATCCACCTCACCACGAACATCCATCCACTTCACCACGAACATTCATCCACTTCATGACGAACATTCATCCATCTACCACGAACATCCATCCACTTCATCACGAACATTCATCCACCTCACCATGAACATCCACCCACTTCACCACGAACATTTATACATCTACCACGAACATCCATCTACTTCACTTCGAACATCCATCCACCTCACCACGAACATCCATCCACCTTACCTCAAATATTCATCCACTTCCCCACGAACATCCACCCACTTCACCACGAACATTTATACATCTACCACGAACATCCATCTACTTCACTTCGAACATCCATCCACTTCACCACGAACATCCATCCACCTTACCTCAAATATTCATCCACTTCCCCACGAACATCCACCCACTTCACCACGAACATTTATACATCTACCACGAACATCCATCTACTTCACTTCGAACATCCATCCACTTCACCACGAACATCCATCCACCTTACCTCAAATATTCATCCACTTCCCCACGAACATCCATCCACTTCACCACGAACATCCATCCCCTTCACCACGAACATCCATCCACTTCATCACGAACATTCATCCACTTGAACATGAACAACCATCCACTTCACCTCGATTATCCATCCACTTCACCAGGAACATCCATCATCCTTACAACGAACATCCATCCACTTCACCATGAACAACCATCAACATTACCCCGAACATCCATCCACTTCACCATTAACATCCATCAACATTACCCCGAACAACCATCAACATTACCCCGAACATCCACCCACTTCACCATGAACATCCATCCACTTCACCACGAACATCCATCCACTTCGCCATGAACATACATCCATTTCACCACGAACATACATCCACTTCACCACGAACATCCATCAACATTACCACGAACATCCATCCACTTCACCATGAACATCTATCCACTTCACCATGAACATCCATCCATTTCACCAGGAACATCCATCCACTTCACCAGGAACATCCATCCACTTCACCACGAACATCCATCCACTTCACAAGGAACAACCATCAACATTACCCCGAACATCCACCCACTTCACCATGAACATCCATCCACTTCACCACGAACATCCATCCACTTCGCCATGAACATCCATCCATTTCACCATGAACATCCATCCACTTCACTACGAACATCCATCAACTTCACAATGAACAACCATCCACTTCACCTCGATTATCCATCCACTTCACCATGAACATCCATCCACTTCATCACGAACATTCATCCATCTTACCACAAACAACAATCCACTTCACCACGAACATTCACCCACCTTACAATGACCATTCATCCACTTCCCCACGAACAACCATCCACTTCAACACGAACATTCATCCATTTCACCACGAACATTCATCGATCTTACCACGAATATCCATTCACTTCACCATTAACATTCATCCACTTCACCATGAACATCCATCAACATTACCCCGAACATCCATCCATTTCACCATGAAGAACCATCCATCTCACCATGAACATCCATCCACCTTACCCCGAACATCCATCCACTTCACCATGAACATCCATCAACATTACCCCGAACATTCATCCATTTCACCATGAAGAACCATCCATCTCACCACGAACATCCATCCACTTCACCATGAAGAACCATCCACCTCACCATGAACATCCATCCATTTCACAATGAACAACCATCACTATTACTCCGAACATCCATCCACTTCACCATGAAGAACCATCCACCTCACCACGAACATCCATCCATTTCACAATGAAGAACCATCAACATTACCCCGAACATCCATCCACTTCACCATGAAGAACCATCCACCTCACCATGAACATCCATCCATTTCACCGTGAACAACCATCACTATTACCCCGAACATCCATCCATTTCACCATGAAGAACCATCCATCTCACCATGAACATCCATCCATTTCACCATGAAGAACCATCCACCTCACCACGAACATCCATCCATTTCACAATGAACAACCATCACTATTACCCCGAACATCCATCCATTTCACCATGAAGAACCATCCACCTCACCACGAACATCCATCCATTTCACAATGAACAACCATCACTATTACTCCGAACATCCATCCACTTTACCATGAAGAACCATCCACCTCACCACGAACATCCATCCATTTCACAATGAACAACCATCACTATTACTCCGAACATCCATCCACTTCACCACGAAGAACCATCCACCTCACCACGAACATCCATCCATTTCACAATGAACAACCATCAACATTACCCCGAACATCCATCCACTTCACCATGAAGAACCATCCACCTCACCATGAACATCCATCCATTTCACCATGAACAACCATCACTATTACCCCGAACATCCATCCATTTCACCATGAAGAACCATCCATCTCACCACGAACATCCATCCATTTCACCATGAAGAACCATCCACCTCACCACGAACATCCATCCATTTCACAATGAACAACCATCACTATTACCCCGAACATCCATCCATTTCACCATGAAGAACCATCCACCTCACCACGAACATCCATCCATTTCACAATGAACAACCATCACTATTACTCCGAACATCCATCCACTTCACCATGAAGAACCATCCACCTCACCACGAACATCCATCCATTTCACCATGAACATCCATCAACATTACCCCGAACATCCATCCACTTCACCATGAAGAACCATCCACCTCACCACGAACATCCATCCATTTCACCATGAACATCCATCAACATTACCCCGAACATCCATCCACTTCACCATGAAGAACCATCCACTTCACCATGAACATCCATCCATTTCACAATGAACAACCATCAACATTACCCCGAACATCCATCCACTTCACCATGAAGAACCATCCACTTCACCATGAACATCCATCCATTTCACAATGAAGAACCATCAACATTACCCCGAACATCCATCCACTTCACCATGAAGAACCATCCACTTCACCATGAACATCCATCCATTTCACCATGAACATCCATCCACCTTACCACGAACATCCATCCACTTCACCATGAACATCCATTCACTTCACCACGAACATCCATCCACCTCACCACGAACATCCATCCACTTCACCATGAAGAACGATCCACTTCACCACTAACATCCATCCACTTCACCATGAACATTCACCCACTTCACCATGAACATCCATCCACCTTACCACGAACATCCATCCATTTCAACATGAAGAACCATCGACTTCACCACGAACATCCATCCACTTCACCATGAACATCCATCCACTTCACCATAAAACAGCCATCAACATTACCCCGAACATCCATCCATTTCACCATGAAGAACCATCCACCTCACCACGAACATCCATCCATTTCACAATGAACAACCATCAACATTACCCCGAACATCCATCCACTTCACCATGAAGAACCATCCACTTCACCATGAACATCCATCCATTTCAACATGAACATCCATCCACCTTACCACGAACATCCATCCACTTCACCATGAACATCCATCCACTTCACCACGAACATCCATCCACCTCACCACGAACATCCATCCACTTCACCATGAAGAACCATCCACCTCACCACGAACATCCATCCATTTCACAATGAAGAACCATCAACATTACCCCGAACATCCATCCACTTCACCATGAAGAACCATCCACTTCACCATGAACATCCATCCATTTCACCATGAACATCCATCCACCTTACCACGAACATCCATCCACTTCACCATGAACATACATTCACTTCAACACGAACATCCATCCACCTCACCACGAACATCCATCCACTTCACCATGAAGAACCATCCACTTCACCACGAACATCCATCCACTTCACCACGAATATCCATCCACTTCACCATGAACATCCATCCACCTCACAACGAACATTCATCCACTTCATCACGAACATTCATTCACTTCACCACGAACATTCATCCACCTTACCACGAACATCCATCCACTTCAACATGAACATCCATCCACTTCACCACGAACATCTGTCAACTTTACCACGAACATTCATTCACCTATTTACGAACTTTCATTCACCTATTTACGAACATTCATTTACACATCCAGGAAAATTCAACCACACAATCGCAACTATCCATTCAACCAATCACGATCATTCATTCACGCATGGTTTCGGCGTGTCGACCGAATGTAGGCTGCCCCGCATGTATCATCAACAGGATGGCCATTCTCACTAGTGACTCCAATACATCTATGAGACTCTATCAAATCTTGGTTTACGAATCCTCCGACTCCAGAGGATGGTAATATAAATATTATAAAATAAAAGCATTTTTATTAATTCAAAGTTAAAAAACGAACTCATTTTCTGTCGCTATCAATATAAATAAACTACGTAAAATGATATAATTAAAACACGTTGACGAGTTATCTTAAAAACTCCAAAACAAAATGAATTAGGACGAGCCGCGAGAGGAGATTAAAGATAGTGTTGAAATTGGAATGTTTACATTAATAATTTTTCGATCGACCTGATTTTTTCCCAATACCTACGTTGACAGAACGTGCAGGTTTATGCACGATATTAATCCAACAGAATGTGAATATCAGTCCTCTGCAGCTTTCAGCTGATTGATCAATTATTTTATCACGTGCTTATATTACACTTGAAATGTATTTACAAGACCCCACTCCGTTGTCGCACGCTCTAATGCAGAAAATAACTGTAAAATACACGTAGTTAACAGTGGTAGAGCGTCCACCTGGAGAGCGGAAGGTCCGCGGTTCGATCCCCGGCCGCAGTACACCAAAAGACGTTAAAAGATGGTACTTGTTGTTACCCTGTCTGGGGCTCGGCATTAAGGGGCTAAAACAAGGACTGGATGGCTCTGAGTCATAATATTGTGTCTGAGTGGGCAATTCATATTAAACTGCGGCATGGCATCTCAGTGGGCTAGCACTATAAATCGGCACCAGTCCGGACTAGTACAAGCAGCCACACACACACACACACGTGCATGCACGTCGCAGAATGATTGCAATAATCTTGGACGTGACGTTAAACCCAATTTCACCTCACGTTAGAAACAAAGACCATACACCGTACATGGTTTGAAAACTTATAAAACAATGTCTGTTTCTGGCAGTTGCTGAAATTTGCAGCGTATGTTTGGCATGAGAGATGAAACCTTATATTAACATAATACAACATAATAATATTCATTCATTCCCATGGTTGAACTAATTCTCGACAAATACATTCCTAGCGGCCGTTCGCATTAACGACCCAACGCTCATATGTTGCAGTTTGCCTTTGATTGAAAAGTAAATTATTATTGATGAGATGGAAACTAAACTAAACAAGGCAAACACAAAAAGTAATACAAATAATAAAAAGAGCAGATCTGAACCTTATTGGAACAGTGAACTTCAAGACATGTGGGAATGAGTTTGTAAGCGTGAAAGGGAGTGGTTGAAAGTAAAACTGTTTTAACTAAACGACATTTACGTGCTGTTTATAGACAGTGCGGGAAAAACTTTGACAAAATGAACCGAAGGGCAAAACGTGCATATTCCCTTTGAAGAGCAAAATAGACTTGATGCGTTATATAAAGAGCATGAAGGGAAAGATGTTTGGAAATCTATTGGCAAGTTAGGGCTGGCCAATGACAGAAAGCAAAGAATTCCCTGTGAAGTTATAGATGATAACGGCAATGCTTTTTATGTTGTTCTTGATGAGTGGAAAGATGTTTATCATTGCTTATATAGCTCCCCACAAGATTCACAAAGTGAAGTTTTTACTTTTATGAAAGATCTTTACTCAATGACCAACATAAATATAGATAGGTCTGCCTTAAAGAAACCGGTGGACAGGTTGGACGTCGAAAAAGCTGATTTAATGCTAAACGTGGTAAGGCGTGTGGCCTTGATATACCTTCTGAGGTTCGTAGGCACTCTGCCTGTGTTGAATTACTGCATAGAATCATCAAATATTGTTTGAATAACGGAGTAGTGCCCTCCAAGTGGAATGAAGGTATTGTTAACCCAATACCTAAACCTGGCATGAGTGATCCCCGTAACCCAATTGAATATCGTGGCATAACCCTTATATCAATTCTAGGCAAAGTTTTATGCAGATATTCTTAACACTCGTTTGAGCAATTGAATGGAGAAAATGACATTTAGTCGATGAACAGAATGGTTTACGTTCTAACAGAGATTGTCTTGATCATCTTGATGTTTTATCGTCTTTAATTCTGACAAGAAAAGCCAAAAAAGATTCCACTTTTGTTTGCTTTGTTGATTTAAAAGAACAACAACATCTAACATTGTTAATCGAGAATGCATGTGGTTTAAATTGTTCCAACTTGGTATAAGATGCCATCCAATCTCTCTATGACAATGTTAACTGTGTTGTTAAATTCAATGAACATTTTACTGATGCTTTCCCAGTGATGTCTGGTGTAAAGCAGGGGTGCAAGTTATCCCCAATGTTTTGCTGTTTATATAAACGACTTAGCCCATTGTATTAATTACCTCAACTGTGGTGTTCAACTTGATGATGTAATGAGATCAATTATGATGAATGCAGGTGATATATTATAGCGCCTGACGAAACGTCTTACAGACAATGTTGAAAGTTTTAGATGTATGGTGCAAACATTTGAAATAAACTGTAAATGCAAGTAAAACAAATATTAGTACATGTCCTTCAGTGACGAAATCTAATTTTGTTTTCACATGTAATACCATTGAGTATGTTGAGTGTTATAGATACCTCGGTATCTGCTTGAACGAACATCTTGATATGAAGAAATCTGACAGAGAACTGTATAAATATGCCAGTAGAGCACTGTCCTCCTTATTTTCTAATTTTGAGGCTGCTGGCGGCATGTCATATGAGGTGTTTAAAAAGCTGTATGAAACTTTGGTTGAACCAGTTATATTGTACGGCTCCGGATTATGGGGGATTAACTCGTACAGAGAAATCAATACATTGCAGAACAAAACATGTCGCTTCTTTCTTGGAGTTGTTAAAAGAGCACCTAACCTGGCTGTTAACGGTGATATGGGTTTTATTTCGCAAACTGTTAAAACTGTCTCGAATGTTTTGAACTGCACATTAAGTTTTCAAGTGGAAATACTCGTAAAATAAGCAAAACTTATGTTTAACATGTCGAAACGATCTAAAACATCACGGAGAAGCAGAGTTGAAAAAATTGCCTGTAAGTTTAATGTAGACAAAATCCTGGTATCCTCCATCCCTAAAAAGGCCAAAATACAAAAATGCATGGATATTCTCATACAAGATGATCAACAGAAATGGAAAAATAACATTTGGGATGATAGAAATACCATAAATGGTAATAGGTTAAGAACATAGAGGCTTTTTAAATCAGACTTAACTGTTGAAAGTTATGTTTTTAAGCTTAGCTATAAGGACCAACGCCGTGTTTTAGCTTTGTTCCGATGTGCAAGTTTACCCCTTGCTATAGAAACTGGACGTTATTCTAAACCACCAACCCTACTATGTGATAGAATTTGTAAATACTGTTTTAATACTTTAAATATCCGCACTGTTGAAGATGAAAAGCACTTTCTTATAAATACCGAATGGCATAACCAGGCTAATTCAAGCCACTCTCGTCACTTGGTGAGAAAGGGTGCTCTGTCAAGGAATAGAACTAGATACATTGAAACCTCGCTCAAATAAAAGCCACAATACCCTTTTCATCATCATAAAAATTCGCTATTTAAAGTAGAGTCCACTGTACGATTCCGACTGTATCTTGAACATGTGTTTATTAATCCCTATCAAATAGTGATAGTGATAGTGATACAAGGTGTTCACCAAAAGGTGAGACTACCCTGCCCCACCGGTGGCACACGTCACAAACACATGCCAAATCAAGTCATATGTTCATCTAAAAAACACCGGAACATATGTTTCAAGTCAAAATAGGGAATTGCATCGGACATCAATATTGTCACTAATGTGTACAATTTGGAAATGTTCTCCGTATGTCTGCGAACACAGTTTTTGAAAGCTTTACTGATGCCTTGAATGTTGTAAACTTGATTAAACAACTTCTAAGCAAGAGTACTATACACGTTGACGCAAAAACCACCAACAATGCTTTTTCGAAGCGAGTCATGCGGAAGACATAAACTGAACGCTTTCTGATCACGGAGGAAGGTTGATCCTCTTATCCCCTTTATAGCTTATTCACAACAACATGGTTTACAACTGACACTCTTGACTGCAAATATGTTAATTATTAAGCCATGCCACTGGAATAACAAAATGTGATGAAACACACTATTGACCAAAAAAGGAGGTAGCTGGTGATGGGTCGTCAATATCCCTAGATGCACGAATGGCAAATGAAAAAGTTGGCAAATGAAAAAGTGTTATTTCTCCACTGTCAAACGTGTTGGGTTGCAATGGACCTGGGCGTGGCAGGCCTAAACTAACAACCCCTGAATAAGACAACCCCGTCTCATTAAATTTATACGCAACAGATTCAAATCTGTCCCTGTTATCAATAGAGCATTCTGTACAATAACAGAAAGGCGGATTTCTATGCAGCTCGCCAGAAAGCAAGGGTGTGGCCCTAAAAGCCAACCATGGGCGGCAAAGATTGGGGTGGGCTATGCAACACCAAGCTCTGTCTATGCACCAATGGCATTAAACAATATTTTCAGACGAATCTATGTTTTGCCTTCGATTCATAGATGGCAGAAAACGTTTTTAGCGACGTAGCGGCGAACTGGATGCAAGGGCAATAATTCTTGACCATCCGGCATTTGGGCCGTATTTTCATGGTGTGGGGCCGTAACACTTATGACAAGCGAACTGATTTGGTAATTGGTAATGGACATTTGACTGGCCAGCGATATGTTGACGAAATATTGCGACCTGTCGTTGTTCCATTCGCTTGAATAGTCAGCAAAAAAATTGAACTGCGAGATTACAATGCCAGACCACATCGTGCGTTGGTCGTCTCCAATTATCTCCGACGAGAAGGCATACAGACATTGGACTGAGCCGCTAAGTCCTCTGATATGTTCCTAATAGAGCATCTATGGGAAGTTCTCGGGCGGAGAGTGTACGCCAGGGACCCTGCACCTGCCAATGTGGCCCAGATTTTGGTAGCTCTTCAGGCGGAATGGCGGGCAACACCAAGGTCAACCATTCGCAAGTTAATGAACAGTATGGCATCAAGGTGTCGTGCATGTCTCACCACGGTGTACACAGATATTGATCTACAGGCCAGAAATGAACTTTGCTTACAATTATCGTCTTTACACCTTGACTATGATTTCATCAGTCGGTATATTATATCATAAACCTGCTTGTCGTGGTTTTTATCTTAGGCAAAACGTAGATTAAGATTTCAAGAGTATGCGGTTTCCTTGACTGTCATCAATCAGTGCTTAGTTTAACCTTCCTCCCATCAGTGATAAGAAAACATAAACGTATATCAATGTTTATACGACCGTATCGAACCCATGCTGCATCGATCATAACATGCCTTGTCTATTGCAACAATCAAGGATACTGAAATGCTCGATGGTCCCAAGTTAAATTTTAACAAGACGCATATACTAGTAAACTTCCTGGCTGCCATGTAATGTACTTGAAATAATCCTACATATAGCCGATATATCAAGTACCGTCAGCATCCGTCTTTGGCGATACTAGCGCTGCAGAACAACCCTGAATAGAAATGCCCTGATGGTGAGTGAGTGATTGAGTGAGCGAGTGAGTGAGCGAGTGAGTGAGCGAGTGACGTACAATGCCAAAGTCTGCAATGTTAAATGTATATGATGTCTTGGTATAAATAAGTAAGAGAACATCTGAATTTGATAGTCATCCCTCTATTCAGCCACCATATACAATCCTCAGTAGTGAGAGTTTTCCACGTCATTTAGACCTGATGTACTCTCACAGTTGCCAAAGCCGAGCACAATACTGACATGTACACATGTAGCTATGTTTTTAAATCCCAGAAAACCGGAGCCATCGCATTATCAGTTGATGAAACCGACCTTTCCTACTTTTCGGAGGTGGGGAAGTTGAATGTTTCCAATGCTATGACTTACGTTCAGTCTCTGGCTGATAGTGGTGAACCTAAGACTCATCCATGGTTACGAATCGCTCAACAAAATCAGATGTGTCTGTTTCAAAATGACCCAAATTTTTATGTGAGGACCTGGAACGTTTCTGAGGTGTCAGAAGCCTTGCAACCCAGCTTGCTGAATCCTTTGTCATGAGCAATTCATTCCTCAGAATGTTCACAATTCTCTTATCACTGTATTTGCGATATGAGTGAGTGAATGAGTATGGTTTTGTGCCGCTTTTAGCAATATTCCAGCAGTTTCACGGCGGGGGACACCAGAAATGGGCTTCACACATTGTACCCATGTCGGGAATCGAACCCGGGTCTTCGGCGTGACGAGCGAACCCGACCGCCCCATTTGCTATATGACGTGTCGTCGATCATCCA
This sequence comes from Haliotis rufescens, assembly GCF_023055435.1. NCBI lineage: Eukaryota > Metazoa > Mollusca > Gastropoda > Lepetellida > Haliotidae > Haliotis > Haliotis rufescens. The sequence continues at coordinate 957,675 of NW_025963802.1, forward strand.
TAGTCATATCATGCATTTCCTTCGTGGTGACAGCTGAATGTCTTCCTGGGGCGGTCGGGTAGCCTAGTGGTCAAAGCGTTCGCTCGTCACGCTGGTGTCCCCCGCCGTGATATTGCTGGAACATTGCTAAAAGCGGCGTAAAACCATACTCAATCACTCACTCACTGAATATCTTCCTAATTCTGGATCATCTTCGAGGCTTTGTCCTTCCCATTTGAACTTTTGACATTCCACTTCGACCATACTGAAACTTGAAACATATTGTCAGCTGGCACCGGGTCGCAAAACCAGTCTGGTCACGGTCTAGTGAACGCATAGTCCCATCTCTCTTAATTGTCGGACTTCCATCAGCATGCGGCAGTCCCGTCTAGCGGTCATCGTTGTCCAATGACTTGACATTCAAATCACTGGTGGATACAGCTAACAAAGTAAACCAGTAGTACATTCTCCCCACTCCATACATCATCCAACGCCATGGAATAAAAGTTAATAAAAGCTCACAACCTCTTGAAACCTTGGTGCTCCTGCACAATGATCCAGTACATGAACGCTTCGATCATGAACTACTCACACTACAAGACGTCAAATCCTTTCTCGGCGAAATCTAGGAACAGGGACTAACACTCACAGCTCCGTTTACCAGCAATTCAGGAGCCAGTTACATTAAGAAACTTCTCACACCAATCACGGAATGGGACTACCAACTAGCGCAGATACTACTAGCTGGAACTCTGCTAAAATCGTATAGTGTCTTCAATCACCTCAGTGCCTCAGGAGACACTATTTACCATCTACGCCAACGCAAAGCCTTTACGAACTACCAGTCTTACCAGCCTTAACCGACTCTACCACTCCTTTTTCTAGGTTAACAGAGTTGTAACCCCTTTTCCTTTTCTAGTCTAGGCTATCTGTGTAAAAGCAGCTTAACTAATTCTATTTATTTATTATCACTCTCATGTGCTCTCTCCCCATCATAATCCAAATTTGTTTATTCCTTATTTCATCACTTTATCAACATTAAATTATGTTTCCCCTTTCCATTCTTCACCCGTCCAAATCAACATTCAAGGCATCAGTAAAGCTTTCAAAAAGTTTTATGGTAGACAGGTGGAGGACATTTCCAAATTTGACGCATCAGTGACAAAAATGATGTCCGATGCAATTCCCTATTTTGACTTGTACCATATGTTCCGGTGTTTTTTTTCAGGTGAACAATTGACTTTGCTTTGCATGTGTTTGTGACAGGTGCCACCGGTGGGGCAGTATATGCTGACCTTTTCGCGAACACCTGGTATCATTACTATTTGATTGTGATTCATTAACACATGCTCATGATATAGTCAGATTCGTACAAATGACTCTGTTTTATGCAGATATTTCTATTGGATATGGAAAGGGATTTGACGCTTTATTATTATCATTATATCATCTACTGTATCTGATTCGACCACTTACAGGTCGTCGGGACGTGGCCGCCACTTTGCTGACTACGGCGTTATGCAACATTCAACCCGCAAATAGAGGATTCACTCACGATGTCAGTCTATATCTTAATTGATGTGTGTTATACACTTGGGAATTCATCACAAAGACTTTCCACCTGTTTCAATTTTCAAAAGCCTAAGTTGTTTTATTCCGTGCCTTTTGTCCGCCACCGTTCGAGAACGTCGTATCTACAACAACCGAACCAATGAAGCTGAAACTCGCCATGCTGTCAATCAATAACACTCAATACACGTACGGAGAAGGTCGTTTTAGGTAGAGCATTAATAGTTTTACGAACAGAAGCAAACATCATTGTCTGTAAGCTGTCTGCATTCTTTTTGTTGACGTTCACCGAGCCGGCTGAAGGTTACAAGTGAAACGTAAAACGTGACGCACCATTACTGGAGGTAGATTTAATCAATGCTGAAATTAAAGCTGTTTGAAAATACTTGCTGTAATATGTTTTCTTCTTATTAACAACAACGCCATTAACACTTAACTGTTAGGAGTGAGTGAGTGAGTGAGTGAGTTGTGTTTAACGCCGCTTTTAACAGTATTCCATTTATATCACGGAGTGTTAGCTTAATGTGGGAGGAAAGCCCGAAATGATGCAGGTCTCTGACGTTTACCACTTCGGTGAATCCCACGAGCACGGATATGGTGCTGACAAACCTAGAAACATAATCGGGGCGAACTGGGATTCGAACCCGCAATCATAGGTTTCTGGCGTGCCAAAGGGACGCAACTTTGCACAGCGACTTGCGGCGCCTTAAACGACTGGGCCACCCGTGCCCCCTTTAACTGTTAGGAAGATGTGTAGCCCTCGTTAATCTGAGATATATTGTTTAGAAAAATGGCAAAACTTCAATGTTTATTTATCTTATTTTCGAAACCCCAAGATTCAGTAATCAGAATAACAGCTTCAAAACCGTTTCCATAATCATAGGAAATTTCCAGAGTACAATTCCAACAATATCATAAGCATTGATTATGAACCAATCTGAAATAGTGACCCGTCACAAACACATGCAAGGGCAAATCAAGTATTCAAGTGAACATACACGAGAACATATGACACAAGTCAAAATAGGGAATTGCATAGTGGAAGATGTAATAAAAAATGAAGGAAATGACTCTTATTAGTTCAAGTACTGAAGATTATTCAAATTGAGAACTATATTAATCTTGATCTTGTCAGACACAGCAAGGCCAAAACGACTAAAGTTGTGACATGTATAGACTACATTTTAACACGCTATACATATTTTTGCAATATTTCTTGCTATTTGTTTCTTTAAATTAATGTCAAAATCAAAATCATTTTTTTAAAACCCAAATAGTCAATAATATCTCATTGAGCTGAAAGTACTCATCATATTGCCAAACTGTTACACATGTATTTTGGGTATCATCATTTGCACTCCAAAATAATTAAGTTAAACGTCATTCGTCAAAGACGTCATTTGACGACCGAAGAATAAATTAGATGCATTGGCACACTTAAAATTGGGTCAACACTACGTCACGTTGCACACATCTTTGGTGTCAAACCACAAACATGTATTTTTGTACGCCATTCGTCAATATTACAGGTTCTAAGATCATGTCATCTTTTTACATGAATGCTAAATAAATGATGGGCTAAACTGACAGCTTCATCGTAGTGACAATGAAAAGTGTAGAAGTACAATAGGCCATGCAACATTTCTCTATCTGATTACTGTGATGTAGTAGCGCTGCATGAGGTACGGCAATAATTCAGGAAACTACACTGACACTACAATGGATACAATTCTACTGGGAGTTTCTGAGCCTAACGACGAAGGATGCGTAATACATCCTTAACAATGTGCATGTATTAATTGTTTAACATTATTTTCAATGCATACACATGAGAATTAGGGGCGGTCGGGTAGCCTAGTGGTTCAAGCGTTCGCTCGTCACGCCGAAGACCCGGGTTCGATTCCCGACATGGGTACAATGTGTGAAGCCCATTTCTGGTGTCCCCCGCCGTGATATTGCTGGAATATTGCTAAAAGCGGCGTAAAACCAAACTCACTCACTCACTCACATGAGAATTCTTTCTGTATTCAGTAATTGCAAAAGCGAAAATAAACACAACTAGGCAACGGTAATATAACTCAATTTTCGCAATTCCTCTCTCTTAATCAATAAACTATTTTTATAAATGATTGAAGGTCATCAGAACAAAGAGACGGGATAGTATTATTTACATTACCATGTGGTGTCATAGAACTCAGTTCTCCGCCAACTCTAAATACTTCTTATAGCTAATTTAGCAAAGCACGCTATGTTTCCTATCTCAAAATATGGAGTTTCGCTATCTAATAACACCTGTTTACTATTTAACGTTAGGAATTAGAATAGGTCTTCAGCAACCCATGATTGCCGTGAAAGGCGACTATGCTTGTCGTAAGAGGCGACTAACGGGATAAGGTGGTAAGGCTCGCTGACTTGGTTGATGCATGTCATCGATCCCAATTATGTGGATTGATGCGAAATCAATAACTGGATCGTCTGGTCCAGACTCGATTATTTACAGATCGCCGTTATATAGCTGGAATATTGCTGAGTGCGGCGTTAAACAACACTCTTTATCGCGTGGCTATTCACAAAGTGGACACATAACCATGATATGCATGTAAACGTATAAATAAAAGCGTGAAATCACCTTCCATTGCCACAAAAACTCTCTGCTAAAGCCGACTTTATCATGAGCATGCGACCATGCATCAACCTCAAATAGTGATGACATCACGTGTTCGCGAACAGGTGAGCGTATCCTGCCTGCCACACCGGTGTCACCCGTCAGAAACACATGCAAAGGCAAGCCAATTGTTCACCCGCAGAAAACACGGCAACATGGGCTACAAGTCTAAATAGGGAATTGCATCGAACATCACTTTTGTCGATGTGTCAAATTTTGAATTGTCCTCCCCGTGTCTGCCATAACACGTTTTGAAATGAATGTAACCTTGATCAGACAACTTTTGAGCAAGAGTTGTATGACGTTCTTTGAAATCTTGGTAGAAAGACCATGCTCGATTTTACTTCTCAAATTGTGAAATGTAGACACCAAGAACTGGAACTGCTAGATTATTGCTCAACAAAAAGGGAACCTTGACTATTGAAAACTTTAAGTCATCTCACTTGTCACTCTGAATCTTTATGCACAGATCTAAATATGAAAGAGATGAGATGGTCTCATAAATATGAAAGAGATGAGATGGTCTCATATAACACGAAACCAGTCAGCAAGAACATGAACACAATTGGTACCCATAGAGTTTGCCTATTCCTTTCCTAAATGTCATATACAAATGAATGTCCGTTGCAAGGATGTAAATACTAAAGTACTCATGGAAATGAAAAAAAACCCCTGTTTTGCTGGATTTAATAATCGACACAAAGCATTACGTAGATGTAAATACGAAATAACAAATAACAAAAGTACTAGTCTGGATTTGCTAGTTTTATCTCAGTGCTCAATACAAAATGTACTTTACAGGAGGTAATTTGTAGGCACTTTCAACATTCAAAAATAAAACTAAGTCCAAATTGACATGGCAGAAACAGGCTTTAGGCAGTATGCAAATTAGCCTGGAAAAAAGGTTATCAAAACAACAATAAAAATAACAGCTATGTTTATGTACATAATAATAATGACATGTAAGTTGTTGTTTGAGAAGGGAATATGTTACTTTTACGTTCTGATATTTTGACGATGATTCACTTTCCAACAATGTCACTCACAAATCACTAACCACTGACAAATCACATGCACGTGGGTTTCAAGCACCTGTTTTCACCTGTCGTCAAGGTGTCATAGGTCACGGACATTCACCTTGATCTACTAACACCTGGTTATGCTCAGTTTCACAATAGTCTGTTTTGTTCATATTTTTACACACTTTTACTTGTAAAAAGACATAAAAACCAAGGCCCAATTAGAAGTAATTGAGTTGTTTGAATATTTATATATTTTGTATATTAACTTAAAAGTTTTTTTTCATTTCCGTGAGTACTTAAGACTAAGTTCTTTGAGGAAAAATCAACACTCCGTATTTGATAGGTATTTTAAATGGAACTTTCTGAAAAAGATACAAAACCCATTCAGTTATCATAAGAAAGCTATGATTCCGGCTTTAGCATAAGTACGTGTTTATGAATCACTATAAAATATTGATGAGCCCAGGCGTTTCCGAAAAGGTCAACGTAATCCCACGATATTCTCCAGCTGTACGATAGCAGTATCTACATGTAAACTTTCCTTGCTAAATTATGATGTCTCATATAATTGAGGCAGGGATGCCCAACGTCCGATCCGAAATGTGCTGTGCAGATTGACGGCGCTTAACCATTCCAGGATCCGCTGATGGACGTTTTGAATCCAATATTCGCACAATATCATGATCCTTTGCCTGACAAACAGTGGCACGCGTGTGTTTCACTTTATTATCATAAAACGTCATATAACTGCGTCACTTTCCTCCAGTATTCAGCACACGGGGCAGTGGGGAAGCCTAGTGGTTAAAGCGTTCGTTCGTCACGCCGAAGACCCGGGTTTGATTTCCGACATGGGTACAATGTGTGAAGCCAATTTCTGGTGTCCCCTGTCGGGATATTGCTTGAATATTGCTAAAAGCGGTATAAACCATACTCACTCACTCACTCATCACACATACTGTTCCAAACAGTCAGCGCCATACCCATGGTCATGGGTTTCACCCAAGTGGTAAACCTCTATGGACTGCATCACTTCAGGCCTTCCTCCCCCTCCCACATAATTAACTTCTCAACTCAAAAGCAATCTAGAAACACCATAACGATTGACATGAACTCAGTTAAAAGACAATTGACATCCGAATGAAATATTCATTTTTTCTTTGAACAAAACAAGATAGTTTTACGATTGCATAACAGTTTTAGGTTCAGCTGTCACGATAATTGGTTTAAGACAGAAGAATATGGTTGATCAAAAGGAAACGTGTTCCACTAGGCCGACTACATACGAGTTCAATGTTCCCCTTCTATGAATAATTACTATTGGCGAGGCCATTATGGGAAAACAAACCAAACATTTACGGGTACGTTTTCTATTGTCAGATGAGCATTGACATTTATGTTTGGTGATAGTATTGTTAATCTACATAGTAATATATTTTTAGCAAATAGTGTGATAAGTGCAACGTAGATAAAACAAAAGTATATTATAAAAAAATGTGAACTTTCAAGGAACGAGAGATATCAAGTTTATAAAAGGAAATAATATTACTATATGTTTTAAATATAAGACCACACACTTCCTTTCCCTTATTGAAAAAACCCAAAAAACTTTATAGTGTAGGATTATGAAGTCTGAAAATGTGCATAATAGTTAAAATGTGTAAATATCGACATCATAAATACTCGGATGATGGCTTGTTTTGAGATAAAGTTGTCTCTTATGTGAGTGAGATGTTTTACAGTTGTTCTTGTGATCATCGAGGAAACTACGAATGTTTCTTAAGAGCCCAAGAACCCATAACACGGGGAAATAAGCTCATTTGGTCATCAGTCAGTTGAGCTAAATATGTGTTCTAGCTTAACCGTTTACCCAAGGAAACATACACCCCGCTTATAGTTTAAACCTCAAGAGTGCCTACACATAACCAGTCTTGTTGCATTGGATCAATACCATCGCTGTAAACGTAACGTCCTTTGGGGTTAACACATTATCAGACAACTGTTCATATTTGCCGCATTCTAGATTAACATTCAACCAAGCAAGATGTCCAGGAGTGCTGAGAGAACATGTTTTATGATTTTCTTGATGTTTTTTGTCAGTGCAGACGCGTTTTCAACAGGTAAGGATAAGTTCTACATTTTTTAGTTTTATTTATTTCATCGTTTGTTTTCGCTAACAACCTTCAAATATTCAAACATAAACGTAAGCTATGTCTAAATATATTTTGTATTGTTAAGCAAATAACATCATATTAACGCGTTCAGTAAAATGTATATATACTAAAGTAGGTTTAGCAATGAAACTGAATATGATACTCAAACAAGGCTGTTCATTTGAGTGAATGAGTGAGTGAGTGAGCGAGTAAGTATGGTTTTACGCCGCTTTTAGCAATACCCCAGTAATATCATTGCGGGGGGACACAAGGAATGGGATTCACACATTGTACCCATGTCGGGAATCGAACCCGGGCCTTCGGAGTGACGAGCGAACGCTTTAACCATAGGGCTACCCCACCGCCCCACTCTGACATGAGGAGCTAAACAACTGTTGATTTACCGACAATACAAAACCCAAAAACTCTTTTGTTCAAGCGTTTCATTGTAATAGATTATATCATATATGAATAATATCATATCGTCAACTATTATTACATGTATTTATTAAAAACACTATAACACCATACTTATTGTATGTATGTATGTATGTATGTATGTATGTATGTATGTTTGTATGTATGTATGTATGTATGTATGTATGTATGTATGTATGTATGTATGTATGTATGTATGTATTAACCTTCTGGACGCCGACAGTGTGTCGAGAACAGGAACAAACTGGTCTTTTATACCAGGGGCGGTGGGATAGCCAAGTAGTAGAGGCGATCGTTTGTCATTCCGAAGGTCGGGGTTCGATAGCCCATTTGGGTACAATGTGTGAAAAACTTTTCTGATATTCCCCGGTTTGACATTGCTGGAATATTGCTTAACGTGGTGTTATAGACATGCTCACTGTTTCCAAATCAGCTAATATCTCACTCTCAACAAATATTTCCCACAACTTCATCTATAATATTTGTTTAATAAGGCTTTTAAGGTCTATGATCATCATATTTGCTTCTGAAGAGAATTTAAAGACCAAGAACCAAGGATGCGTCTGTTCCCACAGACAAGTACTTTCAACGTTTGCCTTGATTCTAAAACAGGAATACATGTCCAATCCTCTTTTGTACTTCTCCATAGCTCCATAACAATCCGTACAAAGAGAAAGATATTGCTGGGTTCAGAAAATGTACCACCAAATCCCTTTCTTAAAGAATTAACCAATCATTACTACAATCAAGCAAGGACTTTCTGTATGTTCACAGAAAGTATTTGGAACTATTGCAATCATTACCACTGTGGATTCTCAAAGATTCAAAAAGGACTTGGTTGACATTTATGCAATCTCAGAAAAGAACCAATTTCAATTCAGTCGTGGTGAAAATAAATATAGTTACATATCTGTCTTCAGAGGTTCAGGACAATGTGTCAAAAATGAAAGCAAATGCCATCTGAAATTTACTGAGAAAACAATATGTGAAATGCTGGACTTTCTCATTGATAACACCCATGTACAATTTGGGAATATTACGTTTAGGCAGCCCATTAACCCACGGGTACCCGTTGTGTTCCCCTTCTTGCTAATCTGTTTCTTAATGCATATGAATGTTAATATCTGCTCGGATTGGCAAAGTCACAACAAGGTCATTTGGAAGTTTCGTTGAAGAAGTTTACCTTAAGCCTCCTCATCTGTTTCGTATTTAGATCTGTGAATAAAGATTCTGAGTGACATAAAAACTCTCCACACGCCTGAATGACAAGAGGGATGACTCCAAGTTTCCAATAGTCAACTTTCTCTTTATGTCGAGCAATATTTCAGCACCTCCTTTGGTGTCTACATTTCACATTTCACAACATTTTAGGTACGAGTAAGTGAGTATGGCCTTACGCCGCTATTAGCAATACTACAGCCAAATCACGGCGGAGGACAGCAGAAATGGGCTTCACACATTGTACCCATGTCGGGAATCGAACCCGGGCTTTCGGCGTGACGAGCGAACGCTATAACCACCAGGCTACCCGACCGCCCCGTTTTAGGTACGATCGAGCATGATCGTTCTACGACGATGTCAAAGAGCGTCACACGACCTTCGCTTAAAAGTTGTTAGATCAAATTTGACTCGCATTTGCATGTGTTTGTGACAGGTGCCACCGGTTGGGCAGGATTCGCTCGCCTTTCCGCGAACAGCTGGTATTGTCACTGTTTTATAGTGATTCAGAAACACATGCCCATGTAAAGTTGAAATTGCACAATCAACTCTGCTTTTAGCAGGGATTTCATGTGACCATGGAAAGGGCTTTGTCGCTTTTATAGATCCCATCCCTTAAGTTCTGTTTGAACATTCCTCCTACATTAAGTTGACACCCCGAGACATAACTGAAATACTGTTCAACACTACATGGAGTCCGACCACAATACAATTTAACTATATCTCTTATCTGAGTCGACGTGGGTATTCACATGCAAAATCTGTCTTCTGTATCCAATGCTTGTCGCGAGATCCCACTAGAGAGGATCGGATGGTCAGACTTACTGACAGCGTGCCCCGTTCTTGGTTTCGCGTGCTTTCAGTCACTGTGATATCATTACTGAGTGCGGCGTTAAACAACGCCCACTCACTTACTCACTCAAGACCTGTACCTCACTTAGACACTCACTCACTGACAATACATTTATCTGAGCAGAACTAATTGTTGATTGCACAAACAGTGGACATCGCTGCCTGGCAACCATGATACACTGTACCAATGCCCATTTTTACCGAGCTGACAACAAACAGGGTGCTATCGAATCTATCATTTAGATAAACTCTTTTTGTTTGTAGAAATACACAAGCCTGCATTAAATTCAATGATGATGTTTACGCTTGTAAACAGATCGATTATCAATCGAAAATTTGCTTCAAGATCAAGCATCACTTGGATCCGTTGTTTACCCCGAAATGCGACAAAGTCCACGATCAATGATGGAATTGGTTATCCCAATCTCATGTCATATAACAATGCCCCCACACCGTGCCTACTTTGTATTACAAACTATCAGACATTATATCAAAGAGTATCTAAAAGTTCAAAACAATGTCTAACGAAATTTATATGAAGGGTTCTATTGTCGCAGGTGTCTCAACAGCAAAGAGCGCGTTTTCATTTGAATTCTGTTGATTAGGTAAATATTGTTGACCTCAAAACTTGACAACGGCTGGAGATGACAATTGTTTCGTCGACATAGTTCCTTTATAAAACCAGTGTACAGTTGCAAAGGAACAATATGAAAATTGAATAAGTAGTTATGGTACATGAGTTCCTACAATGGCTTGTCGAACTATCGATGATCACAGTCCCTGGTTTGATGGTTAAAGGATCAATAGTTTACATTGTTGCCAAGCTATCTATGTAGACAGACGAAATGACAATATGCAGATGAAGAACACTTTTACTAATTAACCATTTTTGTGTATCCAAACTTTTAAGATTTTGATAAGACACTGATATACGTTAAGACCAAGCACAGAATGTTTACATCTTGACCGACGATACTCCAAGTATACCGGCCCTAGGGAATAGCGGACGTTTTATGCCTTCATTTGTTCTTGCTTTTGTCACAGTGTGACAGTTACAACTTAACATATTCCCACCGTTTATGTATAGTGTATTATCATATAAGTTGGGGTTGTGCCAACCATTCAATGTCGCTTCCTCGTCAACCAGCGCCATGATACCCAGCTCTTACTTTATAACAGCTTAAGTCAAGTGGGCCAATACTCATCCTCTTGTTCTTAATTCCAATCTGATATCTTCTTAACGCGTTCTAGTTAAATGAGCAGTTGTAATATTTAATTGTACGTGTTTAGGTTTGTGTAACTTTATATAAAAGTGGCAAAACCTTGTCAAAATACTGAGAAGTCTCGGTCAAAGGCAGAGTCGATTGACTAGATCAGACTATATTGGGAACCTGTATTTATGAATCACTATTAAATAGTGATGATTCCAAGTGTTCGCGAAAAGGTGAGCGCATCCTGCCCCACCGGTGGCCCCGTCACAAACACATGTAAAGGCAAGTCACCTGCGAAAACGGTTACCTTAACATATTGTACAAGTCAAAATAAAAATGCAAAATAAATTGTAAAATAAGATGTGAATGTGAAATAAATTGAAAAATAGAGTGTAAAAAAATGACAAATAATATAAACTACCAAACTTTATGAAGCTAAGGTATGTAAGGAGTCGACCGCGAGCAGGATGTGCGGCTCGGAGGAATCGCCCTGATGTTGAGGTGGAGCTCCTCTCACCTGTCATTCATCGTTGTGCTTGCGACGTAGAGCAGGCAATCCGCTCACTGTGACAGTTGCTTTAGGGTCTATATATTGTGCATTAAATAATCCGGAACAATGATTCAGATGTCGTCCTCCAGTACCCCCAAGAGTTAATTACCAGCACAGCTTCATGTGACGTACGATCCGGTAAGATGCTAAGATGGAGGCGCTAGGCGATCAGTAGCTTTATGATGTATTTTATTCCGCTGACATTTTGAATCGTTTCGCAGAAGTACATTTTGCTAACTAAGGCTTGTGTGTATGTGTGTGTGTGTGTGTGTGTGTGTGTGTGTGTGTGTGTGTGTGTGTGTGTGTGTGTGTGTGTGTGTGTGTGTTTGTGTTTGTGTATGTATGTGTGTGTATGTGTGTATATATGTGTATGTATGTATGTGTGTATATATATATATATATGTGTGTGTGTGTGTATGTGTGTGTGTGCATGTGTGCGTGTGTGTGCGTGTGTGTGCGTGCGTGCGTGCGTGCGTGTGTGCGTGTGTGCGTGCGTGTGTGTGTGTGTGTGTGTGTGTGTGTGTGTGTGTGTGTGTGTGTGTGTGTGTGTGTGTGTGTGTGTGTACTACATGTATAGTTTGTTTTGAAATATGCCCCTAATGATCAGTTTGTTGGCGGTGGCGAATAAACTGTATAGTTTGTTTGCTTTCAAGTTTAGTTTTGAATAACTATGTTTTCGTGAAAAAAAGTATCAATAAAATTCAACAACCATGTATTCACCTTCTTAACTAGGAATTGAACTTTGATTTGTCACCACAAACGTGCATGGACCACTACGGATGTGCTTGAGTTTTTGCAATCTTACAATAAGCACAAAGTTCAATTATGTCAAAACATTTAATTTTTCAACTTGTACACCACTATCACACCTGTGCATAAAGATTCAGAGAGAGAGAGAAATTACTGTCCAGGGGTGATACAATGTCCAAACGTCAACTTTCCCTTCATGTCTAGCGATATCGATATTGCTATCAGCTCCAGCCTTTTGTTTTACCTGTTGGGCAGGACATGCTTACCCTGTTGTCCACCTGGTGCAATCACTGATTTTCAGTCCTCAATTCATATAAATGCCACTGCTATTTTTGCCCTTTACGCCAAATGGAATCTAGACTGGTGATTCTCCTGCCTTGACAATTTGGTGTATAATGTTACATGAGCATGCTCTTTCTAGGAAGATTTCAAAGGTTGTTTGATCAGGGTCACGTGTTTAGTTTCAGGTAAAGAACTGACTTGCCATTACATGTGTTTGCACCTTTTCGCGAATACCTATTATCACCACACCTGATTCATAAACACGTGCTTATATAGTCTGCATTTTACAATGGACACTGCTTTAACAGAGGTTTCCTATCGGAATGTTTTTATGTCAGGATGTTTTTCTGCTCTCATCTATGTCGCTTGTTTTATATTGAGTCTATGATATTTAACTAGCTGTATCACTATGCATGTTCTTAGTGAATGAGGTTTCCTATCGGAATGTTTTTATGTCAGGATGTTTTTCTGCTCTCATCTATGTCGCTTGTTTTATATTGAGTCTATGATATTTAACTAGCTGTATCCCTATGCATGTTCTTAGTGAATGAGGTTTCCTATCGGAATGTTTTTATGTCAGGATGTTTTTCTGCTCTCATCTATGTCGCTTGTTTTATATTGAGTCTATGATATTTAACTAGCTGTATCCCTATGCATGTTCTTAGTGAATGTATAAGGTGTTCCCTATCGCTACATGACTGAAATATTAACGTAAATGCTTATCCCTCTCTACTGAATACATGGAACATTAAGTATATAATATCAGTTACTTAACTTTGCGAAACCACTCTTATCACCGTTCGTTGCCTCAAGATATGAATTCGAATCTATAAACGCTAGTAACGCTGAATCAATACCTGATATGGATAAACGGCCATTACTCAGACATAGCTTTATTCATTGTTAGAAGTGGGAATCGACACATATGTTTCGTTTTTCACGATATTTTATATCTGTACCTTGTTTTAACCTTTGGACCATGTTTGAATCCAGCTTTCAATATGACCTCCATCGCGGCCATATTGAAAAAAGACTATTTATGGCCGTTCCTCATGCTCTCAAAATGGCTCTGTAAACGTCTTCTCTTCTGCAATTGAGAGGCTCAGGAAGCTGCACATTGACATCTTTAACCTCATGATGGCACACTATTTTGTTCAAATCTGTAAATTGTAGTGTCAGTATTTAGTCCTTAGTGTTTGTGCAGACCATATATGAATATCAATGCTGACAGCATATAGTTTTAAGTGTGTGACTTTGTTACGTTTTAAACTGATGAGTACATATCCATGTGAGTTACAGCGCACTATTTTATTGTTCGGGTTTAGGGGCTAAGGTTAATTTTTGTATACGCCTTGAGTGATACATGAAGTTTAATCCTTCTTACAATTCCGAAAAGGACCATGGTAAAGGTATCAGTCCAATTCGTAAAACCCACCCTTACCCCAACGCCCCATATGGAATCCAGGATTTATTTGATCAAAGTATCTATGAGTAAGTGAGTATTGTTTACCCCGCTTTAAGCAATATTCCAGCAATATCACGGCGAGGGACACCAGAAATGGGCTTCACACATTGTACCCATGTCGGGATTCGAACCCGGGTCTTCGGCTACCCGACCGCCCCCACAGTATCTATGCGACATAAGGAATCGGGTGTTCAGGCTCGGTGACTTGATTCATTGGTGTCATCTTACTTCGAAGGCGTTAGTAATATCAACCACAATTTTGTCTCGCCAAGATTCTTTTATATCCAGGCTGCCGTGGTTCAGGCAAGACTAATACTGTCTGTGGCAGAACTCAACACACCAATCAAAGGCACAAACCTAGTATCATGGCGTATAAGGGAAATACGCCATGATATACATGTATGTCAAAAGTTGGGAAGCATACTTTCGTTTATGAACAATTGGCTTGAATATTCTTCAACAACATAACTTAATTTACTCTTTTTCAGTTTGTCCATCTGCTTCGACCCAAACCTACTCATCAATGATCACAGCAACCGCATCAAACGACACAGATATTATCTTCCTTGCATCAACAAGTCAAGGACCAGTCCAGATGTGGATGAGGGCTTTTGGCTTTTTCAAGGAGGCCAGTTTGGATCCCAACACCATGCAGGGTATACCATTGCCAACCTCGGTGCGAATGTCACCCGAAGAGGCAGAGTCTGGCAACATCCTCGTCATCGTATCTTCAGATGCAGCCGCCCTTTTCATCAAGACTGACCATTCAATGTACCAGTTGAGAGACATTTCACAACTATCTAAAGAGTATATAACCGTCTCATATTTTGCTCCGAACGCTGCAGAAACATGGCATTCGACGATCGGCATTTCTGCTGTTTTTAACGATGCAGCTTTAGACGTGACCTTTAAAAATGGAATTGACGTTGAAGAAATATTTTCCAGATTTACCAACGAAACAAAGTGTAACGTCACTGGGCAGAGTATTTCGTGTAAATCTTCGGGCAGTAGGCGATATGTAATGCAAATTCAGTCGAGATCTGACTTATCAGGAACCAAAATTACGTCCTCAAAAGATGTCTCAGTAATAGCGGGAGCAGTTGCTGAAAGCAACGTCATGGACCACATGGTACCTTTAGACAGTCTCGCAATAAGTTACACAGTTTTCGGGTTTCCGGGCGGAAACGGAAGTTGCGTTTGTCGGATTGTAGCAGCATCTGGGTTAACAGATGTTACCGTCGATGGTGTAAATACAGTAACGATAAATGGAGAAGGGGATTATATTGATGTCAACGTTTCTGGAGACAGTTTCCATACAATCAGCGCGACATATCCAATACTTGTTGCCATGGTGATTCAAAATGGCGAATCTAGTTCTCCAGCTTTCATAGTCGCACATTCTGCAGGGAATGTTTCTCAATATACCTTCACGCTTATAAGTGACGACACAAATGACAACGTTGAGCACTATATTGTAGTACCTGCCGTCCCCCAGGGAGGGATATTGTTGAACGGCGAATCCCCCCCAAACGAAACGCTGTGCATGGCGGTAGGTGGTACGATGGAAACTGGGTGTTTTGTACCAGTAGAGGGATATGATGCTGTGCACAGCATATCTAGCAGCGACGGGGGGTATTTTACAGCATACCTTATCGGCAGCGGTGACCACGGTACTTTCGGCTCCGCATTGATCGAAACAGTCACGTCAAAGGTAAAGCGATATTGTTACAATAACTTCGATGAAAGAATGTCAAGGAGAGATTTATTGAGCATAAAAAATATATCGAGTTATCGGTCGTTTCATGGGTTTCACCAAAGTGACAAACATGTATGATCTGCATGTCAGACCTTCCTACACATCAAGCTAAGCGGCCGTGATATAACTGATTTTAATTTGTTTGTTGTTTAACGCAGCACTCAGCAATATTCCAGCTATATGACGACGGTCTGTAAATAATCGAGTCTGGACCAGACAATCCAGTGATTAATATCATGAGCATCGATCCACGCAATTGGGATCGATGACATGCATCAACCAACTCAGCGAGCCTGACCACCCGATCCTGTTAGTCGCCTTTTACGACAAGCAGAGGATTGATATACCTGAAATACTGTTCAAAGCGGTCGTCAGCCAAACTCTCTCACTGTACTTTCATGCGCTTAGAGTATATCTAGTGTGAAGTGTTGCGCTATAAATGTGGCCTTCATAATTGGTATTGCCATCGGGCGGAAAAGGTTGAAAGTGAAAACGTTGTATTTCCTTCCGACAGCCACTGTGACAACAAAAGCATCATGTAAGTCTCATCCATGCCACACACTGTAAATGTTAGTGCAATGACAATCTAGGGAGATCGTGATGCCCAGGCAGCAATCACATCCTGTGTCGCAGTGTTGACAACAGCGTTGTCGTTGTCTGCCGATATCGACTGATACCGATATCTTGTTTCCAGAATTGGACAGACCCCCCTCCACCTCTGTCCCTGGACATGTCGTATTGTGTCAAGTCTGGGGGACTGGGAAACTACGCGTCAAACGGCACCAACGGTAACGTCGTATTGTCAATATCTGCTGAAACGTATTGTGCAATTCTGTTTGACCTTTATGTCAGTTAATCTTGATATTGAGTTGGAGAGTCGGTGTGTGGGTAGATTGATTGGTTGTTGATGTAGTTGTGAGGAAGGTACAGATGCGAGTGACAGGGAGGATGGTTTGGTTGTGAGGAAATTGTAAATGAGTGAGTCGGGTAGGTTGGTAAGTGAGTGATTGGAGTGGTTGGTGGGTTAGTGTGTGAGTGAGTGGTTGGATTGGTGGGTTGGTTCGTGTGTGTGTGAGTGGTTGGATTGGTAGGTTGGGTAGGTGTGTGGGTGGGAGATTGGATGGGTGAATTGGGTAGGTGTGTGGGTGAGTGGTTGGATGGTTGGGTAAGTGTATGGGTAAGTGGTTGTATGGGTTTGTTAGTGTGTGGGTGAATGGTTGGATGGGTGGGTTGGGTAGGTTAGTTGGTGGATGGGTAGGGTATGTGTATGGGTAAGTGGTTGTATGGGTTGGTTAGTGTGTGGGTGAATGGTTGGATGGGTGGGTTGGGTAGGTGTGTGGGTGGGAGATTGGATGGGTGAATTGGGTAGGTGTGTGGGTGAGTGGTTGGATGGTTGGGTAAGTGTATGGGTAAGTGGTTGTATGGGTTGGTTAGTGTGTGGGTGAGTGGTTGGGCGGGTAGGTTGGTTATTGTGTGAGTGATTGGTTGGATTGGTGGGTTGAGTAGGTGTGTGGGTGGGACGTTGGATGGGTGAGTTGGTTAGGTGAGTGGTTGAATGGTTGGGTTTGTTAGTGTGCGGGTGAGTGGTTGGATTGGTGGGTTGGTTAGTGTGTGGGTGAGTGGTTGGATGGCTGGGTTTGTTAGTGTGTGGGTGAGTGGTTGGATGGCTGGGTTGGTTAGTGTGTGGGTGAGTGGTTGGATGGTTGGGTTGGTTAGTGTGTGGGTGAGTGGTTGGACGGGTGGGTTGGGTAGGTGTGTGTGTGAGTTGTTGGATGGTTGGGTTGGTTAGTGTGTGGGTGAGTCGTTGGATGAGACGGTTGGGTAGGTGTGTGAGTGAGTGGCTGGATGGTTGGGTTTGGAAGGTGTATGTGTGAGTGGTGGATAGGTCAAAGTCAAAAGAAGTAAATTGTACAAAAGGCCTCCGGCCGATATACAAGAGAGAGAGTTACGCATGTAGATACAATCAAAAATGTTACACATTGGGATATACACGTTGTTTGATTATTCATTTCTTTTGGCTAATGCATGCTTAATATATAGAGAAAGATTTAATATATTAGATTCGTTCTTTGTCGTCAGAATAACTACAAAGTCGTTTATCGGTGATTGCTATTAAATATACTTTTTATATAATCCTTTTATATAATCATTGTAAAATGGAATCAGAATCAAAAGCCTTTTGGAATCTACAAATGCTACATGACAAGGATTTTGGAATATGTGCATAAAGTGTAAATATATGATCTGAGGTAGAATAACTTTTTTCTGAAGAGAGCTTGAAATTCATGAATCCTATCACGCACGTTCGCCAATTAAGAAATACTAATTAATATTGCAGTAAATACTTTTCCTAAAATGCTCAATAATGAAATACCTCTTTAGTTATCTGGGTCAATCCTGTCTCCTTTTTTATGCAGGGGGATTATTAGAGACGAATTGATTGTAAAAATCTATTTTTAAATAACTCATTGAAACATTTGCAAAGAAAAGGCATTACTTCAAAATTTACATTTCGATAACTACATCATCAGGACCAGCTTCTTTCCCCTTTTTGAGGTGATTTATCGCTTCTAATATTTCGTTTTCAACAATGGGTGAATCTAGCATAACTTCATCAACATCCGTGTAGCATTCACAAAAATAATTGTGCATATCATCAATTGCCGTAGAGAATTTTGCATCATTTGAAAAAAACTTCTTAAAATGACTAAGCCACTGCGATTTTGTTATTATATCTGTAGCAAAAGATCTATTTTTGAGAGATCGTATTTGTTTTCTACACATTTTTTTCAGTTTGTCTTGTCTATGTCTACGCATATCAAATTTTTATTTCCGACAGCATTGTTTATATTTATTCCTACTTTCGCAATAATTCTTTCTGTCAAGACTAGTACCAGTAGTTCCTAATCTTCGTAGCGCTTTGTTACGTCTTGCAATTCTACATCCAGTAACAAAAGTTTTATTTTCATCCATGGTAAGTGTTAATTTTTTTTCATACAAGATGCTGAAGTTAACATAATTTCAACAAAGTCACCAATTGCCCCCTCAATATCATTATCAAGTTTATAGAGAAGTAACTGTTTAAATATGTTATAATTCCTTGTAGCTTGCCCAGAAAATTGTTCGAAAATTCGTCATTCAATATTAGTTACTTCTTAGTGACACCCTTAATGAACTTACTAGTCAATCGCAAAGGTAAATGATCAGATTCTAGACGATCGCCAATATTCAACATGTTAATATAATGAAAGAAATGTGGGTTGGATTTGTGTGCCTCTGTCCGGAGAGCGGAAGGTCGGGTGTTCGATCACACCAAAATACCTTAAAAGATGGTACTTGAATAGTGTCTCTCGTTACCCTTCCCGGCGCTCAGAGTCCGTATACTGTGTCTGAGTGGGGTATTCATGTTATACTGCGGCACGGTATCTCAGTGGGCTAGCACTATAAATCGACATCAGTCCGGACAAGTACAAACAGCAACACACATCCACACACACAGCCACACACACACAGCCACACACACACACACACAGCCACACACACACACACACACACAGCCACACACACACACAGCCACACACACACACAGCCACACAGCCACACACACACACAGCCACACACACAGCCACACACACACACACACAGCCACACACACACACACACAGCCACACACACACACACACACACACACACACACACACACACACACAGCCACACACACACAGCCACACACACACACACAGCCACACACACACACACACAGCCACACACAGCCACACACAGCCATACACACACACACACACACACACACACACACACACACACACACGGCCACACACACACACACACACAGAGCCACACACACACACACAGCCACACACACACAGCCACACACAGCCACACACACACACAGCCACACACACACACACACACACACACACAACCACACACACACAGCCACACACACACACACACACACACACACACACACACACACACACACACTCACAGCCACACACACACATACACACACACACACAGCCATACACACACACACACACACACACACACACAGCCACACACACACACACACACAGCCACACACAGCCACACACACACACACACACACACACACACAGCCACACACACACAAACACACACAGCCACACACACACACACAGCCACACACACACACACATACAGCCACACACAGCCACACACAGCCACACACACACACACACACACACACACACACACACACACACACACACCTACTATCGCTATATAACTACATTAATATTGGAAGCGAGGTAAAACCCCATTTCACCCCAACAAATGGACCTCCATGCCTTACAAACTTCATAATCCAGTATGTGGAAGTATCACATGAAGCCTAATAAAGCTGCTTTTCTTGGATTTCTTTTAGTGCAAATGGCAACGATGGACGTCAAGAAGAAGAGAAGAATCATATCCTTTACCATCAAGCACATGAGGATGCCTAGCGCAGAAGCTTGTCAACTTACCTGCTTCCTTTATGCCAGTTGTAGGGGCGTCAACTACAACAGCCTCACCTTGGACAACAACTGCGACATCGTGTTCGGCGGACCTTCATGTTCAGATTACAATACCGAGTGGACCTTTTACAAAATGAAGTAAAACATGGTTATGGCGGCAAGATGTAAATACCACGGTAGTAAAACATGGTTATAGCTAGCGGCAAGATGTAAATCCCACGGTAGTAAAACATGGTTATGGCGGCAAGATGTAAATCCCACGGTAGTAAAACATGGTTATAGCTAGCGGCAAGATGTAAATCCCACGGTAGTAAAACATGGTTATAGCGGCAAGATGTAAATCCCACGGTAGTAAAACATGGTTATAGCGGCAAGATGTAAATCCCACGGTAGTAAAACATGGTTATAGCGGCAAGATGTAAATCCCACGGTAGTAAAACATGGTTATAGCGGCAAGATGTAAAAACCACGGTAGTAAAACATGATTATGGCGGCAAGATGTAAATACCACGGTAGTAAAACATGGTTATGGCGGCAAGATGTAAAAACCACGGTAGTAAAACATGGTAATAGCGGAAAAATGTAAATCCCACGGTAGTGAAACATGGTTATAGCGGTAAAATGTAAATCCCACGGTAGTAAAACATGGTTCGAGCGGCAAGATGTAAATCCCACGGTAGTAAAACATGGTTCGAGTGGCAAGATGTAAATCCCACGGTAGTAAAACATGGTTATAGCGGCAAGATGTAAATCCCACGGTAGTAAAACATGGTTATAGCGGCAAGATGTAAATCCCACGGTAGTAAAACATGGTTATGGCGGCAAGCTGTAAATCCCACGGTAGTAAAACAAACGCTCAATCCCAGGGTAGTATAGCAAACACTCACATGATGATATGTCTGAGGTAACTCTACGTCTAAGGGATACCTATGTCTAAGGGAACTCTGTGTCAAAGGGAGCTCTATGTCTTAGGGAGCTCTATGTCTGAGAGAGCTCTGAGTCTAAGGAAACTCTATGTGTTAGAGAGCTCCATGTCAAAGGGATCTGTATATCTAAGGGATCACTGTGTCAAACGTAACTCTATGTCTAAGGGAGCTCTATATCTAAAGGGCTCTGTATCAAACGTAACTCTATGTCTCAGGGAGCTCTATATCTAAGGTAGCTCTATATCTAAGGGAACTCTGTGTCAAAGGGAACTCTATATCTTAGAGAGCTCTGTGTCTAAGGGATCTCTATGTCTAAGGGAGCTCTGTGTCAAAGGGAGCTCTATGTCTAAGGGAACTCTATGTCTTGAGAGCTCTGTGTCTAAGGGAACTCTATGTCTAAGGGAACTCTATGTCTTAGAGAGTTCTGTGTCTAAGGGATCTCTTTGTCTAAGGGTGCTCTATTTCTAAATGATCTCTATGTCTAAGGGATCTCTATATCCAAGGAGCTCTGTGTCAAATGGAACTCTATATCTAAGGGATCTCTGTGTCAAACGTAACTCTATGTCTAAGGGAGCTCTATATCTAAGGGGACTCTGTGTCAAAGGGAACGCTATGTCTTAGAGAGCTCTGTGTCTAAGGGATCTCTATGTCTAAGGGAAGTCTATGTCTAAGGGAGCTCTATGTTTTAGAGAGCTCTGTGTCTAAGGGATCTCTATGTCTAAGGGAAGTCTATGTCTAAGGGAGCTTTATGTTTTAGAGAGCTCTGTGTCTAAGGGATCTCTCTCTGTAAGGGAACTCTATATCTAAGGTAGCTCTATATCTAAGGGAGCTCTGTGTCTAAGGGAGCTGTATGTCTAAGGGAACTCAGTCAGAACGAATGTGTTTTGAATACGGATCCGATTTATTACAATCGGGTGGAAATAAGCATTTGATTAAACGTCAAGCTGCAAATGTTGGTTTGAAAATAACCAGCCATGTTCAAACGGCAGACAACTAGTCTTTTACACATGCCAAGATGTAACACGATCAAGTCTATAAGTGTGGCTTAAATGAATGAAAAGTGCTAGTTGTCAATTGCTGAAATAAAAACAACTACGCAAGTATGATTTCTTTGCGACAGTTTTGTATTGTATTTGTCTGTATCACCTAAGAAAATCAGTTTAGGTCAAAGATTTGCTCATGTTCAAATATACGAAAAAAGCTGTTCTCACCTCTAACATCTTCCGTTTCAACACTCACTAACATTACCCTTTAATTGAGTGATGATACTAGACAACAGCAAACGTGTCGAAATGCAAAAAGGCTTATTCGAATCCATTTCAACACATCTGGTCACATTCATAACGAGTTTGTAACGTTTGTCCCCATCCCCGAAATAATGCCGATCCGTAATCACACCGTGTCCCTTATAGATAATGCATTAAGGTTTGTTTGTTTGTTGTTTAACGCCGCACTCAGCAATATTCAAGCTATATGACGGCGGCCTGTACATAAATGGGTCTGGTCCAGACAATTCCGTGATTGACATCATGAGCCTCGATCCACGCAATTTGGATACGATGACATGTATCAACCAAGTCAGCAAGTCAGCCACCCGATCCCGTTAGTCACCTCTTACGACAAGCCTGGTTGCTTTTTACGGCAAGCATGGGTTGCTGAAGACCTGTTCTACCCCGGATCTTCACGAGTCTAATACCCTTATAATCATTCGAGACGCAAAACGTCGTGTCAAATGTATATGTAAAACAACTATTTGAATGGAATGACTGAGTGTTGTTTAACGACGCAATAGTGAAGCTCTATCACGGCGACATGTACATAATCACAAGGCAAGGCACACCAGATGTTGAAAGCGTGAGCAGCATCCACGCCGTCAGGGTATGATGTCACGGACTCCAGCAGTCACAGGCTGATCGCCCTTTATAATTTAGTAAATCTTACGGCAAGCAATCGATAAACCTATTCGGAACCCAAATCCACACCCGTTTTTGTCTGTTGTTTAACGCTGCACTCAACAATATTCCAGCTATATGACGGCAGTCTGTAAATAATCGAGCCTGGACCAGTCAATGCAGTGATTGACATCATGAGCATCGATTTACGCAATCGGGATACAATGGCATGCATCAACCCAGTCAGCGAGCCTGACCACCCGATCCCATTAGTTGCCTCTTCCGACAAGCATAGTCGCCTTATACAGCAAATATGGGTTGCTGAAAACCCCGGATGTATGTTGTATTTGTATGATGAGACGCTCATTAAAAAATTACTTTGCAGGTCAGTTGATGTTATTTAACAGCATAAGACAAATATTAACACGGATATATGTAAGCGCCTAATGTTACCACGTGACAAACTTCTGTCTTACTTTGTTAGCACTCGTTATTTAGTGAATACTTTTCAAGCCATTAGCTCATACACTTTCAGGAGCAAAGATAACATAAACAAGTCTCTAATTGATTATATCCTGATTCCTTCCATTTGCAGAGTAACATTAGCTCAAGTGAAGTGCTATTCACGAGTTATGATGTATCCGATCACTTCCCATGTGTAGCTACCATACAAGTACATGTAAATGATAATGTAAAGCAAAAGGTTAAAGAAGCATGTTTTGTTAAATGGGACAAAGCTTCCAATATTGAGATCTCTTCGTACAAGGTCTGTCTTGATACACTGCTAAGCAATGCAGAGACTTGTTTATTAATAGATACACGTGATGATATTGAATCATTTAATACGGGGATCAGTAAATGTATGATTGATGCCAGTAGACAGTCTATACCAGTAGGTAGTTTCAAGGCTCATCTAAAGCCTTACTGGAAACAGGATGGGCTACACCAAGACCATAATAACATGCGAGTTGCAAGGCGGAGATAGTTATCCGAGGATAAACCAAGGGGGGATAATTTCCATTCTTATACCTCATACAAACAAGCTAAGCGAGAATTCCGACGTCGTCACAGGCAGTCAAAGCAGGCCTATTCAAAGATTTTTTTGGAATTAGAAAAACACTTGTGATACTGCTGTGAATACGTACTATGCGGATCTAGCAAATCCATATGACCCCGACCAGTTCGATCAAGACTTTAAAGATGGTATTGACAATGAAATTCAGAAATTAGCCTCCAGTAATGAATCTACCTCATGTGTTGATAATGTACTATGTGCTGAAATATCGGTTCAAGAAGTGATACTAGATATGTACAGGCACTGAGGAGGAACAAATCACCTGGCCCTGACAATATTAATGAACATGTGATGTTTGGTGTTGAGCTACTGGTAGGGAAGTTAGCACTATTATTTAATGCTATTCTTAAATTTCAGTACACACCTGCAGCCTATAGATACGGGGCAATTATACCTGTTTATAAGGGTAAAAAAGATAAATCAAACCCTGTCAATTATAGAGGTATTACGCTAACATCTTGCCTTAGTAAGCTTTTTGAGAAAATTCTCCTAGAAAGAATAGAAACGTGGACATCTCGAAATGCCTGTAATTTTCCCGATATGTTGCAGTTTGGCTTAAGGAAGGAGCACGGTGCTGTTATGTCGCTATTTACCCTCATCGAATGTGTACAAAGTTATGTTAACAGGGGATCATGTATCTACACAGGATTTCTAGATAACGAGAAAGCTTTTGATCGAATATGGCACTCGGGTCTCTTTGTAAAACTCTTTCTCCTGTTACAAGGTATGGGTTTTGTCAATTTATTCGTTATGATAAAACATTGGTCAAACGAATGACTACATTTTATGTTGTTGATTTTAGTAACATAACATTCACACCACTTTATATGAAGCACAGTTGTTTTTTTCCGTCTGGCATAATAGAAAAATTAAACTATATTTCTTATTAAAACGTTCATGCGAATTTTGGGAATAAGAATTTTGTGTATTAGTATTTGTTTGTATAAAAAATGCGTATCTATGTTTCATGTTGAACTTGAGTTGCTAACGATTTATTATGTTTTGAGAGATCTGTGGACACTTTATATTTTCAAGGATTTTCAGGAGCAGATTATATTTTGAAAACACCAAGCCCCATACCCTTTAACCCGAAAGTCGATCTCAAAAGAATAAAGTGAAGAACATGATTCGTCAAGAAAAAGTTAAATATGTTAATCATCAACTCTGAGAGTCCGAATCTAACAACAAGAAACTTTTTAACATGGCAACTCAGGAACAAGATGACGGATAGAGGTCTACCTGATCTATCCTCAGATGCTGAAATATCAGTAGCATTTGGTGTTTATTTCAAGGAGAAAATTGACACTGTTCATTGCAAGCTCACTGAGGCGAACTCTACAGACCATGCATGTAACTGTCCTTCTTTGCCTGAACTATTCTCTGAGGAGGAAGTAGTCCCCTGAGAGGAAGTAGTCAAGTGGATTATAAAAAGCTCAGATCATTATCCGATATCCGATACCTGCTGTTGGAATGCCTTGACTGCCCTCTTCTACAAGAGTACTTAAACACCTCTCTGATGACAGGTACAGAGTCCTCATTCAAACACTCTCTAGTCAGCCCACAACTGAAGAAGGTAGGGTTGAATAAGAACATTCTCAAAAGTAATAGACCAGTCTCCAATCTCCCGTATTTATCCAAACTACTAGAAAAAGCAGATGCCACTCGTCTCCTGGAGCACCTGAAATGACTTGTATCATGGAAAGTTATGATCTGCTTTAGACACAGTATGGACACAGTATGGACACAGTAGGGAAACTGCCTTGATCAGGGTCACGAATGACACCTCAACTGCTGTGGATCATGAACAGATAATGGCACTAGTTCTGTTAGACCTGTCGGTATCATTCTTTCTATACGGTCAACCATCCACTTCTAATAACACGATCTGTGTGTAGCAGGGCGTGGAGTCGTCCCACAGATGCATCCTTACCTTGTCAGCTTGCTGACGAGATTAACCTCTTTGGTCATGTGGACAAGGCGTCCGACCTCGGTCAGAAGGTCCGTGGTTCGAATCCCATCACGGGACTCGGAAATTTTATGGCCGCTACATTGGCGCCCAAGGTTAAGCTGAGCACGTTCAATTTAAATTTGAGCAAAATAAGCCTCAGTACCCTACTATGCGGCCCGGGGTTAACCTCTTTGGTCAAGTGGACAAGGCGTCCGACCTCGGATAAGAAGGCCCGTGGTTCGAATCCCAACACGGGACTCGGAAATTTTATGGCCGCTACATGTGCATCACCGACACTGACCAAGCTTAGTGTGGAACCTATTTCAGCGACAGAATTCAAACCGATGTCCTGCCTACAAGCTTGACCATGGTGTCCCTCAAGGCTCTGTCTTTGGACCAATACTGTTTACGCTATAATCACGATCTCTCAGCAACACAGCT
Organism: Haliotis rufescens; assembly: GCF_023055435.1. Lineage (NCBI taxonomy): Eukaryota > Metazoa > Mollusca > Gastropoda > Lepetellida > Haliotidae > Haliotis > Haliotis rufescens. The sequence goes on from NW_025963802.1 coordinate 984,378, forward strand.
GTCAAGCACGAAGTCAACCAACACTAGTATCCTGATGAAAAGCAGCTGTATGTTGGTTTCTCACATGGCAATGGTGAAGATTGTGTAGCCAAGATTCCAAGCTGTTTTCTTTATATAATGCAGTGGATGACATAAAAAATAAAACTTAGCCAGGACAAAACAGAATTTATTGTGATAGGTCCCAAACATATTCCTGGGGTAAGGCAGTTAACTGACTGTAAAAGTGGAAACTGCTCTTATTCAGTCAGTTAACTCCCTTGCCTCGGGAAGATGGGTCCCAAACGTCAAATTCAGCAGTGTACTGATTTTCAACAATTTTTATAGTTGATGCAGGCATTGTTCGCTCTGACAAGGTGAGGAATCTGGGCGCAGAACTAGACCAGGATCTGTGTATGAACCATCATGTGACCAGGGTGTGCCAAACAGCTAACTACCACCTCAGAAATAGTGGAAAAAATCAGCCATATCTAAAATAATCCTATGCAGTAAAACTTGTATTGTCTCTAATCATATCCAGAATTGACTATTGTAACAGTCTCCTTGTGAATGTAACCAAAAAGCAATTTAACAGACTTCAGGCCATCATGAACACAGCTGCTAGTATAATAATCAAAGTTTGACCATGTCCCTTAACATCTAATGGAGCTCCTCTGGCTGCCAGTTGCTGCACGAGTCAACTATATGATCATCAACAATGCCTACAAGTGCTATAACAACGTTGCACTTGCATACCTCAGTGAACCCTAATCGATTTACTCTCCTAAATGAACGCTCTGATCTCATCAACAACGTCTATTTACAGTTCCCCGTGTTGAAACGTGAAATTTAATCCCACTATATCCACTTTCAAATCCCAGCTTAAGAAATTTTTGTTTCAGCAGTGTTACAGCTACACAAGCACACAGAACATACGCTCTAGAAATGAATCATTGATATAACAGATTAATATTAAAAAATGCAGCCAAGAGGGTTTCAGTGATCCTGGCACAGTCAGGCTGGTTTGGCTCATCATAAGCTCGGAGCCCTTGCCCCCTCTACACGCAGCCCAGACAGCGATTGGGACTTCTCCCACAGGAAGCGCTGCCTACTCAAACCCACCCAGAACTTTTCGGAGAATGTGAAGACTCCTCAACACTGCAGCCGTCTGCATTACCCAGATTGTCAGAAGGGCTGGTAGCAAACCCGGGTACTCTCCCAATGTCAGTCAACAGATTGGGAGGTACCAAACCTAAGGAACCGAGAACAGCGGGGAGTCGGACAACTTGGTACTTGGGATACAAGCGTGACATTTCGAAAGCGAGTTCCGCATATTTGCAATGCTTTTCCCGAATCTTGTCAATCACATTGGTGGCAAAAGGGACAGAAAATTCAATAATATAAATGATTTCATTGGATTTATCAAAAAGGACAAGATCAGGTTTGTTGGCCTGGATACGTCTGAGGCTGTATGCGGGCTTATTCAAAAGAATTTTGTCTTCATCATTTTCCATGACGCCCTCTACATATTCTGGATCGTACCATGGAGGGACCTCTGTGTCAAAACCACACGCATGGCGAAGACGGTAATAACATGATCGAGCCACTCCATCATGTCGCTTACGATACTGTGTTTGTGCCAAATTTGGGCATCCAACAGCATTCTGCTTCACTTTTCAGGCCAGCCGACCTCATCCAAGCCTAGGACTCTGTAGGGTTGCTGAACTTCTCAACAGACTGCACATAAACTCGATGCAGTGGTCGTTCAGATAGCCTCTCCTGGACCGATTTGATATTGCACTTCACTTGGTTGACGCTCATTTCTGTACCGTCCAGCAGTACAGAACCATCAACAAAATCAAAACTGACATTGAGATTATGTCCCACATCCTTGGCTCGTTTACGAAAACTGTTGAAAACCTTGTTTTCATCATGAGTCTTGACATGCTTCACAAGAGGATCATCAGACAAATAAATGTGTGCAAAAGTCCACAAAACAATTCTATGATGAAGAGCCCCAACGTTAATCAAACCCCGCCCTCCCATAATGATTGGTAAATATAAGCATTTTAGGGAAGAGCGAGGGTTGTGGGATCTATTGCCTGACATGATTCTTCGTGTGAGGGTGTCAATGTCCACAAAACAATTCTATGATGAAGAGCCCCAACGTTAATCATACCCCGCCCTACCATAATGATTGGTAAATATAAGCCTTTTAGGGAAGAGCGAGGGTTGTGGGATCTATTGTCTGACATGATTCTTCGTGTGAGGGTGTCAATGTCCTGAATTTCTTGTTTCGTCCAATCAACAACACCAAAAGAATACGAAAGGACGGGTACAGCACAGTATTTGCACTTGTTAGCTTATTAAGGCTATGGATATCGACCTACTTCAGGTGGACAACAAGAATCGCTACCAATGCGTGACTGTTGAGTGAATCATACAGGAACATGATGTATTCAGAGGACCACCGGTCAAAACCTATAAATCGACATCATAACATGCAGGTATCTTTAATAGCAAGACCGTCATTCGTCAAGGTACACATTTCCGGATGTCTGCATTTGGGTGTATCCTGTTTCTAGGACAAAGAAGAGCGTTTGTATTATAATATAATTGCAGACGGCAAGACAATAGGTGAGTGAAAGAGTTGGGTTTAACGCCGCTTTGAACAGTATTCCATTTATATCACGGCGTGTCAGCTTAATGTGGGAGGGAAGCCCGAAGTGATGCAGATCTCATGAGCACAGGCATGGTGCTGACAAAACTAAAAACATAATCGCGACGAACCGGTATTCGAACCATCAATGATAAATTTCTGGTGTGACCAAGGGACGCAACTCTGCACAGCGCCTTGCGGCGCCTGAAACAACACGGCCACCGGCACTATAGGTAATGATTTTTTCCACGTTCGTGTCGTCATGCGCATAGACACATTTATCATTACAGTGTTTGCATTGAGTGAGTGAGTGAGTATGGTTTTACGCCTCTTTTAGCAATATTCCAGTAATATCACGGCGGGGAAATGTGCTTCACACGTTGTACCCATGTCGGGAAACGAACCCGGGTCTTCGGCGTGACGAGCAAACACTTTACCACTAGGCTACCCGACCGCCCCGTTTGCATTGATGGCAGCATGGGAATATTAATGCTCTCTAATGTAAATTAAAAAACAACTTGCCTGAAACTTACAAACACTATAGAAGATATTAAATGCGTGCTGTTCTTTATGATCGATTTCCCATTGTGATGTTGCTTACACTCATCTCGCAGCTGATGAGGAATGGTTCTCAATGTAAAACATACACTTCTATGGTCAATTACTCGGAACACACGTGGGGACTTTGTTCTGTTTTTTCAATCAGTCCGCCATTATAGAAACGCAGATGTGAACCGACACTGAGTCAATATCCCTCCACCACTTATATTTTACAATGCGTTTTTGTTTCGCAAAAGTGCTTCACTTTTGCGTTTCTAGGGCGTGTCTCCGAACGGATGTTCCCAAAGAAGATGTGTCTTGATGTACATGTAGGTCCTCCTTGAATGTTTGCTTAACGCCGTACTCGGTGTTTATGGCATAATGACGATACCTCTTGTGCACAAAGTATTAAAAGCCCAGGTGATCACATTAGTGGTAGGAAGAGGCCGCAGTCATCTGTACTGATCATAAGAGCGACATATTGGATCTGGTGGTCAGGCTCGGTGAATTGGTTGATTGCGTGTCATCGTACCCCAATGGCGTAAGACGTTTCTCATACTATCAATCACTCTTTTACCAGACCCAGACTCGATTATTTACACGACGCCGTCACATACACACTAAACAAGGATCCACCTTTCAGCCGTTTGAAACTTGTGCCAGCATCACATATAGGTCAATGAATTGATAATTGAGTGAGTGAATGTGGTTTTATGCCGCATTTTGCAATATTCCAGCGATATCATGAAGAGGGACACCACGTGTAAGCTTTACCGCTTGCACCGATGGAGAGAATGGAACCCTGGTTTTCAGCGTGTCGGTCCAAAGCGTTAACCACAAGCTTACCCCACCGTCCTATTATAAATAAAACCAATGCTTTATATATTTGTGTCTTTTACTTATACATCAAAGGCAAGCTAGTTTAGTTGGAAATGATAGAGCATGTAAAAAGGTTTGATGAGAACATGGGTGAGTAAATCTACGTTGCAATTTTATCCTTGTGGCGCCGGGGAGCAAATAAAACATTTATAAAAGACACTGTTAACGAAGAACGTAACGCAGTTATATATAATCCAACATGGGTGGATAAAAAGTTAAATATATCTACTCAACCCTATGAACCATACTGCAGGTGTATCCGTGCTTACTTCTTTCAAATAACCGGAAGGAAAATGTCCCCTATACGGTGAATTTCTAGTCACAACTGATAAATTTAGCGCATTCATCCTTTTAATTTCTATAATAAGTGTTTTCAAGCCTAGTTGTATGTTACTAGAGTGAAATGGTTCGACAGGTCCATCAGTATACCAGCTTTCAGTCCTATCCCACAAGGAACGCCCGAAGTGGCGCATCTCATTGACCTTATCATATGTGTAATCCTTATCCTTGATGTAAGGGCACGGTACTCACAATAATAAATAAAGCGACAAAACCCGTTCCATATTCAAAAGAAATTCCGACTATATAATGAGCATGTGTTTTGAATCACTATCAACTTGTGATGATACCAGGAGTTCGCGAAAAGGTGGTAAATGGTTGGAAATGTCCTCCTTATTTCTACCATAAAACGTTTTGAAAGTTTATCGAAAGCATCGAATGTTAAAACGTAGATCAAACATCTTCTGAGCAAGTTTCGTGTGACGCTCTTTGAAATCTTGTTAGAAGGGCTTGCTCGATTGTACCTCAAATGTGGTGAAATGTAGACACCAAGGGATGGAGCTGAAGGAATATTGCTCGACATTTGTTGAATATTGGAAAGTTGAAGTCACTTCTCTTGTCACATGGTCTTGTGGAGAGTGTTTTCTCACACTGAATTGTTGTGCATAGTTCAAGATGTGAAACCGACGAGGCAGGTTCACGGATCTCCTTTTTTCTAGCTCAGGTTCAAAGTCATCATTAGAGCAAACCTGGGATTCAAACACACAATTAACGGATCCTGACTGGGCTACCGTCTGTACGAACAACGGAAAAAAAACTCTGAAGCAAAATCTATACGCATTTCTGAACACTGATGGGTTTCTCCTGCAAAATGAAGATTACAAAGGGCGCATGTAAATTATTTTTTTCAACCTAAACAAACACAAAGAGACCGGGGGAAGGTCATCGGATTCGTTATTAGGAAATACCCCTGATGGTTATAGTTTGATAAAAAGCAAAGGACACCCGCAGTGAAAGTATTTTAAATTTTGGATTGCATGGACTGTAAGATAACTGTGATTGATTTAGATCCCATTGTCCGTGTTATAATCATATCATGTAATAATGACATGCCGATACATCTATTATATTGAAAATAAACATTTTGATTTATTTGAGGTCGTAAATGAAACCCCCTTTTGCCATTGCATACGGCTATTGTATACTATCAACAATCGGCTAAAACGAATCGGAAGATAAAGTAATTGATATCCCCCGTCCATTTACGTATGTGCATAAATCAAACAATTTATATGTCATATACCTCATTATGCGTAAAATAATTTGTGAGTACAACTGACATTATGACAGATGACTAAATCGCAAAATGAAAACCCACCAGTTCAGCAGTTGCATGATTTTATGAGTTATGCTCTGGAAACGATCCCTACCCTCGCTTAAATTCCAACTTGTTGCCATGGAAACGAAATTAAAAAGAAAATCCCGAATAGCACAAGGCAGTGTAGGCAACTGTCCGTTGCATGTATTGGGCAAGGCCGACGGCTACAGCTTGCCCAATACCTGCATTGGACAGTGACCTGTATGAGTTTTAAATCTTATTCACAGAAATCAAAAGGACAAAGTTATTTTATAAGGATCTACTCACAGAGTTATTTTACAAAGATCTGTTCACTGACTTGTTTTCACACACGGATGCATCAACATAAATAATAAATTACTACTGATATGGTTTTGTGACTACTGTAAAACACAAATAATATATGGCTCGAAAATAATACGTCTGACCATTGCAGACTTCAATGCGCACCAAATAAATGCGATCAACCAGTATTATGGGTTTTTTTATAAATTACTAAACGATGATCTTCGCTGAACTTTATCTACTCACAAAATTGTATTTCCTGCTAACAAGCAATGGTTGGGTAATGTTTAATTGACATATAGTGTACAGGATGATGGTGATCCAAAACTAATTATTACCCAGTTTAAAGAAAGGGTGTACCACTGTTCTTTGCAAGAATGGCATGCCTCCTTAGACTCAAATGTATTCACTTTTTATAAGACTCAGAAATCATTGTTAGATTGTGAAAAATATTTGTCTCTTCAAATGCCCTGGGAGTACAAACGTCTATTAACAAAGTTTAGAATTGGTTGTAATTCTTTGGTGTGCAGCATCTACGTAGGGGTGTATCAACATTGACCGATGATAATGTTCTGTGTGAACATTGCAACGCAATTGAAGATGGATTTCATGTTGTATATGTCTGTAAACATCACGAAGATGAGCGTAAACTGTTATTACCTAAATTGTCAAATAAGCAGTATTATTCACTTAAAAGCCTATGTACTTCGCCAGATATTAATGTATTATTGCCATTTACAAAGTTCAAAACACATCATTTTAAGGACGGTTCCTCTTAATATTGTTAATTTGATAATGTGAGTCTGTATTAATTCATGTGGTAACTCACATTATGATGTAAAAAGTTTTGTACTTTAGGTCACGTGGCCTTTAATGCAAATAAACCTGTTTGCCTGTCTATCTGTCTGTCTGTTTAAATTACTAAACGATGATCTTCTCTGAACTATATCGACTGACAAAATTGCAGTTCCTTCTTACAAGAGTGGGTTGGGTGATGTAAAATTGACATACAGCATATTGTTTTGATATCAATTTACTGAATGAATGAAACAAGTTATCCTTTTAAAAGATGTTGTTATTGTTATTGTATAACTATTAGTTACATTTAGTTTCTTCATTGTTGCATGAAAAGACATTGAATAGCTTATGAGTTATGCATCGGAAACGAAACGTGACGGGCGGATCATGTTTCTACGTCTCCCGCAAAACTTCTTTTGGGCTGGGAATATTACAAACAGCCGATTAAAGTAAATATGTATTAACAAATATGTATTTTGGTATACATCAAATATATGCACGTATTATTTTTGCAATCATGAAGTTCAGTTCATATAATCAAAACGACCCTTATTTTTCAGGCAACTAAATTGCATGTGATGCAACAATTACTATTCCCTTGTCATCCGTGTTTCCTGGCGTAACAACACCTGTGTATTTGTCATCATCCACTCAATTAATGAATTTATTGCAGGTATAATTAGAAGTAGCGCCACGCAAGAATACTTGACAAAGGTTCCCATTTGGAATTTCTCGTGTCTGGGGTGGATTGGGTTATAAATCCAGGTCTGATGTGGTAAATGTATTACATGTCATGAAAATATATTTGCAAACGTAATATTACCTTTATAATATTTCTGTAATTAGGTAAGAAAAGTGTTTCTCAAGTAAATATGGTTCTTACATACAAAAAAGACATGGTATTCATCCTCTACCAAATGGAGGTCACATTTTCTTTACATACAGATTTTATATGAGATTATTTAACAATGACCTTTTGCGAATAATGCTGACTAGAAAGTTGTGAAGAGATATTCGAAATTTACACATTGCTCCAACTAATCGTTTGTCTCTGAGTACTGTTGTGTGTAATGGACCAGGTGGTAAGGCTCGGTGACGTGGTTGATTGCATGACATCGTTCCCCAACGTTAACAACGTGGACCTTTCATAATAATATCAATCATTACTTTGTCTGGTACACACTCGATCATTACTTCATGCAGCTAGAATAGTGCTGAGTTCTGTGCACGTTAACCAACCAACCAACCAAACAACAACAAACTCTGGAACGTTGTCATGCTATGTTGCACGTATTTACTCAGCCAACGATTTTATTTCCTGGGATAGTCTGAACGTAATTGTATGTGTTACTATAACAAAGCCTCATCTGATAATGTAAATACATTTATCGTATTACATTCGTTGCCATGTCCATGTAAGAGCTGTTTTAATGGACAGGCCATACATGGACCATCCATTCCAGTACCAAGCAATTACTATACGGTAGTGACGTTACCCCTTTCATATGCGCCAGTCAGGCGATACATCATCGTCTTAGCTCAAAGGAGCACAATATTGTAAAAATGCAGTCAAGCTTGGCGATTGAGAGCGGAGTCATCACACAGTACGTGACACCGTGCGAATGAAATAGCCTCATTCGTGAGCCCCGTTCAGAGTAAACACAGCTATTTCAAAATGCTCTATGTTTTCATCTCTCTGTTCCGTTGCTTTGTTTTTATTTCCAAATTGAGAAACGCTGAATGTGGAATGACATTTACTTCAGGTAAGAAGTTCACTTTTCTCTTCTTTTTCACTTTTTCTGTAAACCTCTATTAAATGTTATGCTTGAACTTTATGTAATATTTGTTTTTTTCCCATGACAAATAGATCATTGTGAATATTACTGATATCTTGTAAATGACTATTGACGTGATGTATAATTTTGAGTGTAGTTAATAGCTTTCAGGGGATGCACTGACATCCAGATGATTCTTACAACCAGATGTTCTTAATTAACTTTATGTATGTTATTTAAGTAACTAATTGTTTTGATATTTGAACTGTGCGCTTGTTGGCTCTTGAGCTGAATGTGTTATCATTGTTTTTTGCATTTGCGTGGAATGAGGGTACTATCTTGTCAACGAGCTCGTCGGATACGTGTTTTCATGACACCGATTTTGTTATTAACTGGTCATTTAAAGTAAGTTTCAATCCAGTAAGATAAAGTCCACATAGAGTACAGTGAGTTGACGAATCTGCACTGGTATTTTGTCATCGAAGTCTATCGGGTTGAAGTAGAACGTTTCTTTAGAATTTCCCAGATATACAGTGTGACCATTCTTAATTTGCCTGAACTAAATTTATCGCCAAAAGCTGCAAGAAGGTTTTCTTCACAATGCCACTGTCAGAATCTTATGCCAAACAGGCCATAATGCCATCGCCATCTGAAGAAAATATTCCTTTTCTACCATCATATACAAATGCAATGATAATGTTAAAGGACACATATTATGATTGGACATTATTCTATTCATTTTGCTATCACGTGTCACTAATCGTGCAAAATTCGTGAAGATGCGGGTTAGAATAATTGTTGGTGTTCAGCAATCCATGCTTGCCGCTAGAGGAGACTAACGGGATCGGGTGTTCAGGCTCGTTGACTTAGTTGATGCATATCATCATATCCCAATTGCGATGCTCATGTCAATCACTGGATTGTCTGGTCAAGACTCGATTATTTACTGATCGACGTCATACAACTGGAATATTGCTGATTGCGGCTTTTAACAACATTGTTCACTAATGGTTCACTGTGATATGGTGACTGGGGGTAGCCTAGTTGTTAAAGCGTTTACTCGTAACCACGCAGCCTTGGGTTTGATTCTCAAATCGGGTACAGTGTCTCAAACTCATTTCTGTTACCCAAGTGGACAAGTTGGTAATGTACACATTTGTTTTCAAATTGCCTAGTTTACAGAGAAACATCGTACGAAACATACAATTTGTCATTGAGACATTGAATACAGGGTTGGGAAGGGCGTTTTATTGTTGAAATGGTCACTTACACCTTCATGTGGTCTTTACAATTTCACGTCCTGCATAGACGTTAACGTTCCCACCGGTGACATCACCCACTTGAGCGCCAGACTTGCCTGGTTTACCACTTGAGTATCTGACTTGGCTGGATTACCGCTTGAGCGTCTGACTGTGGCTGGTTTACCACTTGGAGGTGTGACTTGGCTGGTTGACCACTTGGGGATCTGACTTGCCTGGTTTACTACTTGAACGTCTGACTTGGCTGGATTACCGTTTGAGCGTCTGACTGTGGCTGGTTTACCACTTGGAGGTGTGACTTGGCTGGTTGACCACTTGGGGATCTGACTTGGCTGGTTTACTACTTGAGCGTCTGAATTGGCTGGTTTACCACTTGGGGGTCTGATTTGGCTGGTTTACCACTTGGGGGTCTGACTTGGCTGGTTTACCACTTGGGGGTCTGACTCGGCTGGTTTACCACTTGGGGGTCTGACTTGGCTGGTTTACTACTTGAGCGTCTGACTTGGCTGGTTTACCACTTGGGGGTCTGATTTGGCTGGTTTACCACTTGGGGGTCTGACTTGGCTGGTTTACCACTTGGGGGTCTGACTTGGCTGGTTTACTACTTGAGCGTCTGACTTGGCTGGTTTACCGCTTGGGGGTCAGACTTGGCTGGTTTACCACTTGGGGGTCAGACTTGGCTGGTTTACCGCTTGGGGGTCTGACTTGGCTGGTTTACCACTTGAGCGTCTGACTTGGCTGGTTTACCGCTGGAGCGTCTGACTTGGCTGGTTTACCGCTTGGGGTTCAGACTTGGCTGGTTTACCGCTTGGGGGTCAGACTTGGCTAGTTGACCACTTGGGGGTGTGACTTGGCTGGTTTACCACTTGAGGGTCTGACTTGGCTGGTTTCCTACTTGAGGGTCTGACTTGGCTGGTTGACCACTTGGGGGTCAGACTTGGCTAGTTGACCACTTGAAGGTCTGAGTTTGCTGGTTTACCGCTTGGGGGTCAGACTTGGCTGGTTTACCGCTTGAGGGTCTGACTTGGTTGGTTTACCGCTTGAGCGCCATATTCGGCTGGTTTACCACTTGAGGGTCTGACTTGGCTGGTTTACCACTTGAAGGTCTGACTTGGCTGGTTTACCACTTGGGGGTCAGACTTGGCTGGTTGACCACTTGGGGGTCTGACTTGGCTGGTTTACCGCTTGGGAGTCTGACTTGGCTGGTTTACCGTTTGGGGATCTGACTTGGCTGGTTTACTACTTGAGCGTCTGACTTGGTTGGTTTACCACTAGAGCGTGTGACTTGGCTGGTTTACCACTTGGGGGTCTGACTTGGCTGGTTTACCACTTGGGGATCTGACTTGGCTTGTTTACTACTTGAGCGTCTGACTTGGCTGGTTGACCACTTGGGGGTCTGACATGGCTGGTTTACCACTTGAGCGTGTGACTTGGCTGGTTTACCGCTTGAGCGTGTGACTTGGCTGGTTGACCACTTGGGGGTCTGATTTGGCTGGTTTACCACTTGAGGGTCTGACTTGGCTGGTTTACCACTTGAGCGTCTGACTTGGCTGGTTTACCACTTGAGCGCCATGCTTGGCTGGTTTACAACTTGAGCGTGTGACTTGGCTGGTTTACCACTTGAGCGTGTGACTTGGCTGGTTGACCACTTGGGGGTCTGACTTGGCTGGTTTACCACTTGAGCGTGTGACTTGGCAGGTTTACCACTTATGCGTGTGACTTGGGTAGTTGACCACTTGGGGGTGTGACTTGGCTGGTTTACCACTTGGGGGTGTGACTTGGCTGGTTTACCACTTTGGGGTGTGACTTGGCTGGTTTACCACTTGAGCGTGTGACTTGGCTGGTTTACCACTTATGCTTGTGACTTGGCTAGTTGACCACTTGGGGGTCTGACTTGGCTGGTTTACCACTTGGGGGTCTGACTTGGCTGGTTTAGCGCTTAAGGATCTGACTTGGCTGGTTTACCGCTTGGGAGTCTGTCTTGGCTGGTTTACCACTTGAGCGTGTGACTTGGCTGGTTTACCACTTGAGTGTGTGACTTGGCTGGTTGACCACTTGGGGGTGTGACTTGGCTGGTTTACCACTTGAGCGTGTTACTTGGCTGGTTTACCACTTGGGGGTGTGACTTGGCTGGTTTACCCATTGAGCGTGTGACTTGGCTGGTTTACCACTTGAGCGTGTGACTTGGCTGGTTGACCACTTGGGGGTCTGACTTGGCTGGTTTACCACTTGAGCGTCTGACTTGGCTGGTTTACCACTTGAGGGTCTGACTTGACTGGTTTGCCGCTTGAGCGCCATACTTGGCTGGTTTACCACTTGAGTGTCTGACATAGCTGGTTTACTACTTTATTGACATTCCTACTGAAAAAATACATACGCTTCAGATGCATACCTTATTACTGATAAGTTGTGGTTAGATTAGCTTGACATAATTTGACAGACATACATGTAGTTTGAAAGACAGAACCACTGCCTCCTCAGGGCGGTTCTTTATGTTGCAGAGAGGGAGACAAGGAAACCGTAGAAATAACTGGGATATAAAAAAAACTCTTCAAAAAAAGAAACGCACAGGTAGTATGTAGTTAATGGAACCTGACTTCTATCCGGTATATAAATTGGATATATGTTACTGGAAAATGTTGGTGGCCTGATATTCGACAAACGGTGCCTCAAAACGCTGCCATTGTCGATTTGCAATGTCTTAAACGGAATTGTTTTCACAATTGTTAAAAAATGTCATGGAGGAAAACAGTAAAGCAAAATGCACATGCAAGTTATGGCATTCGTAACTCGTGGTTGTGGCTAGGAAATGGCAAGCCAATAACTTGTCATTCAATTGTCAACATTTTTCAAGCTCGAAAATGCCGAGACTCAACGCAGCCTTTTGTTGCACGCCATTTCAACGTCCACCACAGCACCATTTGCCGCCTCTGGGAGCGATACACACAGTTCAGTTCCACTGCAGACCGTCCGAGAACCGGCCGACCAAGTGTTACCCCCCCCCCCCCCCCCCCCCCCCCGTGCACAGGATCGCTACAGTTGACTGTTCTACGTACGTCATCGCAATGCCACAGCTGCGGAGACTGCAGGACATATCCGACACCACGAGATCTGACTTGGTTGAGATTCAGGGAAATTTGACGGCAAATCGCTAAATGAACCAAATTCTTCAACATCACCTTCTTCCAATCATTGACCGCCAGAGGGAGCTGTTTCAACAGGACAACGCACTACTGCTCGTACCTTCATAATGCCAACATCAACGCCTTGCCCTGGCTGTCGAGATCTCCAGATCTCAACCCAATCGAACACCTCTGGGAGGAATTCGATCGACGTGTACGTCAAGGTCAGAACACACCACAGACACTCCCACAACTGGCCGCAGAATTCCGCAGGACAGAATTCGTACCCCTATCCAGTCAATGCCAAGGAGATGCAGAGCCGTGATTGCTGCCCGGTGCGGTCACACGAGATACTGAGTTCAGCGCAATCTTGTGGCCTTATATGACATGACAATGAACAGTTTTCAATGCCATTGTACAACGACAACATGTGACTATCGAGTTCCAAAATTTCGTATTTGTATCTATGATATTAAATTAAATATATCGCTTTATAACTTAAGGTACAATAGATTTACTAAAAATCTACCTGTACGTTTCTTTTTTTGAAGAGTGTAATTGTTAACAAATGTGCATTTTTTTTCACCTACGTGTGTACATGGTCACGTAGGTTTTAGTCAAGAATAAATGCTTGTTGTAGGCCTCCTCTTTGGAACTGTCTGCTGAAATAAATGGTACTACTAAACGTTTCAAACTGACATCCCATGAACCTTTTAAAATGAAATAAAAATTCACATGAATAGTTATTGTTTTTCACAAATCGACACTTCAAAAGCACTTAGTGAGAATGAGCGAGATCAACTTAGGATGAAAGCAAGAGAAAATAAAATTCCGGTGCGCGTGCGCAATGGGATTTTTACGTCACATGATATTAGTATGACAACAAATGATGAACAAACAACAAAACAAAGACTTCTGATGGATATTCTTTATTGTTTGTCTGTGACTGAAGACCAACATAGAGATTATTGACAAACCTATAACAGCGGCAGGGTATTCGCAAAAATGACATACTTCCCTCCGTCATGGTTTGTTGATTTGATTTTTTTAATATACCAAATGTCACAAATGATGTTATTTTCATCATGTCAGCAGGGGGTAAAAAAACTTTGCTAATGTGTTTGCTATGGAGCCGTAACATATGGGTACTTACATGAATTGATCTTGCATAAACCCAATCGACCAGGCAGTTGTTTTCATGCCATTGTTTGCTAGCGTTCAAACTTTAATAAATAATCACGGATAAAATGAAAGCGTTAAAAGAATGAAGAACCGCATCAGTTCAACGATACATTTACAAAATACAGTAAAGAGAGTAATGACTTCTTTGACAACCTCGATATACAAAGTAATTCAAAGTACAAACACTCAAGTAACATTTTATACCGGAAAGACCGTTCAACCGCTCCTAGCATAAATGATCAATGGTTCTAATTTTATTTCATTATTTGTCTTCGGATGACATTAGTGCCTTGAACCATACCAACAATGATCACAGGAACTTTGCAGCACTTTGGTTTCATCTTGTGGATAAGAAGAGCACTCTACGACCCTTCTGTGCAAAGTGTTGTGTGCTGAGTATGGAGTGCATTACAAAGTACATTGCAATGCATAGCACCAAGATACTAACGTAAACTTTGAAAGGACATAGAGATTACTACACGAGTGTCTGTCAGATACCATTGATCTTACAACGAGTTGTAAGATGAATGGTATCTGACAGGCTCGAGTGCAGTAACATGTTTCTCACACACACTAAAATCGCACCTTTTTAGCATCGAACCGATGCATTTTGTCTATTCTCATGATTGCTGTAGCGTATTAATACATAACACCACTGTCATAAGTGACGTCATCCTTTGCGCTGCTTACTACTCATAAATAATGTGACCCTACACAAAAAGGTTTCCGTCAAATCTGTGGATTATCAAGGCGATGATGAGAATACAAACTAGACAAAAACAAAGAACACGCTGGGTGCCAAATTGAAAGTTTACACCTCAAAGAAATTACCAAATATGTACAACAATGTTTACTTCCGTATGACATCATTACTGCCGGTGACCGACTTTTACAAAATGGCGTGTTCACTGTAATCAGAAACATTCTGACAATCTGCGTACTGTTATGTATTTACCATGTTTTCCAATGTAACAAAGAGAATTAGTCAGAAATGCAGATAACTACCTTCATCGTTGTGCGTGATTTAGCGTCAGTCATGGCGTCACACAGGACGGAAACCTTTACGGCTTCTGTTGAATTTACCACATCATTGTAATGTATATGTGTGTATTTCCATAATTAGCGCAACGATACTCTTCCCATGAATATTCTCAAACGCGTGATCGAGCCAATGTATGCAACAATTAGGCGAAAGTACCTCTAAAAATGCTACACAGTGTAAAATAAAAGATTTTCAGAAGTCACTTTCAGTAAATTTGCTTTGCCTAAAATGACAGTAAATGCTAAACAGAAGGGGAAATTCAAAACTGTGCTGTGTATTAGTTTGCGTGATGTGTTTTGAATTTTATTCGACTTGGAAGTGAGTGTTGAAGAGGAAACACATGTGTCGCTGTGGCATCCAGGGCGTTTACACTCTGAAAAAAACGATAAGGTTGACATAACGACAGATAATGTAACTGATAATAATAGCAAACAAACAATGACGAGTTTGTTTATTTCCATTATTAATTACACGGTCCTGTTGTTCAATACAGACGTAGGTGAACATTCGACTGAAGCACGAGCAACTTATGAATGACTTACACTCAGGAAAGTAGTCCGTCATCATCTGACCTCAGGGCATCACCATGTAGTAGCCAATCACGGGCCTGGAATTCGATCTCACACATATGTTTGATACCAATTATCTCAAATGGGTTCTCACCCACAGGTGTGTAAGAATTTTTTTCTTTTTATATAGTATTATGTCGTAGGGTGGAAGGAAAGCTGCGTGTGACGTTAGGCAACAAGAAGAAAAAACAACAACTGTTTGTGCAGTGTGAGTGGCGGGTGCTACCGTTAACGAAGGACAGGCTTACTCTTTACTCTGCTTTTCAGTGACCCATTCATGTAATTTTCGGCACCATTTTGCCTTTTACGTCCTATGCAATCTATTTCGTTAGATAATCGAAACTGGTTATTCTCTGGCTTTGAGCTTTTGAATTGTTAATAATCAATTTGAGTTCATAACTTTTGCAAAACGTAATTTCCTTGTGTGCTCTGTCCACAATGAATTACCACATCTGCTTTGATGTCTAGAAACCATTTCGCAATCTGTATTTGCTATATATTTGATACTGTCCATCAATCATAATCGGGAACGGTTTTACATTATATACGAATCAGATGTTCTAAAACATTAAGCTGCTTTATGAAAACAGAACATGATAGTTAATTACTCATAGGCGACTGACTCAATTCGCTGTGTATTCTGTGTCCGTGCCAGGATCCGCTTATCCTTGGTTCGAATATCATCTACAATTTGCGTATGAGCAACATACATGTACCTGACTAAGTGCTCACCTGCGCGGGTGTATCCACCGTGGTCGACGTCTTCGACGGGGCAATCTTCCACACCAAACTTCCATGCCGTAATATACTGTTCAAAGCAACGTCACATCTCTGAGCTCTTTAAAGTTCTTTAAAAATGATATTGGTCACTGCGACTTGCTCTTGGTTTCTGTTTAAAAGAGCTTCGACATGAACTGTGCAGCTTGATGGGTAAGGACATGCGTCGTTTCAAAATATAAGAAAGTGAAAAGACAACATGTGGCTACATCCTCGTTACATGTGTAAATACTTGTCAGATGCAATATTACTACCACAGCAGTCGAAAGTAATATTCAATCAATATCACGGCGGGGGACACCAGAAATGGACTTTACACAACCTACCCTTCTGGGAAATCGAACCCGGGCCTTCGACGTGACGAGCAAACGTTTAAATGACTACATGACTATGAATATCCTTTGACAAGGCTATCCTCGAAAAAGGCGACTAACGGTAGGGGGGAGGGTGTGTGTCACGTCATTGTTTCCCAATAGTGTAGAGTGATGCTCTTTTTGTCAGTCACTGGATTGTCTGGTACAGACTCAATGATTTACGGATCGCCGTCACGTACGAGTAGCTGGAATATTGCTGCCTTAGTCCCATACATAATATACAGCAAATAAGGTTCGGGTAGTTCAAATATGCAGCTGAGTGAGTGAGTGAGTATGGCTTTACGCCGCTTTTAGCAATATTCCAGCAATATCACGACGGGGGACACTAGAAATGGGCTTCACACATTGTATCCATCTCGGGAATCGAACCCGGGTCTTCGGCGTGACGAGCGAACGCTTTAACCACTAGGCTACCCGACCGCCCAAAATATGCAGCTGAAAGGTCATTGTGCCCCAATCGCATACACTGTTGCTCTTGCTATCAACCCCTGGTTTGCCTGACCTTTGCTGGGTAGAACAATATTCAATAATAGTAGGATGAACTGGTCATGATTTACGTGTATTATGAAAGAATGTGCGAAAGCTACATGCATGTTGTTGTCGAATAGCCTGACTTTCAAGTGTAATAGTCAGTGAGTGAGTATGGTTTGACGCCGCTTTCAGCAATATTCCAGCAATATGACAGCGGGGACACCAGAAATGGGCTTAACACATTGTACTCATGTACAATCGAAAGCGTGACGAGCGAACGCTTCAACCACCAGGCTACCCCGCCGCCCCTCAAGTGTTACAGAGACAGTAACAGTCTGACCAAAGACGGTGGTGCTTTGGCCTATGAATAACGGACTCTTAAAAGCGTGAGTGCGTTGGACGCCGCTTTCAGTTACATCACGGCGTGTCACATTGATAAGGGAAGACGTTTGGCATGAGAATGTTCTGTTTCCCAACGCTGGCATTTTCATCCAAAAAACATTTCGTTCTTCCTCGTAGCTGTCATATTTTCTGTTTTAGACGGTCCTTCCGTGTGGACGAAGGCCTACATGGCAATGGTACCTGAGATAGAAGACGGAAATGAGGACGCCGGACATCTCTACATTACGTCATCTGAAGCTACGACCACGGACGCGTGGGTGAACACCAAACCTGGCAAGATCTATCAAAACATCATCCCAAATGAAACAGCTAGCTTACCGTTGCCCCCAAAAGTTATTCTGCCTCAAGGATCTCAAAGAAAGGGCAGTTTTGTCTTTTGCGTTGTGACGCCAGATGACGTTGGGGCCTTCTTCCGAGACAAGTGGACATTTTACCAAATAAGGGAGACGACTCAGTTACCGTTCACGTATACTGTCGTCTCGTATAGCAATGCCACTGATCCTATGTCATCTCTGATAGGCATAAGTGTGGTCTTTGACTTGACGAAACTAATCATCACTTTCAGAGAAGGAATTAATGTTACAAACGTTCTTGGAAATGTATCAAAAGGGACAATAAACGGACAACAGCTAGTGTTTAGTAAGCAGAGCCACCGTATTGCTATTAAATTGGAAATTGATGAAGATTTAACTGGAACAACCATTGAGAGTTCACATGTGATAACAGTTATAGCAGGGGCGATGTCGATTGATCCTTCGAACAGATATGTTTATTTAGATCACATGCCAACACGAGATGCTGGCTCAGTCTACATTGTATTTGGATTGCCGGATATCGGCGGAAATGACACTTTTCGTATTGTCGCAAAATCTCCTAACACTATTGCAAGCTTTGACAATAACCAATCAATAACGCTTACTGAAGAAGGCGATTTTGAAGATGTTTCTTTCTCAAGAGGCTCTTTTCACATCGTTGTCGCAACATCGGAAGTAATTGTTGCCATCTTTCTTCAAAATGGCGGACCGAGAAAGACCGACATGATAATAGCGCATCCAGTGAACTCAAGCAAGACCTCAAAGTTTCAGTTTTCTATACCTTCGAGATCAAGTGATGTTAATTTCAAGCATTACCTGGTAGTAACTACGGAATCGAGTGGACAGGCAAACATGGTGTTAAACGGGCAGGCACTGCCCCCAGAAACAGTCTGGTCCTCTATTTCCGGAACAGGTCATGTGGGAGGATACGTGCCGCTTGTGGAAACTGCGCAACCCCAGATTATAGCTACCACTAACGGGGTGTATTTCAACGCATATCTGATGGGCTACGGAGATGATGCAACTTATGGATCAGCTTTAGAAGGCATTGATACGCCCCAGGTATGTTGTATGCTTAGAGAAGGGGTGAGTTTCTGGTGTCTATGTTTAGAGAAGGGGTAAGCTTCTGGTGTCTATGTTTAGAGAAGGGGTGAGCTTCTGGTGTCTATGTTTAGAGAAGGGGTGAGCTTCTGGTGTCTATGTTTAGAGAGAGAAGGGGTGAGCTTCTGGTGTCTATGTTTAGAGAGAGAAGGGGTGAGCTTCTGGTGTCTATGTTTAGATAAGGGGTAAGCTTCTGGTGTCTGTGTTTAGAGAAGGGTTGAGCTTCTGGTGTCTATGTTTAGAGAAGGGGTGAGCTTCTGGTGTCTATGTTTAGAGAAGGGGTGAGCTTCTGGTGTCTATGTTTAGAGAAGGGGTAAGCTTCTGGTGTCTTTGTTTAGAGAAGGGGTGAGCTTCTTGTGTCTATGTTTAGAGAAGGGTTGAGCTTCTGGTGTCTATGTTTAGAGAAGGGGTAAGCTTCTGGTGTCTATGTTTAGAGAAGGTGTAAGCTTCTAGTGTCTATGTTTAGAGAAGGGGTGAGCTTCTGGTGTCTATGTTTAGAGAAGGGGTAAGCTTCTGGTGTCTATGTTTAGAGAAGGGGTAAGTTTCTGGTGTCTATGTTTAACATGAACGACCTCTTTAAGAAACAGAGCGTTGAGACACAAGTAGCTACATGTACTCTGTATACAAGTTAATATTGACGAAGACAAAGAAAACGACATCAGTTAATAAAACATTAATCAAATTAAAGCTTCTCGTCTCACCTGACAATGCTAAGTGTTGGTTTTGCAATAAGTAAAAGTGTTTCATCGAGTTAGTGTGTGTGTTTCCATCCAGAGTGCATTGTCCCAAGGGAACATTGGTACAAGCAATGGCTGTCATGGGTTCGTAGGCTTATCTTTTAACTTAATTATGTAACATTCTACAACCATTTATAAATTAAATTACTGTAGCAGCTATATATAATGAGCGGTTTTGTGAAGTAATGTATTTCTGTTTATTCAAATTCTTATTTACCTCAAACAATGATGTTAATGCCTGATTATCTTTCAGTGTGTTCACAAACATTCACAATAAGGTAATATAGTGTTTTAAATAATGTTTGCGTGAGTGGGTTTTACGGCGCACTTAGCAATATACAAGCCATATCAGGTCGGGTGGTTTATTGAAAATTGGCTTCATGAATCATGAAACCCGTGAAGATCCGGGGAAGAATAGGTCTTCAGCAACCCATGCTTGCGATGAAAGGCGACTATGCTTGTCGTAAGAGGCGACTAACGGGGTCGGGTGGTCAGGCTCGCTTACTCGGTTGGTGCATGTCATCGATCCCAATTGCGTGGATCGATGCTCATGATTGTCAGGTCCAGACTCGATTATTTACAGACCGCCGTAATCACCGAATATTGCTAAGTGTGGCGTTAAACAACAAACCAACCAACCAATCATGAATCATGAATTAGAACTTATAAAAGCCCCGTATCATTCAATGTGTAATTTGTACATGGGCCTTATAGATTTTAGTTGAACAATAGTTTTGCCTACAGGGATAATTAATTACACTTCTGATGTGAGATAATGTCTTGCTGTAAGATAACATAAAGTCGAAACCAATCGCGACCTAAGTTATCCGATGGCTCAGCACGTGTTCTTCGAAATCGTTGCCCCTCTGTTTAGATTTGAATAAGGTGAGATGTATTTTAAAGAGGTTATTGCAATTGTGTGGTCTGGAAAACGAGAAAGTGTAAATATGTACTCGTCAGTTTACTTAACATTTCCATGGCAATATGGAAGCACACTCTGTCACTCCACAGTTGGATAGGAAAGGCACACTTGACATCACTGGTACACCAAGGCTTCTCTCACACCGATCGATTGATTTTAACTAATGTTTCATGTTACACATGATTAATTTAGGGGCGGTCGGGTAGCCTCGTGGTTAAAGCGTTAGCTCGTCACGCCGAAGACCCGGGTTCGTTCCCGACATGGGTACAATGTGTGAAGCCCATTTCTGGTGTCTCCCGCCGTGATATTGCTGGAATATTGCTAAAAGCGGCGTAAAACGATACTCACTCACTTACTCATGATTAATTTAGGTAGTTTAATGGAACAAGTATTCATTTATGTTCTTTAGCAAAACACATCTGACCTACAGTTTTCATCAGACAAGACATTTTGTGAAAGGACAGGCCAGACCGGAAACTACATCTCCAATGGAACACAAAGTAAGGAAAAACTCCATAACTTGATTGAATATACAGCATTCAACTAATTCTAGCTTTTCCTAACAACGTACTGAAAGAGATCGGTAGTCCAGGTGGCCAAGGTGGCCTAGTAGCAATTCGCTTTGCAGTTTCTCATCCCTTGGGCACGCCAGAAACCTATGATTGTGGGTTCGAATCCCGGTTCGTCCCGATTATGTTTCTAGGTTTGTCAGCACCATACCCGTGGGTATCGCCGAAGTGGTAAACGTCTAAAACCTGTTTATCTTCGGGCTTTCCTCCCACATTCAGCTGACACGCCGTGATATAACTGGAATACTGTTAAAAGCGGCGTTAAACCCAACACACTCACTCACAGAAAGAAGCATCTAATTTGGTTCGGATTGTTGTTTTACGACAAAATCAGCAATATTACAGCTAAATGACGGCGATCTGTAAATAATCAAGTCTGGACAAGACAATCCAGTGATTGATATCATGTGCATCGATCCACGCAAATGGGATACAATGACATGCATTTATTAATTCAAATGGGTTTTATGCAGATGTTGTGTCAAATGTAAATGTCACAGTAACGGTCATGCACTAATTTGAAGGTTTGTTGTGAAAGATGATTTGGTTGATTGGTTGGTTTGTTGTTTAACGGCGCACTCAGCAATATTACAGCTATATGATGGCGGTCTGTAAATAATCGAGTCTGGACCAGACAATCCAGTGATTGACATCATGAGCATCGATCCACGCAATTGGGATACGGTGACATGCATCTACCAAGTCAGCGAGCCTGACCACCCGATCCCGTTAGTCACCTTTTAGTGCATGGGTCCTCGCTTCTTGACTAACCACGGGCTAATATTGACATGGACGAATATTGTGTGAGATCTTTGAGTGAAAATTCGATGGCATTGTCTAATATTGCCTTTTGAATATTTTCCTTCAAGACACTTGTTGTAATATGCTCTATAAATTATTTATCCCATGTTAATAGTTTACTTTATCATATAAATACAAGGTTTATTCCTAATGCAGGACATTTTTTATCATCCCCAAACACACTCGCGTGATAGCCTCTATGTACGTCTCCTTCAAGACAAACACAGTATCATGGGGAGCGGTACGGTACACTTATGAAACAGCATTTTGGTTATTTGCACTTTCAACAAGCGAGGATACAATATCAAACGGCTCATATACTGGTCCTTGTAAGCATTGCATTAAAGTGATGGAACCCCAATTAGTATATACGCAGCGTCATTATTGAAGGGTCAAGCAGATAATAAGAGTTAAAACGTCGCATTTTCAACTTCCAAGAGTGCAGCTGAGTTGCACTGGAATGAACTATTTCATTGATGGTCTTGTCATGTATTGCACGTGCATGGGCTAAACCATCGGTTGCATTCAGGCGTGTGTTTTGGATAGCTCTTTCAATCCCCTTTAATCTTTCACTTTTCATTGTTTTTAATAGTCCTCCATTTTTCTGTCAAAAAGCTACCAATTAGTGTTCTTCAACTGTTATTTACATTGTCATCCGACCTGTTGACGCTTGTTTATGTGTGAGGCCCTACATACCTTGTTTGTTTGTTTTGTTTGTTTGTTTGCTTGTTGTTTAACGCCACACCCAGCAATATTCCAGCTACATGACGGCGGTCTGTAAGTATTCGAGTCCGGACCAGACAATCTGCCCGATGGGTTCCATATTCATATTAGCGGAGTTAAATCTTCGGGTACAATCTCTCTACATTGTGACATTATGTTTACCTCAATCCTACCATGACGACATCACAACTACAATGTAATTGGATTTTACTTTGTTTGTTGTTTAACGCCGCACTCACCAATATTCCAGCTAAATTGATAAACCTATTAATGGCCACTGCTCAGCTATCTCAACTCAAAACGTATTGTAATGCTCTTAAATTCTCTCAAAATGCATTCTTATACGTGAAGATCCGGGGTAGAATAGGTGTTCAGCAACCCATGCTTGCCATAAAATCATAAAATGCGACTATGCTTGTCGTAAGAGGCAACTAAAGGGATCGGGTGGTCAGGCTCGCTGACTTGGTTGATGCATGTCATCGATCCCAAATATTGACACACCATCTGTATAAAACCGATATATGAATTAATAAAAGTGACAAATGTTACCTCTGATATCAGACGCACAGGTTATGGTGATAACAGGCTCTTCTGTCCATCGTTCTGTTTTAGCAAACGACATGCCACGAAGTCTTTTTCTAGGAGGTGAGGTGAGGTGAAATTGGGTTTAACGTCGCGTCCAAGATTATTGCACTTATATAGTGACGTGCATGTACGTGTGTGTGTTTGTGTGGCTGCTTGTACTAGTCCGGACATATGCTGATTTATAGTGCTAGCTCACTGAGATACCATGCCGCAGTTTAACATGAATACCCCACTCAGACACAGTATACTGACTCCGAGCCGACCAGTCCTTGTTTTAGCCCCTAAATGCCCAGCGTCAGACAGGGTAACAACAAGTACGATGTTTTAACGTCTTATAGAATGGCTCTCCGGGCGGACGCTCTACCACTAGACCACGGAGGCGGTCCTTTTTCTAGGAACAAATATGAGGTTTTTATGTGTTCTTAACAGTTGTAGCCCATGCTTCAAGTAACAATGGGTACTGCATTACTACTCATTGTCATATATTATCTCTTTCAGTGGAAATCACGAAAGTAACTTCAAAAAAGGAAAAACGGTTCTTGTCGTACAAATCACTGCACCGGACAACGCTCCACTTACAAGCATGTCAGATGACGTGTCTCCTCTATTCTGACTGTATTGGGGTCAACTTCAAGAATGTGTCGTCACCAGCTGAAATCAATTGTGACATTATCATGAAGGGAGATGGGTGTTCGCTGAAAGGTTCTGGCTGGACAAACTACCTCTTGAAGTAGCAGAACCAGGATAAAAGCGAATTGTCTATGACAACATGTACGACAAGGATACTATCTGCATTAAGTGTCGAGAAGACTCTCATTAAAATAACTACAGTAAACTACGGTTATAACAAACTCAAAGGGACTACTAATTTTAGTTCGTTATAACCGTAGTTCGTTATAAGCATATGTACAGCATAACTACAGCAGATAGTCGGGACCAGAAAAGTAAGTTGTTAAATCCGTCAGTTCGTTATAAGCGTGTCCCTTCCCTGCCTCAATCGACTGGTCGCAGGTTCGAATCATATAGTCGTTCTAATAATGTTTCAATACCTGAGTCTGTGGGTTTCACGTCTAATAAGAACGCCTATGGACCGTGTCAGTATTGCCTTTGGTGGTGAGATAGCCGAGTGGTTAAGCGTGCGCTCGTCACGGCGAAGACCCGGGTTCGATTGCCCTCGAGTACAATGTGTGAAGCGCATTTCTGGTGCCCTCCGCCGTGATATTGCTGGAATATTGATAAAATTGGCATAAAACCATACTCACACATAATAACCTTTGCGACTCACCCTTGTATATACACATGAAATTTTGTTGCAAAACACCCTTTCATTCACTCTTTAAGTATTTTAGTTTGTCGGATTATGATAAAAATAAAATCGACAAAACCCTTTCCATATTCAATAGAAATCTCAGGAGCATGTGTTTATGAATCACTATCAAATAGTGATGATACCAGGTGTTCGCGAAAAGGTGAACGTCTCCTGCCCCATTAGTGGCACCCGTCATAAACACATGCAAAGTCCATTGTTCACCTGAAAAACCACGGGAACATATGGTCAAAATATGGTCGGAATTGCATCGGCCATCTCTCTTGTCACTGCATCCGCCAAGATCCGGGGTAGAATAGGTCTTCAGCAACCTATGCTTGTCCTAAAAGGCGACTATGCTTGTAAGAAGTGACTTACGGGATCGGGTGGTCAGGCGCGCTGACTTGGTTGATACATGTAATCGTATCCCAATTGCGTGGATCGATGCTCATGATATCAGTCACTGAATTGTCTGGTCCGGACTCGATTATTTACACACCGCCATCATATAGCTGTAATATTGCTAAGTGCGGCGTTAAACAAACAAACAAACAAACAAACAAACAAACGCACTCTTGTCACTAATGCGTCAAATTTGCAAATGTCCTCCACATGTGTAGAAAGTGTTTAGAAAGCGTTACTGAGGCCTTGAATGTTGTAACCTTGATCGAACAACTCCTGAACAAGAGATGTATGACGCTCTTTGAAATCTTTGTAGAAAGAGCATGCTCGATTGTACCCCAAAAGTCGGAATATTTCTCGGCATAAAGAGAAAATTGACTATTGGAAAGTTGAAGTCCCTTTGGTATACAGACTTGTGGAGACACAAATATTTTAAATGCTGTTGCAAATTTGAAGAATGTACAATTCGAATTTCAGTGAGTGAGTGAGTATGGTTTTACGCCGCTTTTAGCAATAATCCAGCAATAGGCTTTGACAAGTTGTGACAATCTGTTGACATGTTAGATGTTAACTTATTTTTAAACTTATTAATATTTTTTTGTCTTTTATTTGAATGTTCATAAAAAAGAGTGAGCTTGCTGATCCTTGAATTCATAATGTATTCAGTGCACCGTGTTTGATGACCGCTATATTTCGAGTTCTGTACATTCCGGTGATTGTTCTTTTGTTTAATTGTATCTGACGAGGAAATAAAATATATTTAACACTCGAACCGTAGGGGTAAGGTAGTTGTATTTTGTTTCAAGAAGTGTCTTAGTAGCTAGCCTTTTGAATAGACATCGTGATTTACGCAAACACTGTTGCCTAAGTTGTCGCTAAATAGGTCCTCGTGAGTCATGCACTACGTTTTTAATTTTGTTTTTGATTATTTGATTGTTGTTTAACTCGCACACAACGTTCCAGCTAATATGACGGCGGTTTGTAATTAATCGAGTCAATGCGCATCGATGTACGCAATTAGGATCCAAGGACATGCATCAACCAAGTCGACGAGCCTGACCACCTGATCCGGTTGGACGCCTGGGTTGCTGAATTCTAACCTCGATCGTCACGGTTCAGAGGTTGATATGAAAGTTAATAGACTGGAATGTTGCATTTGACACTTACAAGTATTGTTGTAATGGAGAATGCCATGGGTAAAAGGGTTTAAATTGGGCGATTGTTTTATCTTCAAGAAACGACCCAAAATGAATTGCTCAGCAAGTGGTTGTGCTATATTAAGAGTCTCATGTGAACCTTGTTTTCTAAAACGACTTGTTAATGTTGAAATCTTCGAAAATGATTTACTCCTGTTACCAGGCGATTCCTAGGATTCCCCAGAAATATGTTCGTACCGAACTAAATTGTTAAATCCGAAAGTAACCACTCAAGTTGGGTTGACAATCTTCAAAGTATATTCAAAGGCACATGATAAGGGCTACAATAATAAGAAGTGGATCAAATATATGGCAGAAAACACCGGATTAAAGAAGATGAAACTTCGCATACTTCATTTGACCTTAACACTTCGGCCATACTGAAAGCTGAAAGTTCTACGGTCATGTAATGTCATGAAATTTGGGGAAACTGACAACAACGGACACCGTTGAAAACTGACTTCAAGATGGGTGTAGCTTCAACGACAGTACCCGATATCTCAAACATTGAAGAGTCAGCTTCCATTTCAATAAAACACATTGAAGATCCTGAAAATAGGTTGTTTTTAATAAACGGTTCATGATACTATTCCTGCTTGACAATGGTACAAGCAAACATCGACACTACTGTACAATGAACTACCGACCACATGCAGTCTTGTCCATGGACCTGTGATTGATATGTGAGGTATCCATTACGTGATGTGAGAACTTTGAAAAGAGAGAACATTGAACCATCATAATACATGGTGACCCAATCAGTCATGTAAATTACACGTCGTGTTGAATGTCAACTAAAATATATAAAGTTAACCGCTGAATGCCATTAGAACCAATTTAAGGCCATCTAGTTACTTATTTTCTATGATAAATACAGAGGCTGTTTTCACAAACCCTATTGGCCGTATTCTCTTGTGCAGTTGCCGTTTTCTCTAATTGCGCTGTGGCCATTTTCAACGTTGGTCGTTTTCACTCGAACCCGAAATTTGGTACACGTGTAATCAAAAATGGAGTTGTGTTTTTTGCGATGTTTTGAAATTAACATTTAAATTTACCTATATTTGCACTTTGGTAATGCTTGAGTTCTAATTTCTCTGCAAATATGATTCCTGGCACTGTAAAAGCATTTAACCAATGAAGTTCAATAGTGATATGATTGTCCATACTTTCGAATTCCATTTTAATGGTAGCCATATTGAAAAACCTATTATGGTCTTTGATAGGCGTTTAATTAATGGTAAATACGCTTTTGTTCAACATGGAATGACATATATTATATTGTTACTGTTTAATGTCTTGTGAAAGGCCTGTCTCCGCTCATAAATCCGAGTACCCCTACCTCAAGAGTATAGAAATAGAAATACAAGAGAATAAGATACGGTTTCTGAAAGTTGACACTCAGCAGAACATATTTGTAGTTGAAAGACTTGGATGCAATGGTGTTTCGCTTGGAATAGTGCATGGTTGATACCAATTGTGTTCTTACTGACATGATCAATCTTCGACCTCTAATGGAGGGACTTCCGACACATTGTACATTGACGGATGCTGCATTAAGGCGTTTCCTGATGTCAAGCAATGGACAGCGAAGAGCAATTGTAAAGGTGCTGAGATAGGCATGTTTACCAAACATACGTATTATCTCAACCAGTCAGTACTTCTGTTCGGAATATGCTTTGTCCACTTATACTCATACTGTATTATTGATATGAAATAGTTGGTGTCATCACTGCTGTTTTGTTTACGTCAATGGAATCTGTTTCTCTGGCATTGACGTTGAACGGTCCATATCAGCTTATGGCATGGCGCGTTGGTCGTGCGTCCATCGTGATCGTCGTCTAGCAGTCAGTTCGTCGTACGTCTTCCGTCTTCTTCTCAGAAGCGGCTGAATGGGTGATCCCGAAACTGTAGGGTGTTTGGCACAACAACTGAAATAGGTTTTATTTATTGCATTGAAATACAACATCGTGAATAAATGTGTTCTCAGACACGATAAAGGTCTAGGAATTTGGAACGTTCATTTGATGTGCTGCTGCACAATGGTTTTCAGTTTCGTTTCTGCAAGAAACACGAACAAGCTACCATCTAAAAACAAAACTTAGTTAATATTTAACCTTTAAAACCTTTTTAAGACGAGTGCCCACTGGCAGAGGACAAAACTTTCTGAAGATGTGTAGGGCCACATTGTGATTTGGATCTGTCAATGACATGGATTTGGCAAATGCGGCCTTTCTTGAAATATAAAAAATATTTTTCAATTCAAGGAAATATTAAAGAATAGTCTATTGATAACTCAAAAGCTAAGAAGGCTGACACTGTGAGAGCTTCATGGCACACAAACTAATAATTGATGTTTCTCGGTTATTAATCAGTGATTGAGCTGAAATATTGTGTAAATGATAATGATTATATATGCATACAGTGTTGCCATGTATAAATATTTCACGTCATTGAAAATGCTTTATAAAATCCCGCGAGTCTTGGATGTACATGACCGTTTATTACCCTCACGAAGACACCATATATTATTGATATCATACTAAGTACAATTTGTGCAGAACAACTTCTTTAATTACTGTAAAAGCGACGTTTTGGTAGAGATCCTTCTACCGTTGTCAAGCAAGATATATATATATAGTAGGTGGAGGATCAATAGAAACAACAGTTGCATACATGAGGGAAATTAACACGAGTATGTCAAGCAGTGACAACAGAAGGATAATGCTGTCACGACATGATGGACAGAGCCTTTATAGTAATTAAAGAAGTTGCTATCCATACATTGTGTGTACTTTGTCATCCGTCAACTTCGAAGTAATCTAAGTAATGCCTATCAAACAAGATATTACACTGTTCTCTCACATCAAACATATAACATTGTACAGCCAACTACCAATCTCATATGACGATCCTTCATGTCATTACGTCTACCACAACCATGTCGCCCTTTCACATCACTAATTTGCCTTCCAACTTCCGACCCCTGAATATCCGGGGTAGAATAGGTCTTCAGAACCCATGCTTGTCGTTAGAGGCGACTATGCTTGTCGTAAGAGCCGACTAACGGGAACGGCTGTTTTAGTTGATGCATGTCATCGTATCACAATTGCGTAGATCGATGCTCATGATATCAATCACTGGATTGTCTCGTTAATCCTCGGATTTTTTACAGACCGCTGTCATATAGCTCGAATATTGCTGAGTGCGGCGTTAAACATCAAACAAACAAACAAAAAACAAACTTCCATAATCTTAAACACACGAATTGATACTTACGATTATTTAACAACACGTCGCTGTGAGTTCCCAGACATTATCATGCCAGACGGTTGGTCTTTGTGCGCCTCTGTTTTTAATAAATGTGACCTATTATGGGTGCTAGGATACTTACTACTTTCAATTAATCTGATAGTATATCTAAAGACTGCACTTATTACAGTGGGACGTTGTAGAAAATGAGTCCAAATGTTTGATGCCATGTGTCTTTGTAATAAATATGAAACGAAGCTTATCAAATGTATGTTTTGGTCCTAAGATACTTTAGTTTTAAAATGTAATCAAAAGTCAAAGTGTGTTTTTTCACCCATAAGTTCCCTTATATCATGGTCGACCACAAATGTCTCTTATAATTTGTTTGTTTGTTTGTTGTTTGACGCCACGCTCAGCAATAATCCAGCTATATGACGGCGGTCTGTAAATAATCGAGTCTGGACCAAACAATCTAGTGATTGACATCATGAGCATCGATCCATTTTACCCCGTATCTTCACGGAATGTCTCCTATAAATTACTACTATTATAAGTGCAACATTGTCCCCTCAGTTTCTGACGTTTCACGGCCATGCATTATCAGAGAACCGTGCTGGCTTCCTATCTCCATGCAGTTTCCGCCAATACGTTACGTTTGGTTGCACTCAACCAGGGACAATTCCTTGCCTGAAGGTATCGTTGCTTGAGACCACTCTTCGAGGCCGCCTTTATCAATATTCGATCAATATCACTGCGGGGATGCATGGACTTCACACATTGGAAATCGAACCCGAGTCTTTGGCGTTACCAGCAAACGCTTGACTCAGTAAGCTATCACATCGCCCCTGACTATATATGAACTTTCCTGGTTCCTGTTCGTTGTTACTCATTCGATCCTGGGTATTTTTCCATGTGTGATATATGATCTCCTGCATTAAGTAACATCAGCTATAAGTCCTTTTTTGTTTATACCTTGTGTTTTATATCCGTCATGGGTCATTGCTGGAGCTCTGTTGTTCGATATGAGATTGCCATTCTATACAATGCCATTGATTAATACTAAAGTTGTGTTATTAATTTTTTTATTCTCTTCAGCCATGCGACTGTCAGCTGTCTAATATAAGATCGAACATAAGTCATCCCAGGCCATTGTTGACGGTGGAGGTATGCAACTGTAGACGACGCACACGGGTTGTCTTTAATCAAACCCTGCGCATTCCGCGTTCAAGATGTTCTCTGTTGTGGTCTTTCTGTTCCCTTTCTGTGTTATAATGTCACAGTTGAAGGAAACCGAATCTGGAATTTATTTACCTACAGGTAAGAACTAATACTTAACTGATAAAAATAATGTTTCTTTTACCTTATTTGCTGACACAGTTTTTTAAGTAATTAGATAGAATCTAGTATAGATATAAGAACGGGAAACAGGAAAACTTAAACGTTTCTGTTAAAAAGATTTTCAACTCACTGCAACATTTAAGAAAAATTAATATACTAGTTTGTAAAATGTTCGAGCTTTTCTATCGAATTTTGATTCGAATGATGCGCAGGCATTTAACATATGGTTCAAACATACCAAATATGAATTCTGCTATAAAACGGAATTGTGCATAATTTATGATCAAGTTTCTAGTGGTAAAATGATTGCATAAACTCTGTTTACATCTAACCATAAACAAGACGAAAAGTGAGTTGGGGAGGGCTCACTAATACCCCGACTTCGGGTCCAACTCAGTTCAAAGCACGAAAAACGCAATATGTTCTCAGAAAATACTCTTATCGAAATCAAACTTTGCACTGCACCTCTTCTCTTGGTTTAGGAACTTTGGAAAGACTCTATGGCGTAGTTGTTAAGTTATAGGTCGCATAAATGTTGAAGTTGAAAACATATTCTAAGTTGAAAACATTAAAAAATCACATCATGCCAGAAAATACACATTTCAAAGTTTTATTTTTAGTATAGAAACTTTCCTAAATTTGAAAGGAATTCATGAGGTGAGGGAGTGAGTGACTATGGTTTTACGCCGCTTTTAGCAATATTCCAGCAATATCACGGCGGGGGACACCAGAAATGGGCTTCACACATTGTACCCATGTCGGGAATCGAACCTCGATCTACGGCCTGACGAGCAAACGCTTTAACCACTAGGCTACCTGACCGCCCCAAGTTTTCTAGTTATAGATCGCACAAATGTTTCAGTAAAAACATTCTAAGTAAAACAGATTCAAATAGCTGTATTGTTTTCAGAAAATCCAACTGTTGAACACAAACTTCGCACTGCACCTCTCACATGGGTATAGAAACTGTACCCCCAAATCATCAGAAAAGAATTTTTCAAGTTTTCAAGTTTTCAAGTTTTCAAGTTGCAGAAATGTTGAAGTAAAAAAATCAAAGTTCAAAAGATGAAAAACATCATACGTTTTAGGAAAACACACTTACAAAACTTCTCACTGAACCTCTCCTACGGGTAGGTTCAACGAGAATTTATTTAGTATCTCAAGTTATAGGTCGCACTAAAATGTCTTCGGAAGGACGGACGGACTAACCGACGGAATGACGGAAGGAATTCCTTGGTGTAACTATATACCCCAGCCCTTTCAGGTCGGGGTTATGATAAATATACTCTTCAAAAACAGAATCGCCAAACGGATTTTTTTCGCCACAGGAGCAAAGTTAGCGGACCAAGAGGTGCAAAATGAAGAGGTTTAATGTGTTATAGTGTCAGTACAAATTTCCCGGCTCAAAATGATCACACCAAGGACATGCAAACCATTAGTCGGGAAGCACGTACGAATCGGAAAAAAAACGCCACCAGTGTATTAACAAAATGACCATGGAGCTGCACGTTAAACGGTATAAACGAGCAGAGTTTTTGATTGCCTAGCATATGCGACAATCGAACAGTGACAGTTCAACATGCTAAGATTAACAGAATCAGTTGCAGCCAGGGTTTTCAAAGTAGTGCCCAGCACCATCACAAGGCTATGAGACTGGTTTCAACAGGATGGGTCAACACGTGATCGGCCATGGTCGGGACGACCAAGAGTAACCACCCCCGCCAATGATCGCTACATCCAAATGCGCCACTTATGTGAGACGACGACCACAGCCACCTCAACCGCATCCCAAATGCCGGGTCTGCGCAGAATCTCCGACGAGACCGTACGAAACCGTTTAAGAGCAGCAGGTCCTGTTCGACGCGTCATACTGAGTCGAAAACATCTCCAACAACGACTGCATTGGTGTCGTCAACACAGGGTATGGCCTCAACTGCGATGGAGAAATGTCTGGTTCAACGACAAATCAGGATTTCTCCTCCGTCGAGGGGATGGAAGAGCACGGGTCTACAGACGTCGGGAAGAATGTTCAGCCGGAAACTGCGTACAGTAAGTTAACAGGTTTGGTGGGGGTAGCGTTATGATATGGACGACCATCTCTCATCATGGCAGGACAAGTTTGGTCCATATTCAGGGCAATCGTACGGCTCAACGACACATCAACGAAATTCTCCGACCACACTTCTTCCCAACTGCAGCCAACGTCAACGGTGTATTCCAGCAGGACAATGCTCGACCGCTTACAGCACGTATCACAAAGCCTGTCTACACAACAACAACATTGATGTTCTCCCCTGGCCCTCCAGATTCCCGGATTTAAACCCGATAGAGCACCTGTGGGATGAATTGGATAGACGGCTATGCCGACGTCAACCACAACACCAGACGTTGAAGCAGTTGGCTTTTGCGTTGCAGGCCGAGTGGGCTACCATTCCCCAGGATGTCTCTTCAATGGGCAGGAGATATTAGACCGCTATCGATTCCAACGGGGGACATGCGCGTTATTAATGGTAGCTGATCTGCACCTTGGACTTTTCCCATGTACCAATATCTTAGAAGACTACAATCATCAAGTGTTCTCTCCACAATATTTTGGCTCAATACCTTGTACGGTTCCTCCTATAAATGTATTTTCCTACCTAACACAAATCTGGCTTTGCGTTGCTTTTTTGAAAAGTATATTTTCCTCGTATGCCGATAAAGGCTGCCAAGATGGTAGCTTTCTACATGAACATGTATTTATTATATTGTCTGTCAGCGTAAATGGTCTATAATGCCACCGTCATGTTTAGGGAATTGTTTCAAGTCTGTAGGACACGAGGGATGACTTCAACTTTCCAATTGTCAATTTTCACCTTATGTCGAAAAATATTCCTGCAGCTCCAGACCTTGGTATCTACATTTCTTGAGGCCCAGTCTAGCATGCCCTTTGTACCAAGATTTCAAAGATCGTCAAACGACTCTTGTTTAGAAGATGTTTGATCAAAGTCACAACATCCAAGGTCCCAGTAAAGCTTTCAAAGAGGTTTATGTTAGAGATGTGGAGGACATTTCAAATTTGACGCACCAGTGACAAAAATGATGTCCGATGCAATTCCCAATTTTAACTTTTACCACATGTTCCCATGTGTAAACAATTGTTTTGCTTTTACAAGTCATTGTGACGGAACCCATCGGTGGGACAGGATACGCTCACCTTTACGCGAACGCGCACGTTAAATGTCCAACAGTAAGTA
The DNA here is from genome assembly GCF_023055435.1 of Haliotis rufescens. NCBI lineage: Eukaryota > Metazoa > Mollusca > Gastropoda > Lepetellida > Haliotidae > Haliotis > Haliotis rufescens. Next base: position 1,018,603 of record NW_025963802.1, read on the forward strand.
GGACTACGTTACTTGGCGGCCATGCTTAAAGTGTGTGAACACTGACTCGATGTATGTGAGTTAACACATAACCCTTAATGTTATCATATTTTTACATTAGGGGAAATTTTTACTATAAGATTTGTAACACAGCACCTATGGTACCAACAGTCAAGAATGATCATGAAATCAGGATTTGTGGAGCTTATAATGTCACCGTCAACAAAGTGTCTAAATTTGATAACTATCTGAATCCGAAGGTAAGATCTTTACGCCGTAGTGGGTGGAGGTGAAGAATTCACAAAGCTGGACTTGAGTCAAGCTTATCAACAGATAAAGTTAGGAGAACAATCAAAGAAGTATGTCACAATCAACACCCACCGAGGACTGTATAGGTAAAACAGGTTACCGTATGGTGTTTCGTCTGCTCCAGGAATATTCCAACGAAGTATGGAGAATTTACTGCAAGGTCAAACAATAGTACTGGTGAAAATTGATGACATCCTAGTGACTTGGCGTTCTCGCAAAGAACATTTAGAATGTTAGAAAGGCATAGATCCAGTAGCAGAAGAAGTTCATCCTATCAAGGATGCTTCATTCTTCAAGGATGCAGCACCAACTTAATTGACTGAATTGAACAACTGTGACCGATTCTTGAAAAACGTATTGGCACCGATGCATCAGATATTACAGAATAAATCACTTTGGTCATGGGGTCCAGCACAACAGAAGCCTTTCCAGGAGTCTACAGATCTGTTGTGTTCTGCACTGTCGTTGGCATGCGATATGTCCCCATATGGAATTGGAGCCGTGTTAGCTTATAGAATGGAGAATGGTGAGGAAAGACCAATTGGATATGTATCAAGAACATTATTTGCAGCAGAGAAAAACTATTCACAACTTGAGTGTTGGCTATTTTCTTCGCCGTCAAGAAGTTTCATCAATATTGTTTTGGACATCACTTCAACATCTTGACTGATCATAAACCATTGTTGGGGTGGTTTGGAGAAAACAAGGCTGATCCCACACTTGCAGCTTCACGTATACAGAGATGGGTTTGACGCTTGCAGCGTATGATTATACACTCTCATTCAAGGCAGGGGTAAATCATAGCAATGCTGATTGCCTTTGCAAATTACATCTCAAGCATACACCAGAGGTACGGGATACACCAATTCTGGCAGATACAGTCATGCTCATGGATATAATAAATTCTACAGTAGTCACAGCAGCTCACAGCAAGTCGTGGATGCGAACTTACCCTGTGTTATCACAGGTACTTTGGTATGTACAGAACGGTCGGCCTTACCATTCTGCTGAGGAGAAATTGAAACCCTACGTTATGAGGAAGAATCAACTTCTTCACATGACGGTTGTGTACTATTGGGAAACCGAGTAATCATTCCAAATGCTGGTAGAGCCCAGATGTTGGAGGAAGTACACCAGACACACCCTGATATGAGTCGTATGAAGAACGTAGCTCCCGGATATATACTGAACACCAAAAGAAACTTAGAAGGTATAGGAAACATGATGTATTTTGTTTCAGCTGGTATAAACATAATAATGATGGATACAACACAATTCATTAGCAATAAGAAAGAGTCAGTTCTCTGCACATCAGACATCTTCTGTATCCATCAACACAACACCACGTGACCATGCTGAAGTCAACTGAAGTATGGGTACACCTCAATACCTGGTATGGCCCCCATTTGCATTCACAAGCGCGACACACCGTCTGTGCATGGAGTGAATAAGACGGTTGATAGTGTTCATGGGGATGTGACGCCACACCTGCAGGATGGTAACCTCGAGCTGTGCAGCTGTCCTTGGCCTCCTTGCAGATGTGACCTGTGAATGTGACGGTCCTGACGTTGTGTTGTCACACGTGGTCTGACGGTACGATGCCTGTCTCTGGTGCTGTTGGTTGTCTGGAATATTTCCTGCAGACAGTAGATGGTGTAAACGTGGACGTTAAAGGTGTTTGCAACTCTCTGAACACTCTCACCAGCTTGAAGTTGCCTAATAGCTCTCTCTCGATCGATCTGTGACAGTCGTGGCATTGTCACTGACGTTGATGAGTGAATGATTCAAAGACATCTTCACGGACAGTTTTTGCGGTATAAGCAGCACGTGCATTTCGTGCGTATCCACCCCACACTTACTTCAACGTCGGTGCGTTTGAGCGCTGTGGATTAAGCGTTCACTGCCCTTAACTCTGGTTAGGGTCATTTTGAAACAATTAAAGCCCATTACAATGGAACCATAGCAGCCAACCGTTTTCACAACCATTTTCCCATATTAAATAGGAACTTGAAGATTTCGCGTTTCTTTTGGTGTTCAGTATATTTAAGGGCCCGGTACGGATTCAGAATTGGAGAGCTATTGTGTGTCAACAGAGGCAATTGTGATTTTATCACTTGTTCAGTTCTGCAGTGAAAGGTTTTCTGTGTTTCGGAAAAAGAACTTTAATTGATTAACTACTTCACTGTGAACGTCGTGGACTGTGCAAGTGATGGAATTGTATATTATTATGATAATGATAATACTTTCGTTATGTTATTGGGACATGTAATTGGCAGCTTAGATGGGAGGAGTATAATGTATCATGTAAGGGCTATTGGTTCGAGACTATCTGGTGCAGAGAGTATAGCTTCCTCTACTATATATAGAGACGCATACCTGATTACGTCCCTTTGCGGCCATGTTACGATACTACACAGGCACCTTTTGCTTTGACAACAAACTAGTATGTCGTTATGTTCGTTTTGCAAATTGTCTTTGGAAAGAGTTGTGAGTATGGAAGGGTTGTGTTGCTTTTACTTTGTATTTGACTCATAATTTATGAACGAAACTCGGGTTCTTCAGTTTACCATGAGAGCCCATAGTCCACATTAATATAAAAAACCTTCAACGCCAGAGAATAACAAGTCGTAAACATTGAACGCGGGTTTTAGAGTTCGTATGGAATCCATTTCACAAAAGTCTTTTTTTGTAATTGTACTAACGACCAAACTCGATGAATTCTTGCATCTAGTTTCATGTGTAAATAATCAATGATCAAATGCAAGTGACTGTTTTTTAGGTAAGATACTCGACAAATGAATACTACATACGTTTTCATTTGATAGTGTCGCCGGCATAACAAAGCCGTCTTTGAAAACTACACATAAACAGACACATGATAACAGCACGAACATATCATGCATTATTCACCGGTTATGTACTTAAAGACTCCCAACCCATGAAAAGGTAATCATCTCAGGTCAGAGTTGTATCGTTTGTCACATTCTATTTTGAACACTTGAAAGAGCCAACGCAATGATGTTCTTTGTACATATCAGTATTGACCTTATTCGTTGATGCATGCCACACAACGTAACATAACAACGATAACGCACGCCGAACCGATCAAACGATCGATTGACATAATCTACCACGAATGGATGTTAAATGGGATTTCAAATCCTTTCAAATTTGAAAAAAAACATGATTTGGTCCTGGTATTTATCAGATCAACTTCGACGTAACTGTATCTGAGCATTCTGTTAACTAGGCGAGTTTGACGCCATCTACATGTATGAACAATGGAATCAAGCGGTCTTCAATAGTGACGACTGAACACAGCTGTGAGAGCACTCTCCTACCCAGAGTTCCTTGCGCTCAGCTTTGAGCCTCTGCCGAAAGGCCAGCGAGATGTGATAATCAGTCAAGTCTTACGCAACCCATTAAAAAAAGTAGCATCTGTTTTTCATCTTTTACTGTTTTGAAACGTCTACAAAACAATGTGTAAAGCGCACTGAAAAGCTTGCATTGGGCCAGTCTAATATGACATCAGAATTAGCGCGATTGGTCACAAATAAGTACGATAACCTCATATGCAAATGAGGCTGTGGCAGTGGTGCAACCCGAAGCCATCACTCATTCGTCACCACTCGCCAATTTCCATAACATGCAAGAAGACTCGTTCCCCAATTGATGAATGTTATGTGCGAAAATACGACAAATCAATCAAAATACGCATATGACTTCAAACTCTTCAGTCAAAGAATCCCTCAAGATTATTATTTTTATTTACATATGTCTCGCATCTAAAAATATACTCAAGACACAGTTAAATGTGTTCTGTCATACTATATAATACCGCATGTCCCGATGTGCTTTAAAATGCATCTGGAATATATATGACATGGGGGAAATATACGTGAATCATTATGCAACGTGTTGACAATTCTTTTAGCTGTGCTCCTTTGCGCTTAGACGGAACCCCGTCGCAAAAATGGCCACGAGAGGGCCACGAGTCGCTATTCGGCTGGTTCCGGAATAACACGAGTTGGTCACGAACGAGTCATCACTGCGCCGGATTTGTGGGTTTTAATAATACTGAATATTTGATGCACTGAAATGTAAACAGTTGAAACCGTCAGTTCCACCAGAGAGTCATGCTGTATTAATGCATATGACATGAAATACAACATATTAGCGTTGGGGAAGGTGTGACATTATCCAAAAATAATCACAATAATTTGCCGGGAAAAAAAAAGTATACACTTTTGTGAGATACTCATTGAAATGATGCATGGACTATCGCCCGTGACATCAAATAAATCAAATAATCATTACTTTGATGTATACTTTCTTTTTCCAGCCAGTATAGTAAAATTTTAAGCAGCTGCAAGAATAGTTCATGTATTTCTTTTGCATACGAGATATCCTTATTATTCTAACCGGGTGGGGATTCCGGGTTAGAAGGGGTCCCCTGCAACATGTGCTTGTCATACTAGGCAACTGAATGGCCCGGTCCCGCTGGCGCATTGCTTAGCATGGTACCCCGTAACAGTTGTATCGTTGCTCTTAATATCAATCTCTGGTTTTGTCTTGTCTAGACTATATTACGTACGACATCCGTGAAGATCCGGGGTAGAATAGGTCTTCAGCAACCCATGATTGACGTAAAAGGCGAAAATGCTTGTCGTTGATGCATGTCATCGATCCCAACTGTGTGGATCCATCCTCATGATATTAATCACTGGATTGTCTGGAACAGACAAAAGGCAATATTAGACAATGCCATCGAATTTTCACTCAAAGATCTCACACAATATTCGTCCATGTCAATATTAGCCCGTGGTTAGTCAAGAAGCGAGGACCCATGCACTAAAAGGTGACTAACGGGATCGGGTGGTCAGGCTCCCTGACTTGGTTGTTGCATGTCACCGTATCCCAATTGCTTGGATCGATGCTCATGATGTCAATCACTTGTCCAGACTCGATTATTTACAGACCGCCGTCATATAGTTGGAATATTGCTGAGTGCGGCGTTATACAACAAACCAAACCAAAATACTTACGACATATAGAGATTCTCACCCAAGTGTCTTTTGATATCAAATATATCAACATGAGTTGATAAAAGTGGAAAAATTCCGAGTCTTGCCGAGGATTTTTGCCACTTTTATCAACGAGTGTTGATATATTTGATATCAAAAGACACTCGGGTGAGATTTTTTTATCATCCAACATCATTCTTTCAACTTTTTCAATTTGTAGACAGTAATTAGCAGTGTCTTCAGAGTAAAAAGTACTGCAAACAGCTTCAGTAGCAGAGCCGTTAGTGATGTCATTTGATTGTGACGTCATGGTTACCAGTGATGTCACAATGGTCTGCAAAGCATTGTGATGTTATTTCATTGCAGCGATATCTACAGTGTAGATATCGCTTGATCTCATCCAAGCGATATCTCCTGAGGGAGCCAGTTTTGGATGATAAATAGCGGCTTTAAACAATAAACATATAAATTATTCGAATCTCTTATATTCTTCTGTTCGTGTTTTCAGATGGTCCTTCGGTGTGGACAAAGACATACCTGGCTATGGTGCCAGAGAAAGAAATTGGAAGTAAGGATGCCGGTTATCTCTACATTATGTCATCCGAATCCACGACCACTGACGCGTGGGTGAACGCTAAACCTCGAAAGATTCATCAAAACATCACTTCAGGTGAAACGGCTAGAGTAAAGCTGTCCAAACAAGTTATCATCACACAAGGATCAAGCAAAAAAAGGTCGTTTGGGTTCAGCGTTGTAACCCCTGGTGACCTCGGGGTCTACTTCCGGGACAGATGGACATTTTTCCAAATGAGAGAATTGAATCAGTTATTAAATCAGTATACAGTTATATCTTACAACAATGCTGCCAATCCAATGTTATCCGTAGTAGGTATATGTTTTGGCGCCGACTTCACAAAACTAACCATATCTTTTCCAGATGGAGTAAATGTGTCGAACGTTCTTGGACCTGTAACAAGCGATGTTGAAGTAAATGGACAAACCGCTGTGCTAAAAAAATTATTTTACCGCTCTAGTCTCAAACTGGAAAGTAATGAAGATTTAACTGGGACGATAATTAAGAGCTCACATAGAATAGCAATAATAGCGGGAGCTATGTCGATTGATCCATCTAACAGATATGTTTATTTAGATCACATGCCAACGCGATATGCTGCCAACAACTACATCGTATTTGGTCTGCCAGGGATCAGTGGAAATGACACTTTTCGTATTGTAGCAACATCTTCTAAAGCCGAAGTTAGCATTGACAGTGACCGAACAATAAACCTAGCTAGCAAAGGCGATTTTCAAGATGTCTCATTCTCAAGAAGCTCTTTTCACATCGTTGTCGCAACATCCAAAGTCGGTATTGCAATCTTTCTTCAAAATGGCGGACCAAGAAAGACAGACATGATGAACCTACATCCAACCTACAACAGCAAAACCTCGAAATATCAGTTTTCTATACCTTCGATATCAAGTGATGTTAATTTCAAGCATTACCTGGTAGTAACTACAGAATCGAGTGGACAGGCCAGCATGGTGTTAAACGGACAGTCATTGCCCCCAGAAACAGTCTGGTCCTCTGTTTCCGGAACAGGTCATGTGGGAGGATACGTGCCGCTTGTGGAAACTGCGCAACCCCAGATTATTGCTACCACTAACGGGGTGTATTTCAACGCATATCTGATGGGCTACGGAGATGATGCAACTTATGGATCAGCTTTAGAAGGCATTGATACGCCCCAGGTATGTTAGAGAAGGGGTGGCCTCATATTCGGGTACCCATTCAGCCATTGTCTAAATTGTTATTCATTGTGCACAGCTGTTGCCCTTGGGCACGCCAGAAACCTATGATCGAATCCCGGTTCGCTCGGATTACATTTCTAGGTTTATCAGCACCATACCTATGCTCATGATATTCATATAAATTTGTTAACATCTACGACCTACATCACTTCGGGTTTTCCTCTCACATTATGCTGACACGCCGTGATATAACTGGAATACTAGATCGTTGCTTCTTCAAGCACATTGTTTGAACCATATTAAGGAGTCAGTTACTGATCACAATCGGCAATAGTCCAACTCTATCCCAACAACATGTATATATGTTAAGCCTACACAGATATGCATTCTTATACTTGATGGCTTGAGTATCGACCCACATTGTAAGGATGCAACCCATGTACCCAGTCACACACCCTGAACAGCTTCTATTAGTTTTGCCGTGACGACTTTTTCTTTACTATCTTTAGCCATGAAACACATGCATCGGTAATTCTGGTAAAGAAAATGCCTCACTCTTGTCTACTTTGATTCTTACAGTAACTAAAATATATGATAAAATATGATTTTATGTAAATTAATAGTATTATTTGACATCCTTGGACTATTGCTGATTTTGGCTTTGAAAAAAATAAAACTCATTTACTGGTCTTGGGTTCGTATCGTCGTTTTATTATAATTTCTCAGCACTAGATCCTAGATATGGGTTTCCCTTGTGTGCATATATTGATCCATTCCGGATGCATAATCAAAGACACTTACATTTGTTGACTGATTTAATTACTGCAACACAGACACTAACAATATATTTATTGTTTAGGAAAACACTGATGATCTTCAGTTCTACTCTAACAAGACATTTTGTGAAAGGTCTGGCCAGACCGGAAACTACATCTCCAAAGGAACACAGAGTAAGGACAACGTTCTCACGTCCATGTCTGGAGGCATTCAGGTTACATACTGATCTAAATGAACCTCGTTGAACCAGACCGGTGTTTTATACAAATAACATCCAACTGAACCATATGTGATCATTATGTGTTTAAGTCCGGTCAAGACTCGATTATTTACAGGACGCCCTTATGTGGGATTTTGTATCGAGATTAGATGTGTTCCGCTTCAGCTGAAAAAACCCCGACATCTTGCAACAATTTAATTTTAGTGTCAGACAATTTCTCTTTTTTCAATGGTCTGCAGCATAATTATCATTTTCGAGAATATTCTGGAACAATCTATTTTATTCGATAAAATCCGAGGCCTCTCCCAACTGAGCTAGTGTTAACAGCTAGTTCAGGTCCTGTCGTAGGCGTCGTGATATCTAAACAAATTATTGTGTGTTGTTCATATTCAAAACAAACGTGCGTGCCTATCCTAACAAACACGCGAACATCCAAGCAGGTTGGGCGTGTGTGCGGGGTATTCTCACATGTTGTACGTCGATTATGCACCTTTACTCTCAATACCGATTGCCACATCTCTCCCGCTTTCGGGTGCGATCGTTCGGCCATTGCGTTCCCCTGCGCTGTCCAGCTACATCGGTCATTGTGATGTATCGCGTAGCTATCGTTTATATATATTATTGAAGTTTATATGAACCACAGGTACTTTTTCCATTGGTGTATATTATATATTTACATGTGCCTAATACCCATGACCCCTTTCATCTGCAAACAAATTCAATCTTGTTCTTCCGGTAAACTGAACATTGTTTGACCTGCCTTGGTGATATCATTTGGGTTTCCCGAAATTTAGATACTACTACTACCACTACTACTACTAATGACAATAATAATGTTTGTCACAAAAGCTTTTTGCTTAACATAGGACCTCCTCAGCACAGATCCCAATACCTCTTACCCATCTCTTTTACATGTAAGCTTTTTTGCCAAAGGAGAATTCACACTAAAACGCAGATTGTCATTGTCGAATCCTTTAGGCTCGACATATGCAACATCATTTTTCATCTGAAACGTGGCAAGATAAAAGAGAGAGGATCCGTCAATGTAAGGAGTTGGGGGAGGAGTTATTGACCATCTTGTGGAAGGTCAAGCCAAGACGTATTTAGGGATACAGGTTAGAAACAAACTCCAGAATGACCATATGAAGGACAAACTTTGGGCAGAATACAAATTTAGGAATAAGGAAATCTAGATCTGGAGTTCTGAGCTGAACGTTCGCGATTAAGCTACAGCCACAGTTACTTATGCTGTACCAATCCTTTCGTATTCTCGTGGTGTTGTTGATTGGACGAAATAGAATTTTCAGGGTATTGACACCCTCACACGAAGAATCATGTCAGACAATAGATCCCACCACTCTGGCTCTTTCCTCAATTGCTAATACTTTCCAATTACAATGGGAGGGCGTGGTTTGAATTATTAACGTGGAGGCTCTTAATGACAGACGTGTATTGTACGCATTAGGACAGTTATTTGTCTGATGATCCTCTTGTTAAGCATGTCAAGTCTTATGATGAAAGCAAAACAGTCCACAGTTTTCTTAAACGTGCCAAGGGTGTAGGACATAATCTCAAATGCCAGTGTTGATTTTGTTGATAGTTCTGAACTGCTGAACGGTACAGAAATGAGTGTGAACAAAGCGAAGTGCGATATCAAATCGGCACAGGCTCAGTATTTCTGAACGACCACTGCATCGAGTTTATGTGCAGTGTGTTGAGAAGGTCAGCAACCCTACAGAGTCTTTCGCTTGGATGAAGTCGGCTGGCCTGAAAAGTAAAACAGAAGGATTTCTGTTTGCTGCTAATCCCCAGACACTTCACACTCGATATCGTCAATGTGTGACTTTTCATCAAAATGTAAATATGAACTGTGGATCATGCAATGAATTTAATGAAAATGTCCAACACATTGTCAGTGGATGCCCAGCTTTGGCACAAACACAGTTGACATGATGGAGTGTCTCGATCATATCATAACCGTCTTCGCCTTGCTTATTGTTTTAAGTCAGGGGTTCATCCATGGTACGACCCAGAATAAGTAGAGGGCGTCCTGGAAAATTATAATCGGAAAGGACTCGTATGCAGCGCCAGACGTATCCAGACAAGCACACCTGACCTCGCATACGAAAAGTCACGCTTATACAGAAGGCTCAGTATTGGGGAGTCACACATTCTTCGAAAAAATATGGGTGGATTCGACGAGACAGCGCTTCATGGGGGAACCCTCTTTGCTGCATTTATATTGTAATCTGTATGTGAAAATAATGATAATTGTTTTGCACCAAATTCCATTCATGAGTAGATACTCATCGCTCTTTAGATGAATACCTTTTTCGAAACAATAATTCTCCGGAATGCAAGGTTTTGAACCAAAAAGAATCGGCTTTGCTTGTCTCTTCCATTTACCTAAAATCAATAATTATATTTGGTTATAAGTTAAAATTAAGTCGATGAATGATCTGTACAGTGAGAACAGTTGCTCATATCGATCATACGGATACAACGCTCTGGGTTCCGTTTCCCAAGGGTTTCGTAGTCGAAAGCCATTAATAAACAATAGGAGCTACGACAGTGAAACTTGATATTGTAGATTATAGTGTAAGTGCATACAGTTTATACTGTTGTGCTTTGTGATCCAGATCGTCACACTCACAAGCACTGACTCTAAAAATATTTTTAAATTCAACAAAAAATAGTTATAACTGTACTTCGCATGTGCGCATCAGCAATTTTCGAAGCCACAATACACTTATTATTTGTCGTTCGCTGAACATAATAATAACCGTTATTCTCATCCGTTTTTTTAGAAATCATCAATTTGAACTGTCTTCGAAAACATGGTTGTTTTTTGCATAAAGGGTTACGAAAGCAAATATTGAGTCTTAATAATCTTTAACGCCAAACAATCATTTAGTCCTGAGGGTGGGGGCGTGAAGGGTGGAGGGGCAATCAACAAGCCGCGTCTCCTTGGACAAGTTCCATCAGCTGTCTGGGCTGTGTGTAGAAGGGATGGATGATGGGGCGATGAGCCTAACCAGCATGACGGAGCCAGATCATCAAAACCCTCCTTGCTGCATTCATTTATTTTTATCTGTATATAGAAAAAGAACATTCGTTTGTTTATTGTTGAACGTCGCACTCAGCAATATCCCAGCTATATTACGGCGGTCTGTAAGTGATCAAGTCTGGACCAGAGAATCCAGTGAATGCCATCTACGACAAGCATGTTTTATTGGATACCAATTCTATCCGAGATCTTTAACAACAACTTATTTAAAACAATAATAATACATGTATTTATAAACGTTTAAGTACTTTATAAGGTATATGATATTAATAATGACAAATGAAAAATAAGTAATAGAATTGAAGATGGTAAAACAACTTGGAGTTAACATAGACCCGTGAAGATCTGGGGTCGAATAGGTTTTTCAGCAACCCATTCCTGCCGTAAAAGGTGCTTGTCGTAAGAGGTGACTAACGGGATCGGGTGGTCAGGCTCGCTGACTTGGTTGATGCATGTCATCGTATCCCGATTGCGTGGATCGATGCTCATGATATCAATCACAGGATTGTCTGGTCCAGACTCGATTATTTACAGACCGCCGTCATATAGCTGGAATATTGCTGAGTGCGGCGTTAAACAAACAACAAACAAATAAAACTCAATTGAAGCTTTCAATGCGCACAAGTTATCATGTACTCTGTACCATGTTTAGGGTATATGATTAATGCTCGTCTGACAACTGTTTCAGTGGAAGTCTCAAAAGTCAAGTCCTATGCAAAAAAACGGCAGTTGTCGTACAAATCACTGCACCGGACCACGCGGCACTTACAAGCATGTCAGCTAACGTGTTTCCTCTATTCCGACTGTATTGGGGTCAACTTCAAGAATGTGTCGTCACCAACTGAAATCAACTGTGACATCATCATGAAAGGGCAGTTTTACCAACTGCGTGATCCTGCGTGGACTAAATACCTTTTGACGTAGGCGGATCAGAGTAAAGGCAGTTCAACAGAAATAAGTAAAACAAGTATTGACCGATTAGTTGATATCGTGATGAAGGCTGGGATTAGTTCCAGAAAATACTTGGTAACTAGTTTTGCCTCGGGAAATACAGTAAACTACGTTTATAACGGACACGCTTATAACGAACTGACGGATACGACGAACGTATTTTTTGTCCCCACCACTGCTGTATCTATGCTGTTCATATGCTTATAACGAACTACGGTTATAACGAACTCAAATTAATGGCCCCTTTGAGTTCGTTATAAACATAGTTTACTGTAATGGAAAACTGGTTAGAAAATTGTAGAGGCTACGAGAAAGAAATGCATGTCTGCTAGCATTAACTACCCCCCCCCCCCCCCCCCCCCCTCCCCGATGCACATAAACACACATACGTGCTGTGTTGTGTTGTATGTAGAGCTGTGGTACTTTCACACAGGACAACGCTTAAAGAATGTTTTAAAACCGAAAGCTGAGTTCTTCAAACTATCAACGACTATTATAGATGGGGGACTATATTTCATTTTTATATAATATCATCATTGTGGCCTTTTCATATGTTGGCAGAAAGGGCGTGTTCACAAAACATGTTGCGCACTGATCAAACTATATGCGTTGTTGTTATTATTTATAATCTTGTTGTTGTCTAATTATTCTCAAAGCCATGCTTTGTCGGTAACCTTTCATTAGTTCTGCTTAGTATCGTACCAGTGTATTATGATGTTACATAGATAATCTCACCCTCGTGTCTTTTGATATCAAACATATCAACATTATCAACAGTTGATAAAAGTGGAAAAACACTTGCCGAGTGTTGATATATTTGATATCAAAAGATTTTGTTTATCATCCAACATCATACTTTTTCAGTTTGTAGACAGTAATAAGTAGTGTCTAAGTGTAAAAGGTACCGCCAACAGCTTCAGTAGCAGAGCCATTAGTGATGTCATTTGATTGTGACGTCATGGTACCATGACGTCTAAATAGTCTGCTTGAAGCATTGTGATGCAATTGTAGATATCGCTTGATCTCACCCAAGCGGTATCTCCTGTGGGAGCCTGTTTTGGATGATAAATGATGTATACTCACCGCCAAAAGAAACACAAAGCACAGGAACATTTTGAGAAGTATGAATATACGTAAAGAAGAGATGGGTCCAATGTGTACCACTTAATGACAAAACAAACATTAAGTCGAGTGGTATTCAGATCACGATGTGCTGTACGTGATTTCCAAAATGTACACGCCAATCCTGCACGAAGCGAATGGTGCATCTCGAGTCATGGATCTATGACGTAACATGTGATGCGTTCATGCGTCGGTCCACACAACATAACAGTATGTTCGTTTGTGCTTCGAACCAATCTGATATCTCTTCATTATGAATGATTCTTCAAATTACGCAATTATTCAACGTTACGACATGCCACGCCTGTCCGAAAATGAGCGTCTGCGAGCCATTGGTATGCTTGAAGCAGGATCGAGTCAACGTGATGTTGCAAGACAATTTAACGTCCACAGAAACACGATTTGGTGTTTATGGTAACGTTGGCAACAGACGAATGCAGTCAGAGACCATCCTCGGTGTGGAAGGCCAGAAGACCAGCCAGACGTCCCATTTTGACAGGAAACCACCGTCAAGCACGTATACAGTGGTGCAGACAGCGTCTACGCTGGACGGCAATGCAGTCGGGACAAGTTCTATTCACTGACGAGTCTCGTTTTCACCTCAGCCACAGCGATGGACGGATTCGAGTGTTCCGACGTCCAGGTGGACGTTACGTCACTCATTGTGTCACGGAAGAAGATCGGTTTGGGGGCGGCAGCGTTATGGTATGGAGTGGGATTACAGCAGGGCAGAGGACCCGTTTTATAGTGGTAGAGGGAAATCTCAATGGACAGCGCTACCCCGACGAGATCATCGGCCCTGTTGTTCTACCGTTTCTGCGTCGTCATGGCCCAGTCATTACCTTTCAACATGACAACGCCCGGCCTCATATTGCTCGACTTGTTCAGGATTCCCTTCAACAAAACAACGTGAATGTCATCTCCTGGCCGGCTCGCTCCCCTGATCTCTCACCAATCGAGCACATGTGGGATGAGATGGATCGGCGCCCTCGACGTCAACCACGTGTTCCACGGACACTCCAGGAACCTCGAAACATGCTCAAGCAGATATGGACAGTCACCCACAGGACTGGTCCATTCCAGGAGACGAAGATGTGTTGCTTGCATCGCAACCAAAGGTGGACACACACGCTATTGATTTGTACATTGACATTTTGGCATGTTCATGTTTTTTTTATGAAGTCAGTATGGCAAATTAAACCATTTGAACCATTACAGGAGTCTTTTATCTGTTGCAAACCGAAAATGTTTCAGACTTGGTAAAAAAATTACTTTGCATTAAATCTTATTCAATGTCACAGGAACTTTTGTTGTTCAGTATATAAATGGTCTATTTTATTCAAATTTTACCCTTGACTGTAACAGATACACTTTTACAAATGACAAGGCGTGTGAAAACAACGACTTTCTGTTTTCTGTCTCGCATGGAAGAACTTACAACGATAACGTAAAGGAATAAGAAATATTACAATGCTAAAGCAAACCGAATGCAAACATCGTTACTTGTGAGTGAGTGAGTTGGGTTTAACGCCGCTTTGAACAATATTCCAGTAATATCACGGCGTGTCAGCTTAACGTGGGAGGAAAGCCTGAAGTGATGCAGGTTGCAGACATTTACCACTTCGGTGAAACCTACGAGCACGGGTATGGTGCTGACAAACCTAGAAACATAACCGGGGCGAACCGGGATTCGAACCCACAATTATAGGTTTCTGGCGTGCCCAAGGGACGCAACTCTGCTCAGCGAATCGCGGCGCCTTAAAAGACTGGGCCACCCGTGCCCCCTTTCCACACTAGGAACCCAAAGTACGAGAATCTGTACTTTACTTAGGAAGTGTCATCCCAAATATAACATTTGTTACATTTGACCAATTCCTAAATGGCAGTGTGTGTTCTTTGCTATTATTGTTCAGTTTTCCTCAGTAGATTTGCTTTTACTAGAATGAACATGAGACTAATTGTCTTGCTTTGAAGATTTCCTACCGACAATGAAATATGAATAATTTATTGGCTCTTGGTGTTTGTCTTTCACGTGATTTGTTATTCATTACTTTTAATTGTTGTAATAAAGTTTCATGAAGGACAAAACAAATGGGGGTGAAAATCCCTTAGTCATCCTTACAGCAACAGATTCAACAATGTCCTCTGGATTTGTGTATTAAAACAATCCCCGTGAGATATACATGTATATGAGATATATATCAAGTATATATACTCTTCAAAAAAAGAAACTTGACATAGATGCAAAACCACTTTTTGCCAAATATCTAAAATAATTACATTAAATGAGAACCAAATAAGTCAAACAGAAAGATGATCTGTCTATAATTCGCGAAAACACATGCACAGCACATAAACGTAGCGTTTCGGGATGAATTTTACAGCTTCATCCAAACGCAACCGCCTGTAAAAAACGTGCAACACAGGATCCTGCATTTAGGCATGCAGCCCCCCCTGCTGAATGGGTATAAAAATCCACATCAACGGCTGTTCATACAGTCCTTATAACGGCAGTAGAGGCGGTGACAGAATGCCAAGACTGAATGCAGCTCAACGAAACAACGCCATTGGGAGATTACAAGCTGGAGCAACTCAGGAAGAAGTGGCCAGGCACTTTGGCGTATCCAGACAGACAATCTCCGCACTGTGGACCCGATACAACACCCAAGCACAAGATCGATACATCCGGCTGCGACACCTCCGAAACCGCACTACCACAGCCACGTCTACAACCACACAGATCCCTGGGGTACGCAGCATATCAGATCAAACGGTACACAGCAGACTGAGGGAGGCTGGACTTTTTGCACGAAGACCTGTTCGACGTCATGTATTGACCCCACGTCATCTGGCGGACCGTCTGCTTTGGTGCCAACAGAGGGTTAGCTGGGCACGTGCAAGGTGGAGAAATGTACTGTTTACTGACGAGTCCCGTTTCCTACTCACACGTGCTGATGGGCGCGCACGTGTCTACAGACGTCGGGGTGTACGTTACGCCCCCAACTGTGTGCAGCAGGTTGTCCCATTTGGCGGCGGGAGTGTCATGGTATGGGCCGGAATTCATCACGGTGGTAGGACGCCTCTCGTGCATGTGACAGGTGCATTGACAGGTGTGCGTTACAGAGACTTGATCCTACAGCCTTACGTTCTTCCTCACGTCAACGTTCATGGCGGACAGTTCCAACAGGACAACGCTCGGCCGCATATTGCACGTGTTTGTCAGGACTTCTTACAGCACAACAACATCCAGACATTACCTTGGCCAGCCCGGTCACCAGATTTGTCCCCGATTGAGAGCATCTGTGGGACGAGTTGGATCGACGCGTTCGCAGAAGGAATCCACCGCCCCAAACACTTCCGGCGCCTCTTGATGTACTTCAGCATGAATGGCAGCACATCCAACAGCGTGTTATTGACAACTTGATTGCATCTATGGGTCGTCGGTGTCAAGCGGTGATTGATGCACGTGGTGGGCACAACCGATACTGACATTTTCTGTACCCCTGTGACATTAACTGTATCGTGTACGTGTGTCTGTTTCGGTGACACGATTAATGTTTTGAACATTGTGTACATTGATCTTTAAACAGTGTTTCAATTATGGTTTCTGTGTCCTATTTTGAAACAATCGCATTATATTACATTCTGAAAGTCAGTGTCAAGTTTCTTTTTTTGAAGAGTATATATATGTGTGCATGCTAAAAGCAGAATACATTGTACGATTGTACGATTCCGACTGTTTCAAGCGACGTGTCAAATTTAGTAAATTCCTCTGCTATACAATTCTGAATGACATTCATCGATGACTTTCAGTGATCCATTCATATATGTATCACTACTATTTTGCCTTTTACGCAATGTGGAATCTGTTTTGGGAGATAATCGAGTATGAATATTCTCTGGCGTTAACGTTTTATATTAAACAGGTTTTGATGGTGGATCAGTAGATTATCAATTGTAATTATGTAGACGCCAAATACTGAGTGAGTGAGTGAGTGAGTGAGTGAGTTGGGTTTAACTCCGCTTTTAACATTATCCCAGTTATATCACGGCGTGTCACCTTAGTGTTGGAGGAAAGCCCGAAGTGATGCAGGTCACAGACGTTTACCACTTCGGTGAAACCCACGAGCACGGGTATGGTGCTGACAAACCTAGAAACCTAATCAGGGTGAACCGGGATTCGAACCCAGTCATAGGTTTCTGGCGTGTCCAGGGGACGCAACTCTGCACGGCGAATCGCGGCGCCTTAGACGACTAGGCAACACCCCCCCCCCCCCCCCCCCCCCCCCCCATACTGGAACTTACTATTTATTTGAACTATTATAACTATATGATATAATACAATATGATATATATATCAATAAATATATTTCAGAGATCAACATACATTATGTGGGTATATATATATATGTATGTCTTTGTGCTTGTCATACAACCAGGGCTGATACTGGGATGAACATCTTACATGCTTCACCATTTGACTTCATAGTAGTGGAACTTTCACATTTACAAATAATTTTACGATTGTAACAAAATAAGTGCATTCCAAATCATAGCAAAGTTATTGATTTAAATTTTAGATTGAAATGATCTGTCTGTTTGCTTAACACACTCAACACAATACCATCTACTTGACGGCGGCCGAAAATAACTCTCGCCTTACAGTACGAAGACATGATATGAACCCAGTCAACGATCAAGACAACCATAGAATCGCTCTCGCGACCAGCACTGCTTGCTGGGGACCGCTTCTTGTCCGGAATCCCCAAGGAATAGTAACATACGTCCGCTAAGTGGGTTTTTGACTACTATGAAAAACCTTTTTGACATACTGTGTATAATTGATTTAGTACACACACAGACTATCAATAATTAAATACTTCATTTCTCGGTGCTAGAAAAGACAATACTCGTTTTAAACAATCGACTATTTCTGAGGAAGCACTTATTGAACTATAAAAAAATATTGCGGAAGCTTGATATCTTAACATACATATACGGCAACTGTACAAAGTATTTGTTTATTTTGCTTATATGTATAAAATGGGCATTAATGTTGACATCATAACCCAAAATTAAATTTTCGGTGTGTTCAATGTAATTCCTGCTTTCTGATTGTATTCATTTCCCAATGAATGTAATAATGTAAGCCACACCCACCGAGGCGTACTACTTTTATTACTACGGAATGCAGGGGAATCCCAATATTACAGTCAAGGGAATTCCCTTTCTGCTCACGTGTATCGTTATGGACGGGACATTTAGCCAAATGTTTGCATGTACATGATCCAAACAACCCTTTGATACCGAACCCCGAGAAGGAACTAAACAACAAACGTGCAGGCTCACTCGCCTGTTTTTTTCCGCTCGCCTTGTTCCACAAATTTCATGTCTTCGGGTTTCATTTCTAACCCGCCTTTTCCAACTTTTCTTCCTATTTTCAGGGAACTAATGTTTGAAACTGACGGTAGTTTAAAAAAGCCGCCTTCTCCCGGTTCGATACTGTGGTACTGTTGCAGTTCTTCGCGCTTCTTGCCTTGATTGACAGGTCCTATGAAATTTGTTTCTATCCTACTCTCCGTTAATTGGCTACTGACTCATATCACACCAGAATATGTATTCCTGCACATGGAATGTTTATCATTCTCGTCATTTTTGCCCCGTCTTCTGCCAATGCTTGCCATAAAAGGCGACTATGCTTGTCGTAAGAGGCGACTAACGGGATCGGGTGGTCAGGCTCGCTGTCTTAGTTGATGCATGTCATCGTATCCCACTTGCGTGGATCGATGCTCGTGATATCAATCACTGGATTGTCTGGTCCAGACTCGATTATTTACAGACCGCCATCACATAGCTGGAATATTGCTGAGTGAGGCGTTAAACAACAAACCAACCAACAACTACTATGAACAATTGAAATAAGACGCATGATCTCGATGTGAGGAAGACGGAGATCGACAAATATACAGGACGTGTTCCAAGTCGTATAAAGTTTGATTCTCTCTCCAGCATTAGAATGTTATCAACCAGGTAAATACGCAAACTATATAACGGAACTAGCAGGTTTTCAAATTATTCCGTCTTTGATAGACTGATGGAAAACAAAACTAAATAGTATAACTGAATAGATTAACTAAACAGAATATGCTATATGTGTTGCTCGTAGGCAAGGCTATATATTGATGATATAAATGTTTTTAACTGAATATTTGTAATTAACTAAAGTGAGTGAGTGAATATGGTTTTAAACCGCTTATAGCAATATTCCAGCCATGTCACGGCGGTAGACACCAGAAATGGGATCAACACATTGTACCCACGTCGGTAATCGAACTCGGGTCTTCGGCGTGACGAGCGAACGCTTTAACCACTAGGCTACCTGACCGCCCGTAATTAACTAAAGCTTACAAAAATAACCTCACGAATATGTGTGTATTGTGGACATGGTATTTAAACAAATATATATGGCATATATGAGATATATAACATACAATCACAGTGTCATCTTCATTTTAAAAACTAAAGATGACTTAACCTTTAGCTGCTTTTTCGATGAAGCCCACATGAAAAGGGGTGACAAACCAAAAAACAAGAAACACAATTCATATGAATAATGCAGGCTTTGGGGCCAAACAGATCATGTATATGTCGGGTCACCGAAATGAAGCGTCCATTCGAAGCTATAACAGAGAATGCTCGCCTAACCCAAAGAAATTACTCAGCTCCACACTGCCGTGTATTGCTTCGAGACATCCAACCGCGCCGCCTCAAGCGGTAATCCCCGTCATCAGCAGCCGTATTATGACTCAAACACACACCGAATGTTCACAGAACGTTAATATCAATCCATATTCAGCATCAGCCAGGTCTGGATTTCTTTCCAACGCTAACTTTTTCTGGGTGCTCATTTCAAGCGAATGACATTGTGGTAGCCGCCATTTTCTGCCGTTTGTAAAACCAAGGGATGTCACTCCAAATGGAATGTTTGGGACGGATGCCGTCACGACTCTCCGCGTTGATATAGTTCGCTTCAAATAATTAAAGTTTGGTGTTTACTGGATAGTTTTGTCATGATTTATGTTTGTGTCAATATAATTATTGAAGTTGTATTTGTTGACGTTCATCAGCTGATGAAGACAGTGCCTCGCGGGAGCAAATTTACCACAAAAGCACTTCGCGCATCATGGAATTTGCTTACGTGAGGCTCTGTCTTCATCAGCTAATGAACGTCAACAAATACAACTTCAATCCCTAAATGTCAGTGTGAAATCAGTTCAATAGTACTACATGTTTCAGTATTATTTCAATTTGAAATACAACATACATATATCACACTAAGAGTATTTTGACAGCTGTTATAAAAATGTCCCTCTAATTTTATATTGTATTGAATGACGTTATTACAATACAAAACATATACTTAACTTAAATCCACATATTCAATTATTTATTTCAATTCAGTTTTCGGATTTCAGTTTGGATTATAACATGTAAATAAATATATTTGAAGAGTAAATAAGTGAATGTGGTTTTACGCCGCTCCTAAAAACAGACAGTCAATATCACGGAAGGTGACACCAGAAACGCCATGGGGATTCGAACCGGGGCCCTTGGCTTGACGAGCGAACCACTTGGCTTCTACACCACCCCTTGTTTGATTAGTACGACGATAACATTTCTGTAAGATCGAAAATTAAGTTAACTTAAATTTGACGTTTCAGTGTCCAGTACAGTTTCCTATTTGGACTACACTATATGTTTCCGTGATTTTACCGGTGAGCAGTTGACTTGCTTTTGCCTCTGTGTATCTAAAACCCCATGCATAATTAATGCTTTAGCTCAATTTATATTCCTTGCTTTTAAAAAGCGAAATAACTTCCTCATTGGCTCTGAAATTGTCTAATTCTGATATCATGTATTGTATAATGGGCCGGTGGCCCCTTTACTGAAATGAAGCTCTCTCTCACTCTCACTAGTGAGCACTTGACTTGCCTTTGCATGTGTTTATGACGGGCGGCACCGGTGGGGCAGGATACGTTCATCTTTTCGCGAACAAATGGTATCATAGCTATATGATTAAGATTCATAAACACCTTCTCATGAAATAGTCGGAATCGTACAATCCACTCTTCTTTTAGCTGGGATTTCTTATGAAAATAAAAGGTGGTGTCGCTTTTATTTTCTGAAATAAATTATATATAAGAGTCTGATCAATTAAATGTCAATGTATAAGAGTGCTTCATCTCTGTGAAACAGATACCAGTTAAAATGGACGCATCATATTCTAACAAAAACAACAATAATTTTTTTTTGACATATTGAAGATCGCAACGCGAAAAATCATCAATAAAGTGGATTTCATTAACGGGTTGGTGCAACATTTGGACTTGCACGTTCACTCAATTATGTTTTTCCATTTCATGCAAACAGATACATGACGATCTGTGTGAAGTTGGAAAGTGTTCAAACAGCGAACGATGTATCAAAAACAGGGAGAAGATGGAATGTGTTCGTTCAAACTTTAGCTGGAGGTACAACTATTATATCGATAGTCTAGTGTCAATGGTAACGTGTACATCAATGGCACACACGGGAGATCAGCATCATATATTATCAATAATGTTGCAGACTGGAAATTGTATTTAGAACCAACTGCTGGAGTGGGATGCTTTAGCTTAACATTTCAGACCATTGTAAACACAAAAAGTACTCTTTGACGTCTTTCTTTTCAAACAGGTTGTGAGACACCCAAGGTTGATAACGGTGTGAGAATGTCTGGGTGATGTCGTAACTTTTGAACGACCGAGAAATATGAACTTGAGCGAAGCTGTTGTGACATTTGTTAATCAAACGCAATAAAGACTGAATACTATATTCGTACAAATTGTAAAGAATAAAAATAAAATCACACTTATCGCATGCAGTGAAACCTTAAGACAGTTTGTGGTCTTCGAATCCTATTCATCAACCGATTTTGCAACCAAGTTGAAATAGTCCCACTTGTGTTGCAGTTATATGTTTATGTTTTGAACATGTTTTAATCTTTGACTGAATGTACAGAAGTGGGATTACATTTTCTGGTAGACAAGAAGCTAAATCGTCGTCATAAGTCAGAATAAACAAGTTCTGGAAATGGGATATGTGTTGCGAGATTTACAAACAAACATTGGATGTTTTAAACATAAGGCCATTAATGCATGCAACAACAATATATTGATCTGGTTTTGAACATCTGTGATTCTATCAAACGCTCTATTGATCAACATCAATCCCTCAGAACGAGAAGTTGAAGGAAAGCCAAAGGTCAGTTCCAGGTACATTATACCTTGATCTATATACATGTACATCAGTACAGTCATCATACCTGGCGAGTGATATGACCATGTGTGTTGATCCTCTTGGAGGTTTAACAGACAGTATATTGCTTTATGCCGGTTATTAATTCCCAGCGTTATCTCCGTTCTTGTTTTGAAGCACACAATTATGTATCTTCCATTTCAACAAACAGTTAGGAAACCCAAGGGAAAGAGTCCACCAATCTCGCTGGGGAGAAACCACAGTAGAACGAAGACACAGAGTAGAGGTATATTTTGAACAATGACATTTATCATCCAAAACTGGCTCCCACAGGAGATATCGCTTGGATGAGATCAAGCGATAACTACACTATAGAGATATCGCTGCAATGAAATTACATCACAATGCTTTGCAGACCATTGTGACATCACTGGTAACCATGACGTCACAATCAAATGTCATGACTAATGGCTCTGCTACTGAAGCTGTTAGCAGTACTTTTTACACAGAAGACACTGCTAATTATTGTTCACAAATTGAAAAAGTTGGAAGAATGATGTTGGATGATCAATAAAATCTCACCCTCG
Source organism: Haliotis rufescens (assembly GCF_023055435.1). Taxonomy (NCBI): domain Eukaryota; kingdom Metazoa; phylum Mollusca; class Gastropoda; order Lepetellida; family Haliotidae; genus Haliotis; species Haliotis rufescens. Next base: position 1,041,685 of record NW_025963802.1, read on the forward strand.
TGTCTTTTGATATCAAATATACCAAAAACATAAAGGTGTTTTCAAAGATAGACATGATCAAACGACTCGTTTTTGCAGTCTGGTTGTTGTTATAAAGACTTATGACAAGCTTTAAAGTTGGACCATTTATTCCGCTGAATTTCACTCTCTACAGTTACCAAATGCAATCTCCTTTGTATTGATAAATGATTGTCACTTTTGCGTTGTAATCAAACAATAGGGATATATTTGCTGTTTGTTTGTTTATTGTAATCTTCAATCCTACCAATCCAGTTCGGAATCTTCAAATTCGCTGTCTGATTTAATCAATATGTAATTTACAAATAGCGCCTACAGGGAAGGTAGTAAGTAAACACACAGCTAAATATCTATATAGATACTTCTCCTATTAATTACATAAGCAGTATGCAAAATGTTAAATTGCATCATCAAATCAAGAGGCACATGTTTGATGGAAATTACAAATAATTCGTAGTTTGATAAGCTACACCCGGACAAGCGTATTTAATAGTTACTTTTGAATTCAATCGTTTTGTTTGTGTTATTAATAAACTGTAAGGATATGTTACTGTCATGGAAATTCCAAATGTATGCATTCCCTTCTAACCAAAGCAGTAAGAATCTTGCAACATTTGTTTTGATGCTCTACATCACCATGGCTTTCGCTGTTTCGTTGCAGCAGCTCAGATATTATTTATACAAAGCGCCATAACAACATGTAGATTGTATTCTGAATACAAATTTCGCTCAATTTCAAGGACAGCACACACATTTGCATTTCAATACAGTGCACACTGTCTACCCCTTGATCCCGTTAATGAACGCTTTGACCAAAATTGATACTCCTGCTTATTTGTTTCGCTGCATGTTTTTAAAATGCAAATTGAAATACAGCCAGCCAATTCCAGATATTATGGTACTTCAAATGGCCATCAAACCTTTTCGTGGCAGCCCAAATGATACATTCCCGTGAAACATGAACTCGGATAAGTGACATATTGTTGGAGATATATCAAGCATAAAATCCCTCCTCTTATCATCATGTCCGGTTTCCTCAGGAACTTAATACACATTTCAGTGGTTGATATCTTAGCTTGAAGTAAAACGCAATATCATTTAAGTGCTTGGATATTGGTCTACAACACGTACTATGTCCAGAGTTTACAATATGGAGAAACATAGATCACTCTTCCATTGTGAACATTCAATTCAGTTTTCAGATTCTCAAACAAATTTCAAGGCGTAAATAAATATGACAAGATTTTATTGAACCAATTCCATTGGTTTGAGAATATACATAAATAGCCAGCATCACACTGCAGGTGATAATAACTCAATAATAGCCGATACCTGAAACAAAAAAATAGTAGAATAAAGTTGGGATATATGGATAAGTCACAACGAAGTCTTGAAACTAGCTGCATGATAAGCTAAACCAAATATTAGAGAAAGCAGAGAATAATTTTAAAGATGTTTTGTAAATGTCATCAGCTTTGTCGCGTAAAATAATTACATCACATAGGTAAATTATATAATTTTGCAAACGAGACTGAAAGTGGGATACGATAAACAAATGATATCATATTTTGTGAAATACCTTTTCCCAATCCCATTCCGTATCCTCCAATTCCGCCGTAGAGACCACCATAGCCTCCAAGTCCTCCGTACAGACCTCCCATGCCTCCGTATAGACCTCCCATGCCTCCGTATAGACCTCCCATGCCTCCGTATAGACCTCCCATGCCTCCGTATAGACCTCCCATGCCTCCGTATAGACCTCCCATGCCTCCGTACAGACCTCCATAGCCTCCGTACAGACCTCCAAGGCCTCCGTACAATCCACCCATTCCGTAGCCAATTCCGCCCAGTCCTCCTTTCAACCCGCCAATTCCACCATACAGACCGGTAGGCTCGGCAAAGGCGGTAACAGCCAGACAGGCAACAAGAGCGGCGACTATCTTCATCATTTTGAGTATCTATTGAGTAACGTGAAAATCGTTGTCAAGAAAGGGAAATAGCATGTTATCGTTACTCATCTGGTAAATTCAGTTCACACCACTCATTGTGAATTATGTTATCAGTTTTACTTTCACCTGCATTCATATATTTCCCAATTTACAAGAAAGTTTTATGTTACATATTCGTACTTTTGTAAATTGGCTTAACATAAAGATTGAAAACAGCCTGATGCGCAGCAGATGAATCAAACATTAAAAGTATACATATATATCACAAGCAAACCTTAGAATAGGACTTACAGTTTGGTCTTGACTCGTATCTGTGTCTCAACGGCAGGTGAAGATAAGAGATGATGGAACAGTTTCCCCCATCCTTTATATATACCATTTGTGAATTATACGTGATTGATTTACCTTGGGCTGGCCACTTCCAGGTAAGTAACGCACCTCAGTTTAATGGTGTAAAGTAAGCATTCTTTTCGCATCAAAGGGCCCGAGGTTATCACCCTACGGGTACACATGCGAGCTGGTATACATGAACATCGATTAAGGAAGTACAAGACAACGTATATAAAGATGGCAAACAGACACACTCTCTCTGGCATCGTCTAACTGCAGTTCAAACAGTCCTCGATACTCAAAGTTTAACCAATATCAAGTAAATATTCGATAACGGTCTGAAAAGTGTGTATCCAGTAAATATATGATGAGGGAGCAACATACATCAGACATTATAATGCATCTGTGTGATACGACATAACAAGAGACCAGAAAACTGACGCAACACACTAGTACAGCCTCACCACAGTACAGCAGTAGCACTGTACCACACGGGGTCAACTATGCTAACCGTTTCCGTGTAATAAAGCAGCCTGCTCACAAGAAAATAGCTTCTGCTGAATATACTGCAGAAGTCCCCACATACTACATTATTCTCCCCGAATTTTATTTATCTTACTGCACAATAACAATAAACTACAACTGCTTTATTTCCTGACTGATAGGTAGATATATTGGTTTCTTCTCACAAAGAGACTGTCACTATGAATACTCACAACACCTTTTTATGCGTGTAATATCTGTTAAAAGAATAAAGTACACCAATGTCTTCTGAAAACATGATTGACATATGAACAACAGCTTGTTTTCTCGTCTTTGTTGACTTGTCTTTGTATGTGTTTGTGACGGAGGAACCGTTGGGGCATAATGCGCTTACTTTTTGGCAACCGCCAGGTATCATCACTATCTGGTAGTCATTCATACGCACATGCGTGTGATCATTAAAGTCGAAATCGTACAATGGTCTCTGCTTCGAGCAGAGGTTTCGAATGATTCTGAAAAGGGTTATGTGGCTTTTATTTGCAACTGCGTTTCTTGAGAGAACTCTCTTATTTTCAACATATCATCTTGATAATTGTACACTTCATTATCAAGGCATTTGTAATAATACGAGCACCACTAAATTTGGTATCTCAATTTCTATAGATAACGCCTGAATATTGATATAATAATGATAGAATGATGACCCTTTAACTACATAAATCGTCAACGCCAGAGAATAATCAGGCTCCATTATCTGCTGAAACAGATTTCATTGGGTGTAAAAGGCAAGATTGTGCTAAAACATATACTGAATATCAGTGATGTCACCAGGTGTTAATGAATAGTTATATATATTTGTTGGGTGTTTCATGAGCTCCTCCGTCAGTTCCATCGTGTGCCAGATTGGGAGAATGTTGTCTTTTGACAATGTCTCAGCCATTCATACATTTGCATAGATACTTAATCACTGTTGCAAATAACTCACTTTAACGTGTTTTAATCTTGGGATGAGTCTTTGGTTCTAAACATTAGAAGAAAGAAGAAAGTATATAAATCGCCTCTACCCTTTACATATGCCCTTGACATGATGAGGCAGTAGTGATAGTGATGACTGTGTTCTTTTAAGGCGTGTTTAAACCAAAACTCATATCAAGAATAAAACACGCGCAAATCAGTTTGACAATGTGTAACTATATAAGGGTTTCCCAGAAAAACCGTACATCTAAAAGTAAAGACGTGTGTTTTCAGAAGAAAATGCTCTTAAAGTATAACACAAAGGTGTTTTCAAAGATAGACATGATCAAACGACTTGTTTTTACAGTCTGGTTGTTGTTATAAAGACTTATGACAAGCTTTAAAGTTGGACCATTTATTCCGCTGAATTTCACTCTCTACAGTTACCAAATGCAATCTCCTTTGTATTGATAAATGATTGTCACTTTTGCGTTGTAATCAAACAATAGGGATATATTAGCTATTTGTTTGTTTATTGTAATCTTCAATCCTACCAATCCAGTTCGGAATCTTCAAATTCGCTGTCTGATTTAATCAATATGTATTTTACAAATAGCGCCTACAGGGAAGGTGGTTAGTAAACACACAACCAAATATCTATATAGATACTTCTCCTATTAATTACATAAGCAGTATGCAAAATGTTAAATTGCATCATCAAATCAAGAAGTACATGTTTGATGGAAATTACAAATAATTCGTAGTTTGATAAGCTACACCCGGACAAGCGTATTTAATAGTTACTTTTGAATTCAATCGTTTTGTTTGTGTTATTAATAAACTGTAAGGATATGTTACTGTCATGGAAATTCCAAATGTATGCATTCCCTTCTAACCAAAGCAGTAAGAATCTTGCAACATTTGTTTTGATGCTCTACATCACCATGGCTTTCGCTGTTTCATTGCAGCAGCTCAGATATTATTTATACAAAGCGCCATAACAACATGTAGATTGTATTCTGAATACAAATTTCGCTCAATTTCAAGGACAGCTCACACATTTGCATTTCAATACAGTGCACACTGTCTACCCCTTAATCCCGTTAATGAACGCTTTGACCAAAATTGATACTCCTGCTTATTTGTTTCGCTGCGTGTTTTTAAAATGCAAATTGAAATACAGCCAGCCAATTCCAGATATTATGGTACTTCAAATGGCCATCAAACCCTTTCGTGGCAGCCCAAATGATACATTCCCGTGAATAATGAACTCGGATAAGTGACATATTGTTGGAGATATATCAAGCATAAAATCCCTCCTCTTATCATCATGTCCGGTTTCCTCAGGAACTTAATACACATTTCAGTGGTTGATATCTTAGCTTGAAGTAAAACGCAATATCATTTAAGTGCTTGGATATTGGTCTACAACACGTACTATGTCCAGAGTTTACAATATGGAGAAACATAGATCACTCTTCCATTGTGAACATTCAATTCAGTTTTCAGATTCTCAAACAAATTTCAAGGCGTAAATAAATATGACAAGATTTTATTGAACCAATTCCATTGGTTTGAGAATATACATAAATAGCCAGCATCACACTGCAGGTGATAATAACTCAATAATAGCCGATACCTGAAACAAAAAATTAGTAGAATAAAGTTGGGATATATGGATAAGTCACAACGAAGTCTTGAAACTAGCTGCATGATAAGCTAAACCAAATATTAGAGAAAGCAGAGAATAATTTTAAAGATGTTTTGTAAATGTCATCAGCTTTGTCGCGTAAAATAATAATACCACATAGGTAAATTATATAATTTTGCAAACGAGACTGAAAGTGGGATGCGATAAACAAATGATATCATATTTTGTGAAATACCTTTTCCCAATCCTATTCCGTATCCTCCAATTCCGCCGTAGAGACCGCCATAGCCTCCAAGTCCTCCGTACAGACCTCCCATGCCTCCGTATAGACCTCCCATGCCTCCGTATAGACCTCCCACGCCTCCGTATAGACCTCCCACGCCTCCGTATAGACCTCCCATGCCTCCGTACAGACCTCCATAGCCTCCGTACAGACCTCCAAGGCCTCCGTACAATCCACCCATTCCGTAGCCAATTCCGCCCAGTCCTCCTTTCAACCCGCCAATTCCACCATACAGACCGGTAGGCTCGGCAAAGGCGGTAACAGCCAGGCAGGCAACAAGAGCGGCGACTATCTTCATCATTTTGAGTATCTATTGAATAACGTGAAAATCGTTGTCAAGAAAGGGAAATAGCATGTTATCGTTACTCATCTGGTAAATTCAGTTCACACCACTCATTGTGAATTATGTTATCAGTTTTACTTTCACCTGCATTCATATATTTCCCAATTTACAAGAAAGTTTTATGTTACATATTCGTACTTTTGTGAATTGGCTCAACATAAAGATTGAAAACAGCCAGATGCGCAGCAGATGAATCAAACATTAAAAGTATACATATATATCACAAGCAAACCTTAAAATAGTACTTACAGTTTGGTCTTGACTCGTATCTGTGTCTCAACGGCAGGTGAAGATAAGAGATGATGGAACAGTTTCCCCCATCCTTTATATATACCATTTGTGAATTATACGTGATTGATTTACCTTGGGCTGGCCACTTCCAGGTAAGTAACGCACCTCAGTTTAATGGTGTAAAGTAAGCATTCTTTTCGCATCAAAGGGCCCGAGGTTATCACCCTACGGGTACACATGCGAGCTGGTATACATGAACATCGATTAAGGAAGTACAAGACAACGTATATAAAGATGGCAAACAGACACACTCTCTCTGGCATCGTCTAACTGCAGTTCAAACAGTCCTCGATACTCAACGTTTAACCTATATCAAGTAAATATTCGATAACGGTCTGAAAAGTGTGTATCCAGTAAATATATGATGAGGGAGCAACATACATCAGACATTATAATGCATCTGTGTGATACGACATAACAAGAGACCAGAAAACTGACGCAACACACTAGTACAGCCTCACCACAGTACAGCAGTAGCACTGTACCACACGGGGTCAACTATGCTAACCGTTTCCGTGTAATAAAGCAGCCTGCTCACAAGAAAATAGCTTCTGCTGAATATACTGCAGAAGTCCCCACATACTACATTATTCTCCCCGAATTTTATTTATCTTACTGCACAATAACAATAAACTACAACAGCTTTATTTCCTAACTGATAGGTAGATATATTGGTTTCTTCTCACAAAGAGACTGTCACTATGAATACTCACAACACCTTTTTATGCGTGTAATATCTGTTAAAAGAATAAAGTACACCAATGTCTTCTGAAAACATGATTGACATATGAACAACAGCTTGTTTTCTCGTCTTTGTTGACTTGTCTTTGTATGTGTTTGTGACGGAGGAACCGTTGGGGCATAATGCGCTTACTTTTTGGCAACCGCCAGGTATCATCACTATCTGGTAGTCATTCATACGCACATGCGTGTGATCATTAAAGTCGAAATCGTACAATGGTCTCTGCTTCGAGCAGAGGTTTCGAATGATTCTGAAAAGGGTTATGTGGCTTTTATTTGCAACTGCGTTTCTTGAGAGAACTCTCTTATTTTCAACATATCATCTTGATAATTGTACACTTCATTATCAAGGCATTTGTAATAATACGAGCACCACTAAATTTGGTATCTCAATTTCTATAGATAACGCCTGAATATTGATATAATAATGATAGAATGATGACCCTTTAACTACATAAATCGTCAACGCCAGAGAATAATCAGGCTCCATTATCTGCTGAAACAGATTTCATTGGGTGTAAAAGGCAAGATTGTGCTAAAACATATACTGAATATCAGTGATGTCACCAGGTGTTAATGAATAGTTATATATATTTGTTGGGTGTTTCATGAGCTCCTCCGTCAGTTCCATCGTGTGCCAGATTGGGAGAATGTAGTCTTTTGACAATGTCTCAGCCATTCATACATTTGCATAGATACTTAATCACTGTTGCAAATAACTCACTTTAACGTGTTTTAATCTTGGGATGAGTCTTTGGTTCTAAACATTAGAAGAAAGAAGAAAGTATATAAATCGCCTCTACCCTTTACGTATGCCCTTGACATGATGAGGCAGTAGTGATAGTGATGACTGTGTTCTTTTAAGGCGTGTTTAAACCAAAACTCATATCAAGAATAAAACACGCGCAAATCAGTTTGACAATGTGTAACTATATAAGGCTTTCCCAGAAAAACCGTACATCTAAAAGTAAAGACGTGTGTTTTCAGAAGAAAATGCTCTTAAAGTATAACACAAAGGTGTTTTCAAAGATAGACATGATCAAACGACTTGTTTTTATAGTCTGGTTGTTGTTATAAAGACTTATGACAAGCTTGAAAGTTGGACCATTTATTCCGCTGAATTTCACTCTCTACAGTTACCAAATGCAATCTCCTTTGTATTGATAAATGATTGTCACTTTTGCGTTGTAATCAAACAATAGGGATATATTAGCTATTTGTTTGTTTATTGTAATCTTCAATCCTACCAATCCAGTTCGGAATCTTACAATTCGCGGTCTGATTTAATCAATATGTATTTTACAAATAGCGCCTACAGGGAAGGTGGTTAGTAAACACACAACCAAATATCTATATAGATACTTCTCCTATTAATTACATAAGCAGTATGCAAAATGTTAAATTGCATCATCAAATCAAGAAGTACATGTTTGATGGAAATTACAAATAATTCGTAGTTTGATAAGCTACACCCGGACAAGCGTATTTAATAGTTACTTTTGAATTCAATCGTTTTGTTTGTGTTATTAATAAACTGTAAGGATATGTTACTGTCATGGAAATTCCAAATGTATGCATTCCCTTCTAACCAAAGCAGTAAGAATCTTGCAACATTTGTTTTGATGCTCTACATCACCATGGCTTTCGCTGTTTCATTGCAGCAGCTCAGATATTATTTATACAAAGCGCCATAACAACATGTAGATTGTATTCTGAATACAAATTTCGCTCAATTTCAAGGACAGCTCACACATTTGCATTTCAATACAGTGCACACTGTCTACCCCTTGATCCCGTTAATGAACGCTTTGACCAAAATTGATACTCCTGCTTATTTGTTTCGCTGCGTGTTTTTAAAATGCAAATTGAAATACAGCCAGCCAATTCCAGATATTATGGTACTTCAAATGGCCATCAAACCCTTTCGTGGCAGCCCAAATGATACATTCCCGTGAATAATGAACTCGGATAAGTGACATATTGTTGGAGATATATCAAGCATAAAATCCCTCCTCTTATCATCATGTCCGGTTTCCTCAGGAACTTAATACACATTTCAGTGGTTGATATCTTAGCTTGAAGTAAAACGCAATATCATTTAAGTGCTTGGATATTGGTCTACAACACGTACTATGTCCAGAGTTTACAATATGGAGAAACATAGATCACTCTTCCATTGTGAACATTCAATTCAGTTTTCAGATTCTCAAACAAATTTCAAGGCGTAAATAAATATGACAAGATTTTATTGAACCAATTCCATTGGTTTGAGAATATACATAAATAGCCAGCATCACACTGCAGGTGATAATAACTCAATAATAGCCGATACCTGAAACAAAAAAATAGTAGAATAAAGTTGGGATATATGGATAAGTCACAACGAAGTCTTGAAACTAGCTGCATGATAAGCTAAACCAAATATTAGAGAAAGCAGAGAATAATTTTAAAGATGTTTTGTAAATGTCATCAGCTTTGTCGCGTAAAATAATAATACCACATAGGTAAATTATATAATTTTGCAAACGAGACTGAAAGTGGGATACGATAAACAAATGATATCATATTTTGTGAAATACCTTTTCCCAATCCTATTCCGTATCCTCCAATTCCGCCGTAGAGACCGCCATAGCCTCCAAGTCCTCCGTACAGACCTCCCATGCCTCCGTATAGACCTCCCATGCCTCCGTATAGACCTCCCACGCCTCCGTATAGACCTCCCACGCCTCCGTATAGACCTCCCATGCCTCCGTACAGACCTCCATAGCCTCCGTACAGACCTCCAAGGCCTCCGTACAATCCACCCATTCCGTAGCCAATTCCGCCCAGTCCTCCTTTCAACCCGCCAATTCCACCATACAGACCGGTAGGCTCGGCAAAGGCGGTAACAGCCAGGCAGGCAACAAGAGCGGCGACTATCTTCATCATTTTGAGTATCTATTGAGTAACGTGAAAATCGTTGTCAAGAAAGGGAAATAGCATGTTATCGTTACTCATCTGGTAAATTCAGTTCACACCACTCATTGTGAATTATGTTATCAGTTTTACTTTCACCTGCATTCATATATTTCCCAATTTACAAGAAAGTTTTATGTTACATATTCGTACTTTTGTGAATTGGCTCAACATAAAGATTGAAAACAGCCAGATGCGCAGCAGATGAATCAAACATTAAAAGTATACATATATATCACAAGCAAACCTTAAAATAGTACTTACAGTTTGGTCTTGACTCGTATCTGTGTCTCAACGGCAGGTGAAGATAAGAGATGATGGAACAGTTTCCCCCATCCTTTATATATACCATTTGTGAATTATACGTGATTGATTTACCTTGGGCTGGCCACTTCCAGGTAAGTAACGCACCTCAGTTTAATGGTGTAAAGTAAGCATTCTTTTCGCATCAAAGGGCCCGAGGTTATCACCCTACGGGTACACATGCGAGCTGGTATACATGAACATCGATTAAGGAAGTACAAGACAACGTATATAAAGGTGGCAAACAGACACACTCTCTCTGGCATCGTCTAACTGCAGTTCAAACAGTCCTCGATACTCAAAGTTTAACCAATATCAAGTAAATATTCGATAACGGTCTGAAAAGTGTGTATCCAGTAAATATATGATGAGGGAGCAACATACATCAGACATTATAATGCATCTGTGTGATACGACATAACAAGAGACCAGAAAACTGACGCAACACACTAGTACAGCCTCACCACAGTACAGCAGTAGCACTGTACCACACGGGGTCAACTATGCTAACCGTTTCCGTGTAATAAAGCAGCCTGCTCACAAGAAAATAGCTTCTGCTGAATATACTGCAGAAGTCCCCACATACTACATTATTCTCCCCGAATTTTATTTATCTTACTGCACAATAACAATAAACTACAACAGCTTTATTTCCTGACTGATAGGTAGATATATTGGTTTCTTCTCACAAAGAGACTGTCACTATGAATACTCACAACACCTTTTTATGCGTGTAATATCTGTTAAAAGAATAAAGTACACCAATGTCTTCTGAAAACATGATTGACATATGAACAACAGCTTGTTTTCTCGTCTTTGTTGACTTGTCTTTGTATGTGTTTGTGACGGAGGAACCGTTGGGGCATAATGCGCTTACTTTTTGGCAACCGCCAGGTATCATCACTATCTGGTAGTCATTCATACGCACATGCGTGTGATCATTAAAGTCGAAATCGTACAATGGTCTCTGCTTCGAGCAGAGGTTTCGAATGATTCTGAAAAGGGTTATGTGGCTTTTATTTGCAACTGCGTTTCTTGAGAGAACTCTCTTATTTTCAACATATCATCTTGATAATTGTACACTTCATTATCAAGGCATTTGTAATAATACGAGCACCACTAAATTTGGTATCTCAATTTCTATAGATAACGCCTGAATATTGATATAATAATGATAGAATGATGACCCTTTAACTACATAAATCGTCAACGCCAGAGAATAATCAGGCTCCATTATCTGCTGAAACAGATTTCATTGGGTGTAAAAGGCAAGATTGTGCTAAAACATATACTGAATATCAGTGATGTCACCAGGTGTTAATGAATAGTTATATATATTTGTTGGGTGTTTCATGAGCTCCTCCGTCAGTTCCATCGTGTGCCAGATTGGGAGAATGTAGTCTTTTGACAATGTCTCAGCCATTCATACATTTGCATAGATACTTAATCACTGTTGCAAATAACTCACTTTAACGTGTTTTAATCTTGGGATGAGTCTTTGGTTCTAAACATTAGAAGAAAGAAGAAAGTATATAAATCGCCTCTACCCTTTACGTATGCCCTTGACATGATGAGGCAGTAGTGATAGTGATGACTGTGTTCTTTTAAGGCGTGTTTAAACCAAAACTCATATCAAGAATAAAACACGCGCAAATCAGTTTGACAATGTGTAACTATATAAGGCTTTCCCAGAAAAACCGTACATCTAAAAGTAAAGACGTGTGTTTTCAGAAGAAAATGATCTTAAAGTATAACACAAAGGTGTTTTCAAAGATAGACATGATCAAACGACTTGTTTTTATAGTCTGGTTGTTGTTATAAAGACTTATGACAAGCTTGAAAGTTGGACCATTTATTCCGCTGAATTTCACTCTCTACAGTTACCAAATGCAATCTCCTTTGTATTGATAAATGATTGTCACTTTTGCGTTGTAATCAAACAATAGGGATATATTAGCTATTTGTTTGTTTATTGTAATCTTCAATCCTACCAATCCAGTTCGGAATCTTACAATTCGCGGTCTGATTTAATCAATATGTATTTTACAAATAGCGCCTACAGGGAAGGTGGTTAGTAAACACACAACCAAATATCTATATAGATACTTCTCCTATTAATTACATAAGCAGTATGCAAAATGTTAAATTGCATCATCAAATCAAGAAGTACATGTTTGATGGAAATTACAAATAATTCGTAGTTTGATAAGCTACACCCGGACAAGCGTATTTAATAGTTACTTTTGAATTCAATCGTTTTGTTTGTGTTATTAATAAACTGTAAGGATATGTTACTGTCATGGAAATTCCAACTGTATGCATTCCCTTCTAACCAAAGCAGTAAGAATCTTGCAACATTTGTTTTGATGCTCTACATCACCATGGCTTTCGCTGTTTCATTGCAGCAGCTCAGATATTATTTATACAAAGCGCCATAACAACATGTAGATTGTATTCTGAATACAAATTTCGCTCAATTTCAAGGACAGCACACACATTTGCATTTCAATACAGTGCACACTGTCTACCCCTTGATCCCGTTAATGAACGCTTTGACCAAAATTGATACTCCTGCTTATTTGTTTCGCTGCGTGTTTTTAAAATGCAAATTGAAATACAGCCAGCCAATTCCAGATATTATGGTACTTCAAATGGCCATCAAACCCTTTCGTGGCAGCCCAAATGATACATTCCCGTGAATAATGAACTCGGATAAGTGACATATTGTTGGAGATATATCAAGCATAAAATCCCTCCTCTTATCATCATGTCCGGTTTCCTCAGGAACTTAATACACATTTCAGTGGTTGATATCTTAGCTTGAAGTAAAACGCAATATCATTTAAGTGCTTGGATATTGGTCTACAACACGTACTATGTCCAGAGTTTACAATATGGAGAAACATAGATCACTCTTCCATTGTGAACATTCAATTCAGTTTTCAGATTCTCAAACAAATTTCAAGGCGTAAATAAATATGACAAGATTTTATTGAACCAATTCCATTGGTTTGAGAATATACATAAATAGCCAGCATCACACTGCAGGTGATAATAACTCAATAATAGCCGATACCTGAAACAAAAAAATAGTAGAATAAAGTTGGGATATATGGATAAGTCACAACGAAGTCTTGAAACTAGCTGCATGATAAGCTAAACCAAATATTAGAGAAAGCAGAGAATAATTTTAAAGATGTTTTGTAAATGTCATCAGCTTTGTCGCGTAAAATAATAATACCACATAGGTAAATTATATAATTTTGCAAACGAGACTGAAAGTGGGATACGATAAACAAATGATATCATATTTTGTGAAATACCTTTTCCCAATCCTATTCCGTATCCTCCAATTCCGCCGTAGAGACCGCCATAGCCTCCAAGTCCTCCGTACAGACCTCCCATGCCTCCGTATAGACCTCCCATGCCTCCGTATAGACCTCCCACGCCTCCGTATAGACCTCCCACGCCTCCGTATAGACCTCCCATGCCTCCGTACAGACCTCCATAGCCTCCGTACAGACCTCCAAGGCCTCCGTACAATCCACCCATTCCGTAGCCAATTCCGCCCAGTCCTCCTTTCAACCCGCCAATTCCACCATACAGACCGGTAGGCTCGGCAAAGGCGGTAACAGCCAGGCAGGCAACAAGAGCGGCGACTATCTTCATCATTTTGAGTATCTATTGAGTAACGTGAAAATCGTTGTCAAGAAAGGGAAATAGCATGTTATCGTTACTCATCTGGTAAATTCAGTTCACACCACTCATTGTGAATTATGTTATCAGTTTTACTTTCACCTGCATTCATATATTTCCCAATTTACAAGAACGTTTTATGTTACATATTCGTACTTTTGTGAATTGGCTCAACATAAAGATTGAAAACAGCCAGATGCGCAGCAGATGAATCAAACATTAAAAGTATACATATATATCACAAGCAAACCTTAAAATAGTACTTACAGTTTGGTCTTGACTCGTATCTGTGTCTCAACGGCAGGTGAAGATAAGAGATGATGGAACAGTTTCCCCCATCCTTTATATATACCATTTGTGAATTATACGTGATTGATTTACCTTGGGCTGGCCACTTCCAGGTAAGTAACGCACCTCAGTTTAATGGTGTAAAGTAAGCATTCTTTTCGCATCAAAGGGCCCGAGGTTATCACCCTACGGGTACACATGCGAGCTGGTATACATGAACATCGATTAAGGAAGTACAAGACAACGTATATAAAGGTGGCAAACAGACACACTCTCTCTGGCATCGTCTAACTGCAGTTCAAACAGTCCTCGATACTCAAAGTTTAACCAATATCAAGTAAATATTCGATAACGGTCTGAAAAGTGTGTATCCAGTAAATATATGATGAGGGAGCAACATACATCAGACATTATAATGCATCTGTGTGATACGACATAACAAGAGACCAGAAAACTGACGCAACACACTAGTACAGCCTCACCACAGTACAGCAGTAGCACTGTACCACACGGGGTCAACTATGCTAACCGTTTCCGTGTAATAAAGCAGCCTGCTCACAAGAAAATAGCTTCTGCTGAATATACTGCAGAAGTCCCCACATACTACATTATTCTCCCCGAATTTTATTTATCTTACTGCACAATAACAATAAACTACAACAGCTTTATTTCCTAACTGATAGGTAGATATATTGGTTTCTTCTCACAAAGAGACTGTCACTATGAATACTCACAACACCTTTTTATGCGTGTAATATCTGTTAAAAGAATAAAGTACACCAATGTCTTCTGAAAACATGATTGACATATGAACAACAGCTTGTTTTCTCGTCTTTGTTGACTTGTCTTTGTATGTGTTTGTGACGGAGGAACCGTTGGGGCATAATGCGCTTACTTTTTGGCAACCGCCAGGTATCATCACTATCTGGTAGTCATTCATACGCACATGCGTGTGATCATTAAAGTCGAAATCGTACAATGGTCTCTGCTTCGAGCAGAGGTTTCGAATGATTCTGAAAAGGGTTATGTGGCTTTTATTTGCAACTGCGTTTCTTGAGAGAACTCTCTTATTTTCACCATATCATCTTGATAATTGTACACTTCATTATCAAGGCATTTGTAATAATACGAGCACCACTAAATTTGGTATCTCAATTTCTATAGATAACGCCTGAATATTGATATAATAATGATAGAATGATGACCCTTTAACTACATAAATCGTCAACGCCAGAGAATAATCAGGCTCCATTATCTGCTGAAACAGATTTCATTGGGTGTAAAAGGCAAGATTGTGCTAAAACATATACTGAATATCAGTGATGTCACCAGGTGTTAATGAATAGTTATATATATTTGTTGGGTGTTTCATGAGCTCCTCCGTCAGTTCCATCGTGTGCCAGATTGGGAGAATGTAGTCTTTTGACAATGTCTCAGCCATTCATACATTTGCATAGATACTTAATCACTGTTGCAAATAACTCACTTTAACGTGTTTTAATCTTGGGATGAGTCTTTGGTTCTAAACATTAGAAGAAAGAAGAAAGTATATAAATCGCCTCTACCCTTTACGTATGCCCTTGACATGATGAGGCAGTAGTGATAGTGATGACTGTGTTCTTTTAAGGCGTGTTTAAACCAAAACTCATATCAAGAATAAAACACGCGCAAATCAGTTTGACAATGTGTAACTATATAAGGCTTTCCCAGAAAAACCGTACATCTAAAAGTAAAGACGTGTGTTTTCAGAAGAAAATGATCTTAAAGTATAACACAAAGGTGTTTTCAAAGATAGACATGATCAAACGACTTGTTTTTATAGTCTGGTTGTTGTTATAAAGACTTATGACAAGCTTGAAAGTTGGACCATTTATTCCGCTGAATTTCACTCTCTACAGTTACCAAATGCAATCTCCTTTGTATTGATAAATGATTGTCACTTTTGCGTTGTAATCAAACAATAGGGATATATTAGCTATTTGTTTGTTTATTGTAATCTTCAATCCTACCAATCCAGTTCGGAATCTTCAAATTCGCGGTCTGATTTAATCAATATGTATTTTACAAATAGCGCCTACAGGGAAGGTGGTTAGTAAACACACAACCAAATATCTATATAGATACTTCTCCTATTAATTACATAAGCAGTATGCAAAATGTTAAATTGCATCATCAAATCAAGAAGTACATGTTTGATGGAAATTACAAATAATTCGTAGTTTGATAAGCTACACCCGGACAAGCGTATTTAATAGTTACTTTTGAATTCAATCGTTTTGTTTGTGTTATTAATAAACTGTAAGGATATGTTACTGTCATGGAAATTCCAACTGTATGCATTCCCTTCTAACCAAAGCAGTAAGAATCTTGCAACATTTGTTTTGATGCTCTACATCACCATGGCTTTCGCTGTTTCATTGCAGCAGCTCAGATATTATTTATACAAAGCGCCATAACAACATGTAGATTGTATTCTGAATACAAATTTCGCTCAATTTCAAGGACAGCACACACATTTGCATTTCAATACAGTGCACACTGTCTACCCCTTGATCCCGTTAATGAACGCTTTGACCAAAATTGATACTCCTGCTTATTTGTTTCGCTGCGTGTTTTTAAAATGCAAATTGAAATACAGCCAGCCAATTCCAGATATTATGGTACTTCAAATGGCCATCAAACCCTTTCGTGGCAGCCCAAATGATACATTCCCGTGAATAATGAACTCGGATAAGTGACATATTGTTGGAGATATATCAAGCATAAAATCCCTCCTCTTATCATCATGTCCGGTTTCCTCAGGAACTTAATACACATTTCAGTGGTTGATATCTTAGCTTGAAGTAAAACGCAATATCATTTAAGTGCTTGGATATTGGTCTACAACACGTACTATGTCCAGAGTTTACAATATGGAGAAACATAGATCACTCTTCCATTGTGAACATTCAATTCAGTTTTCAGATTCTCAAACAAATTTCAAGGCGTAAATAAATATGACAAGATTTTATTGAACCAATTCCATTGGTTTGAGAATATACATAAATAGCCAGCATCACACTGCAGGTGATAATAACTCAATAATAGCCGATACCTGAAACAAAAAAATAGTAGAATAAAGTTGGGATATATGGATAAGTCACAACGAAGTCTTGAAACTAGCTGCATGATAAGCTAAACCAAATATTAGAGAAAGCAGAGAATAATTTTAAAGATGTTTTGTAAATGTCATCAGCTTTGTCGCGTAAAATAATAATACCACATAGGTAAATTATATAATTTTGCAAAAGAGACTGAAAGTGGGATACGATAAACAAATGATATCATATTTTGTGAAATACCTTTTCCCAATCCTATTCCGTATCCTCCAATTCCGCCGTAGAGACCGCCATAGCCTCCAAGTCCTCCGTACAGACCTCCCATGCCTCCGTATAGACCTCCCATGCCTCCGTATAGACCTCCCACGCCTCCGTATAGACCTCCCACGCCTCCGTATAGACCTCCCATGCCTCCGTACAGACCTCCATAGCCTCCGTACAGACCTCCAAGGCCTCCGTACAATCCACCCATTCCGTAGCCAATTCCGCCCAGTCCTCCTTTCAACCCGCCAATTCCACCATACAGACCGGTAGGCTCGGCAAAGGCGGTAACAGCCAGGCAGGCAACAAGAGCGGCGACTATCTTCATCATTTTGAGTATCTATTGAGTAACGTGAAAATCGTTGTCAAGAAAGGGAAATAGCATGTTATCGTTACTCATCTGGTAAATTCAGTTCACACCACTCATTGTGAATTATGTTATCAGTTTTACTTTCACCTGCATTCATATATTTCCCAATTTACAAGAAAGTTTTATGTTACATATTCGTACTTTTGTGAATTGGCTCAACATAAAGATTGAAAACAGCCAGATGCGCAGCAGATGAATCAAACATTAAAAGTATACATATATATCACAAGCAAACCTTAAAATAGTACTTACAGTTTGGTCTTGACTCGTATCTGTGTCTCAACGGCAGGTGAAGATAAGAGATGATGGAACAGTTTCCCCCATCCTTTATATATACCATTTGTGAATTATACGTGATTGATTTACCTTGGGCTGGCCACTTCCAGGTAAGTAACGCACCTCAGTTTAATGGTGTAAAGTAAGCATTCTTTTCGCATCAAAGGGCCCGAGGTTATCACCCTACGGGTACACATGCGAGCTGGTATACATGAACATCGATTAAGGAAGTACAAGACAACGTATATAAAGGTGGCAAACAGACACACTCTCTCTGGCATCGTCTAACTGCAGTTCAAACAGTCCTCGATACTCAAAGTTTAACCAATATCAAGTAAATATTCGATAACGGTCTGAAAAGTGTGTATCCAGTAAATATATGATGAGGGAGCAACATACATCAGACATTATAATGCATCTGTGTGATACGACATAACAAGAGACCAGAAAACTGACGCAACACACTAGTACAGCCTCACCACAGTACAGCAGTAGCACTGTACCACACGGGGTCAACTATGCTAACCGTTTCCGTGTAATAAAGCAGCCTGCTCACAAGAAAATAGCTTCTGCTGAATATACTGCAGAAGTCCCCACATACTACATTATTCTCCCCGAATTTTATTTATCTTACTGCACAATAACAATAAACTACAACAGCTTTATTTCCTGACTGATAGGTAGATATATTGGTTTCTTCTCACAAAGAGACTGTCACTATGAATACTCACAACACCTGTTTATGCGTGTAATATCTGTTAAAAGAATAAAGTACACCAATGTCTTCTGAAAACATGATTGACATATGAACAACAGCTTGTTTTCTCGTCTTTGTTGACTTGTCTTTGTATGTGTTTGTGACGGAGGAACCGTTGGGGCATAATGCGCTTACTTTTTGGCAACCGCCAGGTATCATCACTATCTGGTAGTCATTCATACGCACATGCGTGTGATCATTAAAGTCGAAATCGTACAATGGTCTCTGCTTCGAGCAGAGGTTTCGAATGATTCTGAAAAGGGTTATGTGGCTTTTATTTGCAACTGCGTTTCTTGAGAGAACTCTCTTATTTTCAACATATCATCTTGATAATTGTACACTTCATTATCAAGGCATTTGTAATAATACGAGCACCACTAAATTTGGTATCTCAATTTCTATAGATAACGCCTGAATATTGATATAATAATGATAGAATGATGACCCTTTAACTACATAAATCGTCAACGCCAGAGAATAATCAGGCTCCATTATCTGCTGAAACAGATTTCATTGGGTGTAAAAGGCAAGATTGTGCTAAAACATATACTGAATATCAGTGATGTCACCAGGTGTTAATGAATAGTTATATATATTTGTTGGGTGTTTCATGAGCTCCTCCGTCAGTTCCATCGTGTGCCAGATTGGGAGAATGTAGTCTTTTGACAATGTCTCAGCCATTCATACATTTGCATAGATACTTAATCACTGTTGCAAATAACTCACTTTAACGTGTTTTAATCTTGGGATGAGTCTTTGGTTCTAAACATTAGAAGAAAGAAGAAAGTATATAAATCGCCTCTACCCTTTACGTATGCCCTTGACATGATGAGGCAGTAGTGATAGTGATGACTGTGTTCTTTTAAGGCGTGTTTAAACCAAAACTCATATCAAGAATAAAACACGCGCAAATCAGTTTGACAATGTGTAACTATATAAGGCTTTCCCAGAAAAACCGTACATCTAAAAGTAAAGACGTGTGTTTTCAGAAGAAAATGATCTTAAAGTATAACACAAAGGTGTTTTCAAAGATAGACATGATCAAACGACTTGTTTTTATAGTCTGGTTGTTGTTATAAAGACTTATGACAAGCTTGAAAGTTGGACCATTTATTCCGCTGAATTTCACTCTCTACAGTTACCAAATGCAATCTCCTTTGTATTGATAAATGATTGTCACTTTTGCGTTGTAATCAAACAATAGGGATATATTAGCTATTTGTTTGTTTATTGTAATCTTCAATCCTACCAATCCAGTTCGGAATCTTCAAATTCGCGGTCTGATTTAATCAATATGTATTTTACAAATAGCGCCTACAGGGAAGGTGGTTAGTAAACACACAACCAAATATCTATATAGATACTTCTCCTATTAATTACATAAGCAGTATGCAAAATGTTAAATTGCATCATCAAATCAAGAAGTACATGTTTGATGGAAATTACAAATAATTCGTAGTTTGATAAGCTACACCCGGACAAGCGTATTTAATAGTTACTTTTGAATTCAATCGTTTTGTTTGTGTTATTAATAAACTGTAAGGATATGTTACTGTCATGGAAATTCCAACTGTATGCATTCCCTTCTAACCAAAGCAGTAAGAATCTTGCAACATTTGTTTTGATGCTCTACATCACCATGGCTTTCGCTGTTTCATTGCAGCAGCTCAGATATTATTTATACAAAGCGCCATAACAACATGTAGATTGTATTCTGAATACAAATTTCGCTCAATTTCAAGGACAGCACACACATTTGCATTTCAATACAGTGCACACTGTCTACCCCTTGATCCCGTTAATGAACGCTTTGACCAAAATTGATACTCCTGCTTATTTGTTTCGCTGCGTGTTTTTAAAATGCAAATTGAAATACAGCCAGCCAATTCCAGATATTATGGTACTTCAAATGGCCATCAAACACTTTCGTGGCAGCCCAAATGATACATTCCCGTGAATAATGAACTCGGATAAGTGACATATTGTTGGAGATATATCAAGCATAAAATCCCTCCTCTTATCATCATGTCCGGTTTCCTCAGGAACTTAATACACATTTCAGTGGTTGATATCTTAGCTTGAAGTAAAACGCAATATCATTTAAGTGCTTGGATATTGGTCTACAACACGTACTATGTCCAGAGTTTACAATATGGAGAAACATAGATCACTCTTCCATTGTGAACATTCAATTCAGTTTTCAGATTCTCAAACAAATTTCAAGGCGTAAATAAATATGACAAGATTTTATTGAACCAATTCCATTGGTTTGAGAATATACATAAATAGCCAGCATCACACTGCAGGTGATAATAACTCAATAATAGCCGATACCTGAAACAAAAAAATAGTAGAATAAAGTTGGGATATATGGATAAGTCACAACGAAGTCTTGAAACTAGCTGCATGATAAGCTAAACCAAATATTAGAGAAAGCAGAGAATAATTTTAAAGATGTTTTGTAAATGTCATCAGCTTTGTCGCGTAAAATAATAATACCACATAGGTAAATTATATAATTTTGCAAACGAGACTGAAAGTGGGATACGATAAACAAATGATATCATATTTTGTGAAATACCTTTTCCCAATCCTATTCCGTATCCTCCAATTCCGCCGTAGAGACCGCCATAGCCTCCAAGTCCTCCGTACAGACCTCCCATGCCTCCGTATAGACCTCCCATGCCTCCGTATAGACCTCCCACGCCTCCGTATAGACCTCCCACGCCTCCGTATAGACCTCCCATGCCTCCGTACAGACCTCCATAGCCTCCGTACAGACCTCCAAGGCCTCCGTACAATCCACCCATTCCGTAGCCAATTCCGCCCAGTCCTCCTTTCAACCCGCCAATTCCACCATACAGACCGGTAGGCTCGGCAAAGGCGGTAACAGCCAGGCAGGCAACAAGAGCGGCGACTATCTTCATCATTTTGAGTATCTATTGAGTAACGTGAAAATCGTTGTCAAGAAAGGGAAATAGCATGTTATCGTTACTCATCTGGTAAATTCAGTTCACACCACTCATTGTGAATTATGTTATCAGTTTTACTTTCACCTGCATTCATATATTTCCCAATTTACAAGAAAGTTTTATGTTACATATTCGTACTTTTGTGAATTGGCTCAACATAAAGATTGAAAACAGCCAGATGCGCAGCAGATGAATCAAACATTAAAAGTATACATATATATCACAAGCAAACCTTAAAATAGTACTTACAGTTTGGTCTTGACTCGTATCTGTGTCTCAACGGCAGGTGAAGATAAGAGATGATGGAACAGTTTCCCCCATCCTTTATATATACCATTTGTGAATTATACGTGATTGATTTACCTTGGGCTGGCCACTTCCAGGTAAGTAACGCACCTCAGTTTAATGGTGTAAAGTAAGCATTCTTTTCGCATCAAAGGGCCCGAGGTTATCACCCTACGGGTACACATGCGAGCTGGTATACATGAACATCGATTAAGGAAGTACAAGACAACGTATATAAAGGTGGCAAACAGACACACTCTCTCTGGCATCGTCTAACTGCAGTTCAAACAGTCCTCGATACTCAAAGTTTAACCAATATCAAGTAAATATTCGATAACGGTCTGAAAAGTGTGTATCCAGTAAATATATGATGAGGGAGCAACATACATCAGACATTATAATGCTTCTGTGTGATACGACATAACAAGAGACCAGAAAACTGACGCAACACACTAGTACAGCCTCACCACAGTACAGCAGTAGCACTGTACCACACGGGGTCAACTATGCTAACCGTTTCCGTGTAATAAAGCAGCCTGCTCACAAGAAAATAGCTTCTGCTGAATATACTG
The DNA here is from genome assembly GCF_023055435.1 of Haliotis rufescens. Classification (NCBI taxonomy): domain Eukaryota; kingdom Metazoa; phylum Mollusca; class Gastropoda; order Lepetellida; family Haliotidae; genus Haliotis; species Haliotis rufescens. Next base: position 1,064,561 of record NW_025963802.1, read on the forward strand.
CAGAAGTCCCCACATACTACATTATTCTCCCCGAATTTTATTTATCTTACTGCACAATAACAATAAACTACAACAGCTTTATTTCTTGACTGATAGGTACATATATTGGTTTCTTCTCACAAAGAGACTGTCACTATGAATACTCACAACACCTTTTTATGCGTGTAATATCTGTTAAAAGAATAAAGTACACCAATGTCTTCTGAAAACATGATTGACATATGAACAACAGCTTGTTTTCTCGTCTTTGTTGACTTGTCTTTGTATGTGTTTGTGACGGAGGAACCGTTGGGGCATAATGCGCTTACTTTTTGGCAACCGCCAGGTATCATCACTATCTGGTAGTCATTCATACGCACATGCGTGTGATCATTAAAGTCGAAATCGTACAATGGTCTCTGCTTCGAGCAGAGGTTTCGAATGATTCTGAAAAGGGTTATGTGGCTTTTATTTGCAACTGCGTTTCTTGAGAGAACTCTCTTATTTTCAACATATCATCTTGATAATTGTACACTTCATTATCAAGGCATTTGTAATAATACGAGCACCACTAAATTTGGTATCTCAATTTCTATAGATAACGCCTGAATATTGATATAATAATGATAGAATGATGACCCTTTAACTACATAAATCGTCAACGCCAGAGAATAATCAGGCTCCATTATCTGCTGAAACAGATTTCATTGGGTGTAAAAGGCAAGATTGTGCTAAAACATATACTGAATATCAGTGATGTCACCAGGTGTTAATGAATAGTTATATATATTTGTTGGGTGTTTCATGAGCTCCTCCGTCAGTTCCATCGTGTGCCAGATTGGGAGAATGTAGTCTTTTGACAATGTCTCAGCCATTCATACATTTGCATAGATACTTAATCACTGTTGCAAATAACTCACTTTAACGTGTTTTAATCTTGGGATGAGTCTTTGGTTCTAAACATTAGAAGAAAGAAGAAAGTATATAAATCGCCTCTACCCTTTACGTATGCCCTTGACATGATGAGGCAGTAGTGATAGTGATGACTGTGTTCTTTTAAGGCGTGTTTAAACCAAAACTCATATCAAGAATAAAACACGCGCAAATCAGTTTGACAATGTGTAACTATATAAGGCTTTCCCAGAAAAACCGTACATCTAAAAGTAAAGACGTGTGTTTTCAGAAGAAAATGATCTTAAAGTATAACACAAAGGTGTTTTCAAAGATAGACATGATCAAACGACTTGTTTTTATAGTCTGGTTGTTGTTATAAAGACTTATGACAAGCTTTAAAGTTGGACCATTTATTCCGCTGAATTTCACTCTCTACAGTTACCAAATGCAATCTCCTTTGTATTGATAAATGATTGTCACTTTTGCGTTGTAATCAAACAATAGGGATATATTAGCTATTTGTTTGTTTATTGTAATCTTCAATCCTACCAATCCAGTTCGGAATCTTACAATTCGCGGTCTGATTTAATCAATATGTATTTTACAAATAGCGCCTACAGGGAAGGTGGTTAGTAAACACACAACCAAATATCTATATAGATACTTCTCCTATTAATTACATAAGCAGTATGCAAAATGTTAAATTGCATCATCAAATCAAGAAGTACATGTTTGATGGAAATTACAAATAATTCGTAGTTTGATAAGCTACACCCGGACAAGCGTATTTAATAGTTACTTTTGAATTCAATCGTTTTGTTTGTGTTATTAATAAACTGTAAGGATATGTTACTGTCATGGAAATTCCAACTGTATGCATTCCCTTCTAACCAAAGCAGTAAGAATCTTGCAACATTTGTTTTGATGCTCTACATCACCATGGCTTTCGCTGTTTCATTGCAGCAGCTCAGATATTATTTATACAAAGCGCCATAACAACATGTAGATTGTATTCTGAATACAAATTTCGCTCAATTTCAAGGACAGCACACACATTTGCATTTCAATACAGTGCACACTGTCTACCCCTTGATCCCGTTAATGAACGCTTTGACCAAAATTGATACTCCTGCTTATTTGTTTCGCTGCGTGTTTTTAAAATGCAAATTGAAATACAGCCAGCCAATTCCAGATATTATGGTACTTCAAATGGCCATCAAACACTTTCGTGGCAGCCCAAATGATACATTCCCGTGAATAATGAACTCGGATAAGTGACATATTGTTGGAGATATATCAAGCATAAAATCCCTCCTCTTATCATCATGTCCGGTTTCCTCAGGAACTTAATACACATTTCAGTGGTTGATATCTTAGCTTGAAGTAAAACGCAATATCATTTAAGTGCTTGGATATTGGTCTACAACACGTACTATGTCCAGAGTTTACAATATGGAGAAACATAGATCACTCTTCCATTGTGAACATTCAATTCAGTTTTCAGATTCTCAAACAAATTTCAAGGCGTAAATAAATATGACAAGATTTTATTGAACCAATTCCATTGGTTTGAGAATATACATAAATAGCCAGCATCACACTGCAGGTGATAATAACTCAATAATAGCCGATACCTGAAACAAAAAAATAGTGGAATAAAGTTGGGATATATGGATAAGTCACAACGAAGTCTTGAAACTAGCTGCATGATAAGTTAAACCAAATATTAGAGAAAGCAGAGAATAATTTTAAAGATGTTTTGTAAATGTCATCAGTTTTGTCGCGTAAAATAATAATACCACATAGGTAAATTATATAATTTTGCAAACGAGACTGAAAGTGGGATACGATAAACAAATGATATCATATTTTGTGAAATACCTTTTCCCAATCCTATTCCGTATCCTCCAATTCCGCCGTAGAGACCGCCATAGCCTCCAAGTCCTCCGTACAGACCTCCCATGCCTCCGTATAGACCTCCCATGCCTCCGTATAGACCTCCCACGCCTCCGTATAGACCTCCCACGCCTCCGTATAGACCTCCCACGCCTCCGTATAGACCTCCCATGCCTCCGTACAGACCTCCATAGCCTCCGTACAGACCTCCAAGGCCTCCGTACAATCCACCCATTCCGTAGCCAATTCCGCCCAGTCCTCCTTTCAACCCGCCAATTCCACCATACAGACCGGTAGGCTCGGCAAAGGCGGTAACAGCCAGGCAGGCAACAAGAGCGGCGACTATCTTCATCATTTTGAGTATCTATTGAGTAACGTGAAAATCGTTGTCAAGAAAGGGAAATAGCATGTTATCGTTACTCATCTGGTAAATTCAGTTCACACCACTCATTGTGAATTATGTTATCAGTTTTACTTTCACCTGCATTCATATATTTCCCAATTTACAAGAAAGTTTTATGTTACATATTCGTACTTTTGTGAATTGGCTCAACATAAAGATTGAAAACAGCCAGATGCGCAGCAGATGAATCAAACATTAAAAGTATACATATATATCACAAGCAAACCTTAAAATAGTACTTACAGTTTGGTCTTGACTCGTATCTGTGTCTCAACGGCAGGTGAAGATAAGAGATGATGGAACAGTTTCCCCCATCCTTTATATATACCATTTGTGAATTATACGTGATTGATTTACCTTGGGCTGGCCACTTCCAGGTAAGTAACGCACCTCAGTTTAATGGTGTAAAGTAAGCATTCTTTTCGCATCAAAGGGCCCGAGGTTATCACCCTACGGGTACACATGCGAGCTGGTATACATGAACATCGATTAAGGAAGTACAAGACAACGTATATAAAGGTGGCAAACAGACACACTCTCTCTGGCATCGTCTAACTGCAGTTCAAACAGTCCTCGATACTCAAAGTTTAACCAATATCAAGTAAATATTCGATAACGGTCTGAAAAGTGTGTATCCAGTAAATATATGATGAGGGAGCAACATACATCAGACATTATAATGCATCTGTGTGATACGACATAACAAGAGACCAGAAAACTGACGCAACACACTAGTACAGCCTCACCACAGTACAGCAGTAGCACTGTACCACACGGGGTCAACTATGCTAACCGTTTCCGTGTAATAAAGCAGCCTGCTCACAAGAAAATAGCTTCTGCTGAATATACTGCAGAAGTCCCCACATACTACATTATTCTCCCCGAATTTTATTTATCTTACTGCACAATTACAATAAACTACAACAGCTTTATTTCTTGACTGATAGGTAGATATATTGGTTTCTTCTCACAAAGAGACTGTCACTATGAATACTCACAACACCTTTTTATGCGTGTAATATCTGTTAAAAGAATAAAGTACACCAATGTCTTCTGAAAACATGATTGACATATGAACAACAGCTTGTTTTCTCGTCTTTGTTGACTTGTCTTTGTATGTGTTTGTGACGGAGGAACCGTTGGGGCATAATGCGCTTACTTTTTGGCAACCGCCAGGTATCATCACTATCTGGTAGTCATTCATACGCACATGCGTGTGATCATTAAAGTCGAAATCGTACAATGGTCTCTGCTTCGAGCAGAGGTTTCGAATGATTCTGAAAAGGGTTATGTGGCTTTTATTTGCAACTGCGTTTCTTGAGAGAACTCTCTTATTTTCAACATATCATCTTGATAATTGTACACTTCATTATCAAGGCATTTGTAATAATACGAGCACCACTAAATTTGGTATCTCAATTTCTATAGATAACGCCTGAATATTGATATAATAATGATAGAATGATGACCCTTTAACTACATAAATCGTCAACGCCAGAGAATAATCAGGCTCCATTATCTGCTGAAACAGATTTCATTGGGTGTAAAAGGCAAGATTGTGCTAAAACATATACTGAATATCAGTGATGTCACCAGGTGTTAATGAATAGTTATATATATTTGTTGGGTGTTTCATGAGCTCCTCCGTCAGTTCCATCGTGTGCCAGATTGGGAGAATGTAGTCTTTTGACAATGTCTCAGCCATTCATACATTTGCATAGATACTTAATCACTGTTGCAAATAACTCACTTTAACGTGTTTTAATCTTGGGATGAGTCTTTGGTTCTAAACATTAGAAGAAAGAAGAAAGTATATAAATCGCCTCTACCCTTTACGTATGCCCTTGACATGATGAGGCAGTAGTGATAGTGATGACTGTGTTCTTTTAAGGCGTGTTTAAACCAAAACTCATATCAAGAATAAAACACGCGCAAATCAGTTTGACAATGTGTAACTATATAAGGCTTTCCCAGAAAAACCGTACATCTAAAAGTAAAGACGTGTGTTTTCAGAAGAAAATGCTCTTAAAGTATAACACAAAGGTGTTTTCAAAGATAGACATGATCAAACGACTTGTTTTTATAGTCTGGTTGTTGTTATAAAGACTTATGACAAGCTTTAAAGTTGGACCATTTATTCCGCTGAATTTCACTCTCTACAGTTACCAAATGCAATCTCCTTTGTATTGATAAATGATTGTCACTTTTGCGTTGTAATCAAACAATAGGGATATATTAGCTATTTGTTTGTTTATTGTAATCTTCAATCCTACCAATCCAGTTCGGAATCTTACAATTCGCGGTCTGATTTAATCAATATGTATTTTACAAATAGCGCCTACAGGGAAGGTGGTTAGTAAACACACAACCAAATATCTATATAGATACTTCTCCTATTAATTACATAAGCAGTATGCAAAATGTTAAATTGCATCATCAAATCAAGAAGTACATGTTTGATGGAAATTACAAATAATTCGTAGTTTGATAAGCTACACCCGGACAAGCGTATTTAATAGTTACTTTTGAATTCAATCGTTTTGTTTGTGTTATTAATAAACTGTAAGGATATGTTACTGTCATGGAAATTCCAACTGTATGCATTCCCTTCTAACCAAAGCAGTAAGAATCTTGCAACATTTGTTTTGATGCTCTACATCACCATGGCTTTCGCTGTTTCATTGCAGCAGCTCAGATATTATTTATACAAAGCGCCATAACAACATGTAGATTGTATTCTGAATACAAATTTCGCTCAATTTCAAGGACAGCACACACATTTGCATTTCAATACAGTGCACACTGTCTACCCCTTGATCCCGTTAATGAACGCTTTGACCAAAATTGATACTCCTGCTTATTTGTTTCGCTGCGTGTTTTTAAAATGCAAATTGAAATACAGCCAGCCAATTCCAGATATTATGGTACTTCAAATGGCCATCAAACACTTTCGTGGCAGCCCAAATGATACATTCCCGTGAATAATGAACTCGGATAAGTGACATATTGTTGGAGATATATCAAGCATAAAATCCCTCCTCTTATCATCATGTCCGGTTTCCTCAGGAACTTAATACACATTTCAGTGGTTGATATCTTAGCTTGAAGTAAAACGCAATATCATTTAAGTGCTTGGATATTGGTCTACAACACGTACTATGTCCAGAGTTTACAATATGGAGAAACATAGATCACTCTTCCATTGTGAACATTCAATTCAGTTTTCAGATTCTCAAACAAATTTCAAGGCGTAAATAAATATGACAAGATTTTATTGAACCAATTCCATTGGTTTGAGAATATACATAAATAGCCAGCATCACACTGCAGGTGATAATAACTCAATAATAGCCGATACCTGAAACAAAAAAATAGTAGAATAAAGTTGGGATATATGGATAAGTCACAACGAAGTCTTGAAACTAGCTGCATGATAAGCTAAACCAAATATTAGAGAAAGCAGAGAATAATTTTAAAGATGTTTTGTAAATGTCATCAGCTTTGTCGGGTAAAATAATAATACCACATAGGTAAATTATATAATTTTGCAAACGAGACTGAAAGTGGGATACGATAAACAAATGATATCATATTTTGTGAAATACCTTTTCCCAATCCTATTCCGTATCCTCCAATTCCGCCGTAGAGACCACCATAGCCTCCAAGTCCTCCGTACAGACCTCCCATGCCTCCGTATAGACCTCCCATGCCTCCGTATAGACCTCCCACGCCTCCGTATAGACCTCCCATGCCTCCGTACAGACCTCCATAGCCTCCGTACAGACCTCCATAGCCTCCGTACAATCCACCCATTCCGTAGCCAATTCCGCCCAGTCCTCCTTTCAACCCGCCAATTCCACCATACAGACCGGTAGGCTCGGCAAAGGCGGTAACAGCCAGGCAGGCAACAAGAGCGGCGACTATCTTCATCATTTTGAGTATCTATTGAGTAACGTGAAAATCGTTGTCAAGAAAGGGAAATAGCATGTTATCGTTACTCATCTGGTAAATTCAGTTCACACCACTCATTGTGAATTATGTTATCAGTTTTACTTTCACCTGCATTCATATATTTCCCAATTTACAAGAAAGTTTTATGTTACATATTCGTACTTTTGTGAATTGGCTCAACATAAAGATTGAAAACAGCCAGATGCGCAGCAGATGAATCAAACATTAAAAGTATACATATATATCACAAGCAAACCTTAAAATAGTACTTACAGTTTGGTCTTGACTCGTATCTGTGTCTCAACGGCAGGTGAAGATAAGAGATGATGGAACAGTTTCCCCCATCCTTTATATATACCATTTGTGAATTATACGTGATTGATTTACCTTGGGCTGGCCACTTCCAGGTAAGTAACGCACCTCAGTTTAATGGTGTAAAGTAAGCATTCTTTTCGCATCAAAGGGCCCGAGGTTATCACCCTACGGGTACACATGCGAGCTGGTATACATGAACATCGATTAAGGAAGTTTTACATCAGACATTATAATGCATCTGTGTGATACGACATAACAAGAGACCAGAAAACTTACGCAACACACTAGTACAGCCTCACCACAGTACAGCAGTAGCACTGTACCACACGGGGTCAACTATGCTAACCGTTTCCGTGTAATACAGCAGCCTGTTCACAAGAAAATAGCTTCTGCTGAATATACTGCAGAAGTCCCCACATACTACATTATTCTCCCCGAATTTTTTTTATCTTACTGCACAATAACAATAAACTACAACAGCTTTATTTCCTAACTGATAGGTACATATATTGGTTTCTTCTCACAAAGGGACTGTCACTATGAATACTCACAACACCTTTTTATGCGTGTAATATCTGTTAAAAGCCTAAAGTACACCAATGTCTTCTGAAAACATGATTGACATATGAACAACAGCTTGTTTTCTCGTCTTTGTTGACTTGTCTTTGTATGTGTTTGTGACGTGTGTTTTCAGAAGAAAATGCTCTTAAAGTATAACACAAAGGTGTTTTCAAAGATAGACATGATCAAACGACTTGTTTTTATAGTCTGGTTGTTGTTATAAAGACTTATGACAAGCTTTAAAGTTGGACCATTTATTCCGCTGAATTTCACTCTCTACAGTTACCAAATGCAATCTCCTTTGTATTGATAAATGATTGTCACTTTTGCGTTGTAATCAAACAATAGGGATATATTAGCTATTTGTTTGTTTATTGTAATCTTCAATCCTACCAATCCAGTTCGGAATCTTAAAATTCGCGGTTTGATTTAATCAATATGTAGACAGGTTGTATGTAAACAACCATCTGGAAGACACCCCTCCACCCTCCTATAGAGCCCCCAAGCAGAGGTTTAGTGGAAAGAACATTCAGTACAGAGATGTACATAGTAAAGACTATGTGTTTGTGACGTGTGTTTTCAGAAGAAAATGCTCTTAAAGTATAACACAAAGGTGTTTTCAGAGATAGACATGATCAAACGACTTGTTTTTATAGTCTGGTTGTTGTTATAAAGACTTATGACAAGCTTTAAAGTTGGACCATTTATTCCGCTGAATTTCACTCTCTACAGTTACCAAATGCAATCTCCTTTGTATTGATAAATGATTGTCACTTTTGCGTTGTAATCAAACAATAGGGATATATTAGCTATTTGTTTGTTTATTGTAATCTTCAATCCTACCAATCCAGTTCGGAATCTTAAAATTCGCGGTTTGATTTAATCAATATGTAGACAGGTTGTATGTAAACAACCATCTGGAAGACACCCCTCCACCCTCCTATAGAGCCCCCAAGCAGAGGTTTAGTGGAAAGAACATTCAGTACAGAGATGTACATAGTAAAGACTACAGTGACAGTGTACTTACAGCTACAGGTGTGAGAGACTCAATGACTTATGTAATACATGAGAAATGTGATACTAACTGTAATTTCTCATCTATGAACACTACCACAGATGAAGCATGTAATACTTCTTATAGTGCTAGCATGGAAGACTGTGTAAACAATTCATTTAATAATTCATCAGATAATAGTCATTGTTTAGTTAGCGATAATGTCTGTATATATGACAATAGTTTTATATTCCTAAAGGATGATCCCTTATGTACTTTCCTCAATACTCTTACTAAAAATAACATTGAGGGTGTGGCCACTGATAGCCATGTCAGCACTGATAACCACACTTATAATTATTACCCAATCAGTGATAGTAAACATAAGTTTGTTTGTAAATTAAGTGATATCCTCTCTACTGGTGACAATGTTCATACTGTCACCAATGTACAAGAAAATGAGGGCATGACTGTTGATGCTGATAATGTACAAGAAAATGAGGGCATGACTGTCGATGCAGATAATGTACAAGAAAATGAGGGCATGACTGTCGATGCTGATAATGTACAAGAAAATGAGGGCATGACTGTTGATGCTGATAATGTACAAGAAAATGAGGGCATGACTGTTGATGCTGATAATGTACAAGAAAATGAGGGCATGACTGTTGATGCTGATAATGTACAAGAAAATGAGGGCATGACTGTTGATGCTGATAATGTACGAGAAAATGAGGGCATGACTGTCGATGCTGATAATGTACAAGAAAATGAGGGCATGACTGTCGATGCTGATAATGAGCAAAAAAATGAGGGCATGACTGTCGATGCTGATAATGTACAAGAAAATGAGGGCATGATTGTCGATGCTGAAAATGTACAAGAAAATGAGGGCATGACTGTTGATGCTGATAATGTACAAGAAAATGAGGGCATGACTGTCGATGCTGATAATGTACAAGAAAATGAGGGCATGACTGTTGATGCTGATGATGTACAAGAAAATGAGGGCATGACTGTCGATGCTGATAATGTACAAGAAAATGAGGGCATGACTGTTGATGCTGATAATGTACAAGAACATGAGGGCATGACTGTCGATGCTGATAATGTACAAGAAAATGAGGGCATGACTGTTGATGCTGATAATGAGCAAGAAAATGAGGGCATGACTGTCGATGCAGATAATGTACAAGAAAATGAGGGCATGACTGTCGATGCTGATAATGTACAAGAAAATGAGGGCATGACTGTTGATGCTGATAATGTACAAGAAAATGAGGGCATGACTGTCGATGCTGATAATGTTGATGTTTTTAATGAAAGTATAGATGATAACAGTGAAATTGTTGATGAAGATGATGGTGATGGTGATGATGACGATGACGATGAAAATGATAAAGTTTATGATGCAAGTAACCACAATCATCTAAGACTACTTTCATTAAATGTATGTGGCCTCAGAAAGCGGTTAGAATATCAAGAATTTACCAATTTGATTAAAAACAACGATATCATAGGATTTCAGGAAACCCAAACTGATTCTCTAGATGATCTTCAATTACCAGGTTATAAACTGTACTTTCAGCATAGGAATGGAGCAATTAGACGTTCAGGTGGCTTGGGGGTAGCAATAAGATGTGATTTGGAAAATTACATATCAGTTATAACAGACGAATGTGAATATGTACTGTGGATAAAAATATCAAAGACACTATGTAACACCAAACAAGATCTGTTTTTAGGAACAGAATATATAACTCCGGAAAATTCAAATTACTTTACAAGTGAGACATTCAATGAATTTGAAAAGAATTTACTTTATTTTCTCTCTTTGAGTGAGTATGTTATCTTGATGGGTGACTTCAATGCAAGAACTAAACAGCTATGTGGTTATACCATATTAAATAAGCAAGTACTCAAAGAAATTGATATTGATATAAATGATATGGGTAATGAACTTGAGCCTGATAAATTATTAGATAAACTTAATATACCACAGTTCAGGGCTAATCAAGATAATGCAAGGGTTAATAATTCAGGTAATAAAATAATAGAGATTTGTAAAAATCTTAACTTATTCATCTGTAATGGTAGACTGGGACAGGATAAAAATGTAGGTAAAACAACATGTAATGATGTTAGTGTAGTTGACTATGTTATAGCCTCCCCCTTGTGCTTACCTCTGTTTACTGACTTAGCCATTTTAGACTTCTCACCCCTATATTCAGATGTGCACTAGCCCGTGGCCTTTTCTTTAGCCACCACTGTACTCCAAGAACAAATTGTAGGTATCCAGTCCGAAGTAAATACAGTACACAATACTCATCCCAGACCAAAACGTTATAATATAGATAGAACTAACAGGTTTCTACAACATTTAAATGCTGAAAGGGTAAACATTCTCACTCGGAAAGCACATGTGGCTAGACAAGGCCAAGCTGACCCACATCTGATCAATGACATAACTGAAGAGGCCGGGCACGTGCTGATAGACGCTGCACGCGCTGCCTTCGGGACCCGGAGGCAGGGTGTCGGTAAGAAATATAAGATGAACAAACCATGGTTTGGAAAGGAATGTATAAATGCTAGAAAAAGTTTTTACAAAGCAAAACGCCCCTTGAAAAGATTTAATTCTATTTATATTATAACAAACGCCTGTTAAAATATGAATCTAAGGCTTATAAGAAATGTATGGATTAGCATATAAAACAATATAAAGATAACTTAGGTAAAATGTTAAGAGAAAAACACAAACACTCTCCAAAAGAGTTTTGGAAAATGTTAAAAGGAGATAAAAAAGATGACAATATTTGTCCTGAAATTGAAGAATTTTACCAGTTTTTTAAGTCACTCAATGAGACAACTTCAGAAGACCCGGAAATGAAGGAATGTACTATGGATACACAATATGACTGTGAAACTTTAAATGGAGATATCACACCTGATGAAGTTATGATAGCAGTAAGAGAACTAAAGAGAAATAAAGCATCCGGTATTGATTTTATAGAAAATGATTATTTTATTGATAGTATTGATTTATTAACCCCTTTGTTAGTTGAACTATTTAACCTGATATTTGAAAAGGGTATACTTCCAGAATCTTGGTTAGTGGGTATAATTAAACCGATTTACAAGACAAAAAGGTGACCCACTTGATCCTAACTCGTATAGGCCAATCACTATCCTTAGTTGCTTTGGAAAACTATTCACCAGAATTTTAAACAACCGTTTAACTAAATTCTTAGATAAAAATAATATTCTAACACCTGCCCAAGCAGGATTCATGAAATCTTTCTCAACTGCTGACAATATATTTGTAATTTATATGCTTATGCAAATTTTAAGAAATAATAAACAAAAATTATACTGCGCTTTCATAGACTTTACTAAAGCTTTTGACACTGTTTGGCGAGTGGGATTGTGGAGGAAAATGCAGACTATTGGCATCAAAGGTAGATTTCTTACGTTAGTTCAAAATATGTATAAAAATATTAAATCGTTGATACAGTGTGATGATAAAATGTCAGGTTACTTTCCTTGTAATATAGGTGTCAGACACGGAGAAAACCTATCACCTCTATTATTCTCAATTTTCATAAATGACGTGGAAATCTTTTTGCTTTCATCTGGGTGTGGAGGAGTTAATCTCAACTATGATGAAGATAAAGACTTAATTGTATGGATCCAACTCATAATTCTATTGTATGCAGATGATGCTGTATTATTTGATGAATCACCAGAAGGTTTACAGAAAGACTTGGACACTTTTAATAAATATTGTGAAGAGTGGAAATTACATGTAAATATAAATAAAACAAAAATTGTGATTTTCGGTGGTGGCCCATCGAAAAATTCGAAACATAAATTACACTATTCTGATAAAACTCTAGATATTGTCGACACTTATACGTATTTAGGAATTGTACTTCACAGGAATAGAAAACTAGTATCAAGTCTTAAGTCCCTCAGTGATAATGCTTTGAAAGCAATGTTTTGCCTGATAAAAAAATCAAGAAATTTAAATTTACTTTTGGACTGTGTATTATCAGCTTTTGATACGATGGTATTACCAATATTAACTTATGGTTCAGAAATCTGGGGCTTTGAAAATTTAGAAATTATAGAAAGAATACACCTCAAATTCCTCAGACTTATCACAGGATTAAGAAATTCAACTCCTCGTTATATGATATATGGCGAATTAGGTAGGCTACCATTAAGAATAATAATTTGTAAACGAATGATATCTTTCTGGCACAAATTAACATATCAAACTGGTGTGTATAAACTTTCACAGCTGTTATATCAATATCTGTCAATTAACGGGAACAAGACTATTGCATCAATAAATCCCTGGGTTAGATGTGTTAAGGATATATTAGACAGTATTGGATTATCTTATGTATTTAACAGTCCGTCAATCTGCACAACAAAGTGGCTAGTGTCAGAAGTAGAGCAAATACTTAAAGATAACTTTTTTTCAGAAATGGAGAAGTGACGTTAATTCTAGTTCTAAAGGCTTATTCTATAAACATTTAAAGGACACTCTGGTTCTCGATAAATATCTTCTATTGCCAAAACGAATAGCAATTCCAATACTACGATTTCGAACCTGTAATCATAATTTACCTAATGAGACTGGCCGATGGAAAAATATTCCAAAGGAAAATAGAACTTGTAAATTATGTAATTCCCAATCTATTGCTGATGAATTTCACTACTTATTCAGATGTTATTATTTTAAAAGAGAGAGGCGAACATTTCTCTCACCATATTATACTGAATGGCCAAATATTATAAAATTTGTAAAACTCTTATCAACAACAAACACACAGGATCTAAAAAAATAATCGAGATTTATTGTAAAAATGTCCATTAGTATTAAAAATGCTAGGTAATCACATGTTGTTATTAATTGCCATCTTGTCTGCTTTTTGTACATATGCATAATTATTTATTGTAATATGCTCTTGTACCACCTTTGGTGGTTTCTGAGAATAAACTGATTCTGATTCTGTATTTTACAAATAGCGACTACAGGGAAAGTGGTTAGTAAACACACAACCAAATATCTATATAGATACTTCTCCTATTAATTACATAAGCAGTATGCAAAATGTTAAATTGCATCATCAAATCAAGAAGTACATGTTTGATGGAAATTACAAATAATTCGTAGTTTGATAAGCTACACCCGGACAAGCGTATTTAATAGTTACTTTTGAATTCAATCGTTTTGTTTGTGTTATTAATAAACTGTAAAGATATGTTACTGTCATGGAAATTCCAACTGTATGCATTCACTTCTAACCAAAGCAGTAAGAATCTTGCAACATTTGTTTTGATGCTCTACATCACCATGGCTTTCGCTGTTTCATTGCAGCAGCTCAGATATTATTTATACAAAGCGCCATAACAACATGTAGATTGTATTCTGAATACAACTTTCGCTCATTTTCAAGGACAGCACACACATTTGCATTTCAATACAGTGCACACTGTCTACCCCTTGATCCCGTTAATGAACGCTTTGACCAAAATTGATACTCCTGCTTATTTGTTTCGCTGCGTGTTTTTAAAATGCAAATTGAAATACAGCCAGCCAATTCCAGATATTATGGTACTTCAAATGGCCATCAAACCCTTTCGTGGCAGCCAAATGATACATTCCCGTGAAACAATAACTCGGGTAAGTGACATTTTGTGGGAGATATATCAAGCATAAAATCCCTCCTCTTATCATCATGTCCGGTTTCCTCAGGAACTTAATACACATTTCAGTAGTTGATATCTTAGCTTGAAGTAAAACGCAATATCATTTAAGTGCTTGGATATTGGTCTACAACACGTACTATGTCCAGAGTTTACAATATGGAGAAACATAGATCACTCTTCCATTGTGAACATTCAATTCAGTTTTCAGATTCTCAAACAAATTTCAAGGCGTAAATAAATATGACAAGATTTTATTGAACCAATTCCATTGGTTTGAGAATATACATAAATAGCCAGCATCACACTGCAGGTGATAATAACTCAATAATAGCCGATACCTGAAACAAAAAAATAGTAGAATAAAGTTGGGATATATGGATAAGTCACAACGAAGTCTTGAAACTAGCTGCATGATAAGCTAAACCAAATATTAGAGAAAGTAGAGAATAATTTTAAAGATGTTTTGTAAATGTCATCAGCTTTGTCGCGTAAAATAATAATACCACATAGGTAAATTATATAATTTTGCAAACGAGACTGAAAGTGGGATACGATAAACAAATGATATCATATTTTGTGAAATACCTTTTCCCAATCCCATTCCGTATCCTCCAATTCCGCCGTAGAGACCACCATAGCCTCCAAGTCCTCCGTACAGACCTCCCATGCCTCCGTATAGACCTCCCACGCCTCCGTATAGACCTCCAATGCCTCCGTATAGACCTCCCACGCCTCCATATAGACCTCCCATGCCTCCGTACAGACCTCCATAGCCTCCGTACAGACCTCCAAGGCCTCCGTACAATCCACCCATTCCGTAGCCAATTCCGCCCAGTCCTCCTTTCAACCCGCCAATTCCACCATACAGACCGGTAGGCTCGGCAAAGGCGGTAACAGCCAGGCAGGCAACAAGAGCGGCGACTATCTTCATCATTTTGAGTATCTATTGAGTAACGTGAAAATCGTTGTCAAGAAAGGGAAATAGCATGTTATCGTTACTCATCTGGTAAATTCAGTTCACACCACTCATTGTGAATTATGTTATCAGTATTACTTTCACCTGCATTCATATATTTCCCAATTTACAAGAGAGTTTTATGTTACATATTCGTACTTTTATGAATTGGCTCAACATAAAGATTGAAAACAGCCAGATGCGCAGCAGATGAATCAAACATTAAAAGTATACATATATATCACAAGCAAACCTTAGAATAGTACTTACAGTTTGGTCTTGACTCGTATCTGTGTCTCAACGGCAGGTGAAGATAAGAGATGATGGAACAGTTTCCCCCATCCTTTATATATACCATTTGTGAATTATACGTGATTGATTTACCTTGGGCTGGCCACTTCCAGGTAAATAACGCACCTCAGTTTAATGGTGTAAAGTAAGCATTCTTTTCGCATCAAAGGGCCCGAGGTTATCACCCTACGGGTACACATGCGAGCTGGTATACGTGGACATCGATTAAGGAAGTACAAGACAACGTATATAAAGATGGCAAACAGACAAACTCTCTCTGGCATCGTCTAACTGCATTTCAAACAGTCCTCGATACTCAACGTTTAACCTATATCAAGTAAATATTCGATAACGGTCTGAAAAGTGTGTATCCAGTAAATATATGATGAGGGAGCAACATACATCAGACATTATAATGCATCTGTGTGATACGACATAACAAGAGACCAGAAAACTGACGCAGCACACTAGTACAGCCTTACCACAGTACAGCAGTAGCACTGTACCGCACGGGGTCAATTATGCTAACCGTTTCCGTGTAATACAGCAGCCTGTTCACAAGAAAATAGCTTCTGCTGAATATACTGCAGAAGTCCCCACATACTACATTATTCTCCCCGAATTTTATTTATCATACTGCACAATAACAATAAACTACAACAGCTTTATTTCCTAACTGATAGGTACATATATTGGTTTCTTCTCACAAAGGGACTGTCACTATGGATACTCACAACACCTGTTTATGCGTGTAATATCTGTTAAAAGCCTAAAGTACACCAATGTCTTCTGAAAACATGATTGACATATGAACAACAGCTTGTTTACTCGCTTCTTTGTTGACTTGTCTTTGTATGTGTTTGTGACGGAGGAACCGTTGGGGCAGGATACGCTTACTTTTTGGCAACCGCCAGGTATCATCACTATCTGGTAGTCATTCATACGCACATGCGTGTGATCATTAAAGTCGAAATCGTACAATGGTCTCTGCTTCGAGCAGAGGTTTCGAATGATTCTGAAAAGGGTTATGTGGCTTTTATTTGCAACTGCGTTTCTTGAGAGAACTCTCTTATTTTCAACATATCATCTTGATAATTGTACACTTCATTATCAAGGCATTTGCAATAATACGAGCATCACTAAATTTGTTATCTCAATTTCTATAGATAACGCCTGAATATTGATATGATAATTATAGAATGATGACCCTTTAACTACATAAATCGTCGACGCCAGAGAATAATCAGGCTCCATTATCTGCTGAAACAGATTTCATTGGGTGTAAAAGGCAAGATTGTGCTAAAACATATACTGAATATCAGTGATGTCACCAGATGTTAATGAATAGTTTATATTTGTATATATTTGTTGGGTGTTTCATGAGCTCCTCCGTCAGTTCCATCGTGTGCCAGATTGGGAGAATGTTGTCTTTTGACAATGTCTCAGCCATTCATACATTTGCATATATACTTAATCACTGTTGCAAATAACTCACTTTAACGTGTTTTAATCTTGGGGTGAGTCTTTGGTTCTAAACATTAGAAGAAAGAAGAAAGTATATAAATCGCCTCTACCCTTTATGTATGCCCTTGACATGATGAAGCAGTAGTGATAGTGATGACTGTGTTCTTTTAAGGCGTGTTTAAACTAAAACTCATACCAAGAATAAAACACGCGCAAATCAGTTTGACAATGTGTAACTATATAAGGGTTTCCCAGAAAAACCGTACATCTAAAAGTAAAGACGTGTGTTTTCAGAAGAAAATGATCTTAAAGTATAACACAAAGGTGTTTTCAAAGATAGACATGATCAAACGACTTGTTTTTACAGTCTGGTTGTTGTTATAAAGACTTATGACAAGCATTAACACAGCAAAAAAAATGCAGTTTCCGGTATCCGGATACCTGCCGGATACCACCGGACACTTACCCAAAACGCGTCCGGGTATCCGGTGGCAGATACCTTGCCGGATACCAGATCTGTGGTATCCGGCATGGACACCTCACCTGAAAATATGTCACCTGGAATCCGGGTATCCGGCACCGGATACCTCACCGGATACCTCAATCTGGGTGTCCAGGGATCCGGCACCGGATACCTCATTCTGAGTTTCCAAAAACATGTCACAATTTGGGGGGTGCATTTTGTTCAATTAAGTGTGAAACACCTAAAAATATATTGGAAACTAACCAAGAAAACTGAACATTGCTGAAGGTATCCGGCAGGTATCCGGATTCAATTTTTCGAGATGTCTTTCTCCTAGTAAATAATGTTAGCCTGTGCATAGCAGATAGCTGTAGTAATATTCTGTGTTATTTTAGTTGTAAATATCCCCTTGAAGTTGAGATCTATGGGCATGTACTTTTGGTGAAAACATTTTTCAAGTTCATATATATTTCAATTTAGATGTTCAGCGTATTAAATGAAAAGCATTCAGTCCTGGTATGATGGTATCCTTACATTTCATCTTCATATTCCCAGTTTGTTCTAGCCTAGTGGTTGAAGCATTCGATTCACCACATCTGTACATTGCTTGGTGTCACCCATCATGATATTGTTTGAATTTTGCTCATAAAGTGGCATAACACCATACTCACTCTGACAAAAAAATGCTCACTTGGGCCTTTGTTCCTGGTGAGATTAAAAGATTATTTTGGAACTGTATCAATACTTGTTACATCTTGACAGACGAGTTTCATTGACCCAAATGGGTGCATAAGACTAATGGCATCCACAGAAAACACCTAATAAAGTACTGGTACATAAAAATATCAATGTAACTTTTCTACTGACATGGAACTAAAAACTTCGTTCAGTGAGCTGTATTAATTGTAGGAAAACATTCAGGGCATTAGTATATTTGATATATGTTAGCACCTATGTTATGAGTGATCAATATCATATTTCTTTAAAGAAGCAAAACAAAAAAATTGTTAAGATAAAAAATCATATTTATTGATTTTATGACATTTCATTGGTTCAGTAACCAGGTGTTTGCAAGAACATTCAAAAACAGAAACAGACGCTTCAATGCCATTTTCTAAATAAACAAATTAGTCAAATCTCAGAAGAATTTCAAGGTAGAAGAATATCTAAAGTCAATTATGTTTGTGCAGTAAACCACAAAAGTCATTCAGATTTGTATAGTCAGCGTCAGTGTACACCACATAAACATAGTCTCAATGCTGTGGTATTAATTCCTTTAGACTTGATTAATGTTGTAATAAAACAACCTACAGAATCACACTGATGTGGCATTATTCATTCAGAATCATCACTTTCTGAGGTGAACCTGTTAGTTGTTCTGGGGAGGATTATTCATCATCCGGAGAGTCCTTTGTATGACTTTTCTGATCTGGTGTCATTGTGAAATCCAGGTGTCTGAAACAATTTATAACATCTTTAAAAGCTTGTTATTAAAAATATAAGAAACACACATATATTGACAAAGGGTAAAAAGTTGGTTGCTCAATGAGTAAGGTAATGACAATTTATCAAGCAACTGTTAACCAAACCATGTTAACCAATGTAAAAAAGCCACAGCAAACAGTAAATTTTACAGAAAATACAAAATTGTAATTGATCTTCTGAAAACAATTCCTGTAGTGCCATAAGGCAGGCTCACCTGACTTTTTCTCAAATGTTTGCATTACATCAAAACATTAGGAAAGGTAAACAAGGCAATGCAAATTGCATAAAATAGGTTCTTATACATAAAAACAGAACTAACGTATTTGACGTAATAAGCGCCTCGCTCTAATAAGCGCCCACGGGAATATTTGCTAATATATTGGCTAGTGAACAATCCCAATTAGCACCCTTTCCAATTAATCAATGTATACAAGACTTATTTATTTGCGTATAATACACACTTGTGTGTGATATGCATTATCATATTTTTATCATTTATCCTATCTTTAATTAAGATTAATAATAACGACATAAAATGCCAAATATATTGGTCAAGTGTAATCATAATTTAAGTAGTTCTATTTGGTTTTGGAACTTTTCAAGGGTAATTGTAAATATATGTGTATTCCTATTTGAATACTCATTTGATTGTTATAAAGTTACACAGTATTGCATCTATCGTCTGTTTCTACAGTGGAACCTATCTTTGATTTGTGTGACATAACTGAAGCATACCCCAAGTTCATTATGCATTGTTATGCATCTGCACAGAGTGGTCAAAGTCCTTGTCACACACATAGTTTGCTACAAGGCAGAATCCAATAAGTACAGTTGAGACATCAGGTTGTATCCAGACAAACTGTCTGATAATCTCAAGTATGGTCTTGGTCGCATCAAGGGATGTAGCTAATCCTAAATAAACATTAAACAAGTGACATAATCTCTTCTAAAGAACACTTGATCAAAGCCTGCCCCACCTTTGATGTTTATCATCTTGTTACGCTCACAACAGCTCATTAGCAAGATGAACTCAATGTCAACTCATGGTGGATTAGGGATTAACAGGGCAATTAGTGTCAGGTGGGTATTATCACTTGCAATTGTCTGTTAATTACTTAATTGAGTAGTGACGGCATAGTTAGTTTCCAACCACACTGACTGTTATGCTACTTATCAAGTCAGTTTACTGGTAACATGTTTCTGTGGACCAAGGAAATGTATCATGCCAGATACTTAAAAAGTTCTACTCATAAGTAATAAAA
Organism: Haliotis rufescens; assembly: GCF_023055435.1. Classification (NCBI taxonomy): domain Eukaryota; kingdom Metazoa; phylum Mollusca; class Gastropoda; order Lepetellida; family Haliotidae; genus Haliotis; species Haliotis rufescens. The sequence continues at coordinate 1,085,192 of NW_025963802.1, forward strand.
TAATGACAGTTTTGATATGCAATTCTCCCTACAAAGACATTTAACATTTGATATACATAAACTGTCTGTTGACACTATGATGATGCTAATATACAAGTCGCACAAAACAACCTATTCATATACTGGTACCTAGCCAAACAAACATAATTTTTTTACGCGTATGCACATGCTTGTACACATATACCTCTACTGGCATATCACACATACAAACAATCATTAGATGGATGTAATCGTTAAAAAATATTTTACATACAAAAACAAGTGAACAGATTCTGTAATAGCATGGTTAATATTGGGAGATGTTTTAGCATTCTTCATTTTCACAGAATCGAAGGCATATCCTTTCATGACTCAGATCAGCTTGTAGTGATTTAAATTCACATAAAACTGATTCATGTCAAATGACCTATCCCGTATGTGTGGGACCTGTTATAAAAATACCATTGATTACTTATTTGTGTGTCCAAATTATGCTATTATTAGAAATAATAGGTATTATTATATAGCATGGATATGATATAAGAAAGCTTTATATGGAATTGTTGAAAATTATGTACAGGAAAACATTGAAATAAATCAATCAATACGTGCATTTATCTCAGAATCTGGTAGATTTAATCAATATGGACTTCTCCTTCATTATCTACTTATAATCAGATGATTACATTATTGCTCAACTGATAGTTTGCAATAGTATAGAATTAGTATTTTATTAATACTTATTTTGTATCATTTAGATAAGCCATCGGCTTGTTTGCAAATCCAGTTCACTATGAAAAAAAATATGTTTAAAACACATGTAGTAGAACATATTGCAATAGTTAAGACCCGAAAAGAAGTTATGTGTAGGATCTTCAAAATGGTATACACAAGAGCAGGTTGTAGAATCATGTTGGTGTTTGTTGTTTAACTCTGCACTCAGCCATATTCCAGCTATATGACGGCGGTCTGTAAATAATCAAGTCTGGACCAGTCTATCCAGTGATTGACATCATGAGCATCGATCCACACAATTGGGATACAATGACATGGAGCAACCAAGTCAGCGAGCCTGATCACCCGATCCATTAAGTTATCTCTTACAACTAGCATAGGTTGATCATGTTGATGGGGACTAACTTCAACCTGGAATCCCCACGTGAGTAAGTATGCGGCTGTTAGCTTTGTTTGATGTTTAACGCCACACTCAGCAATATCGCAGCTATGTGGCAGGAATCAAACCTGGGTCTTCAGCACGAAGAGTGAACGCTTCAACCGCTAGGCTACCCCACCACCAAAAATTCCCCATGATAAAGTTGTCATCATGGTTATTGTTCAACTAGTTCAAGTGAAAATGTTCATACCCTTAAAATGTCTTATCTTCCACTTCACGATGATCTCTGATGCAAAATTTCCCTGTTATTAAAGCTGTTCTTGATTCTTCACATCTGGAAAAATATGTTGAGGCTATTAATCATTCTCACAGAGTACAGGGAGTATATGAAATAAGACAGTGAGTCAAATTAGCATACAAATTATCCAGTTAAAGTAAACATATTTCTACATTATATACATAAGCAAATACTAACATATGATAGACAGGCTACTTGTCATATAACAATATAATTATACATTTACTTACATGTTGGCTATAAAAGTTAATGTGTCACATGTGACAGGCTTACATGTGGTAAATTACTTTGATACGTGATCATTGTAATATTCACATATTCCTTACCTTAATGTGTCACTTCAGCTGCCAGCATGACCTCAGCTGCAATCTCAATATTTAGCCAGTTTTGACGAAATGACCGATCGTGTTCAGTGTATAAGCTGGGCCTCGTCTCTAACATGACTTGGCGCAAGTTGACGACGCGCATAGAGAGCCGAGAACCAGCTTATGTCGTGTTAACCTGGTTCCCGGCTCCCTATGCGCGTCGTCAACTTGCGCCAAACAATAATGTGATATTAGAGACGGGGCCAAGCCATTTTACCCATATTCCCCTACGGTCCAGGGCGCCATTTTAGAACATGGATGTAAACAAACCTCGTGTATCGATATACACTGTGATGCTTGATTACGATAAGCTTACCTCGTGTATCGATACATTGTTCTCATTCACCTCCACCACGGAAATGCCGGCCGAAGTTCCTCTCAGCCATCCACAACGCGGAAGTCAACAGTATTTGGAAAGGCGATTGGCATTGCCAGGTACGTAGCAGGGCTTCGAGACCTTATGATTTCTGTGCAGAGATCTTATGGAACGGATTGATGTAGATATTTTCCTGCTCTACATACTTTACCGTAAACGCCAAGGGTCCTTTTTTTAGTATTATGGTCAACTGTTTGTTAGCATAAGGGGCGTAATGGATTTGTGGTCAAAACAAGATGATCCAAATTAGATCCGCTTTTTTATAGATAATGAAGAAAAGTACCAAGATCTACATGATCTAGGAACGATTATTAACTCTAAACTTTCGTGGGATGCTAATACAGATTATAATTTACAATAATGGCCACCAAAGACTTTATTTTTTTTACGCTTAGGATATTGTTATAATTACACTGTTATGTCCTTGTTTTGTATAAGCTTCATAACTTAATAATTCAATATTTCATGGAATGACTCTGACCTTGGCGAGGATCTTTTTTGCAACAAGTGATTCCCTATGTAAAGTGTATGTTGAATGACCCTGGCTTTGTTGTCAAATAATTGTTTGACAGTTGTTAAATATGGGGTTATGTTTTATCTCTGAATGTTTGGGATGAAATATTTTAATAAGGACAGTTCTAAGTTGGAAACTCAACGGGGGCCTTTTCAATTGAATTCAATGTACAGCATGTACAGTTTGGACATTTCTGTAATGTGAATGCTACTTATGTTTGCAGAATGTCTGGATGAATGAATGAGTCAGTCATCTGCACAGCATCAATGGAAAAAGGGAAGCAATGAGGAACAAGAGAAGAGTAGCAGTGAGTGGTAAATATTTGAAATTATGTTTGGTTCATCATGTTCATGTAGCTATTCTGCAAAAAATTCTTCAGTTTGCTTGTTCTTTATCACCTGTTGGCATGGATGGCCTAATTATCAAAGGCACCACAACTTGCTGTGCGTAGTTGCATCTCTTGGGCTTGACAGAAACCGATGGTCGTGGGTTTGAATCCAGGGTAGCATCATACACTTGCTTGTGGGTTTCATCAAAGTGGTAAACATGTAAGACCTGCATCACTTCGGGCTTTCTTCCCACATCAAGCTTACATGCCGTGATATAACTGGAATACTGTTCAAAGAGGCGTTAAACCCAATTCACTCATTTAACACCACATCCAGCAATAGTTCGGCTAAATGACAAGGATTATAAATTAATCAAATCTCAACTAGACAAACCAGAGATTAATGTTATGAGCTCAAACCAGACGCACCGATGATGACTGTTATGGACAACATCCCACGTTATTGGGTACGATTACGAGCTTTCAATGAGCCCACTTGCTACCTCATCTATTACTTTGGCTTGTATGGCAAGCATAGGTTGCTAGGAACATTTTTAAGAGATGTCAGTTAATGATTGTTTCAACTCATCAGCATGGAACAATATATATCTCAAATGTTTGGTATATAACAGACTCAAAGATGATAAATTAAGTGAATTTGCTGCCTTTTATCTGTAAGTACATGTTGCAACAATTCTTTTCTTTTGCTAAAATCTTTATACATAATTTTGCAGAAACTGAAGTCCAGCTTGAAATACCCGGATGACAGGTTGACAGTCTGGAAGGACCCTTCCAGATATCCGAAGTGATTGGCAGACAGCGATGAGGAGAGTCCTGTTATTTCAACGGGAGCCTACCGAGAAGTTATATGCCAATTGACACTGGGACACACTCACAAAGGGTGGTCAGGCTAATGTGAGAAGACCAACCAATGCCAAGTCGGAGTGGGACCCTTCAAGGACGTTGAAGAAATTATTGTCTTTGGCCATGTGGTAATCACTTGAAAGGAATGATGTTTGCGACTACTTGTCTATAAATGTGGACCCAAACACCAAATAGAATGTTCACAATTCTACTAACACAATGCAACAGGGATAGAGCCCATCTGGCCTCCCCTCATCCTGGTTCCTGTTTTTCCATGGCAATATAGAAGGAAAAGGATGTTTGAGGGCAAGTAACTCTGAACTGGTGAGCATGGTCTGCTGATGCTTTCAAGCGAACAGTTATCCCGCTCTGTTATGAGTATTGAAGAATAGGAGGAAAGTGCATACTGCATCAGGAACCATTATGTGAACACTGTTCAATGTGTGATATATGCATATAAATAAAAGAAATTGATAATTTGTTTGTTGTTTGTTTCTTTAGCCAGCTGTGTAAATGGGGATTTTCCAATATTTTGCATCAGTTTGATAGTCACAGTTATCGTATGAAACCATGCATTGCTTGGACATCTTTGGAATAACACATTGATCTGCTATGTCAAAGGTCAATGTCACAGCCAGACAAAACAATTGTTAATGGCCAAACTCTTCCTTAGGGCAGGGATAGAAGTTGGCAACAGGTCATACACTTACTTTTTATCCCCCCGGCATATAATACGGGGGATATAGCGATCAGCCTGTCTGTCCGTCTGTCCGTCCGTAATCATTTCCTTTTCCAGGGCAGGATTCCCAAACCATTCAGTGTATTTGATCGAAACTTGGCAACTCTTATCAGGCACATACTGAAGTGGTGCCTTTTGATATTTTGGGATTTTTCTAATTTTTATTTTTTTAAATTTTTATGGAATGAAGTTGGACATAGACTCAACTGAGGATGGGGTTCGTTTCCGGGGCAGAATTCGAAAACTATTCAGTGTATTTGATCGAAACTTGCCAAAGGTATCAGGCACATACTGAAGTGGTGCCTTTTGATATTTTGGGATTTTTCTAATTTTTATTTTTTATTTTTTTTATGGAATGACGTTGGACAGACTCAGTTGGGGATGGGGTTCGTTTCCGGGGCAGAATTCGAAAACCATTCAGTGTATTTGATCGAAACTTGGCAAAGCTATCATGCACATAATGAAGTGGTGCCTTTCAAATTTTGGGATTTTTCTAATTTTTATTTTTTATTTTTTTTATGGAATGAAGTTGGACATAGACTCAATTGGGCATGAGGTTCATTTCTGGGGCAGAATTAGAAAAACATTCAATGTATTTGATCGAAACTTGGCATTCATATGGATGCGACCATGGTGGATCTTTTGTGGGTAAACAATGTATGCTTCTTAAAGAACATTCAACTGTTGACTCATTACATACAGAATTGCAATAGTGGTTACTTTACAGACAGCTGCCGGGGAGATATGTCATCTTTCTGATGACTCTTGTTCTCTAATGTGCCTTTTCCTGCAGAAGTCTAAATAACTCTTATACATATAGTTGTATATCATTGTCATATGTTTGTCAATATTACACTGAATGAAGCACTTTACAATTGTTTTTGAAATAGTCGCAACTGATATTGAAGGTCAAATTAGCTTTCAATGTCTTTCAGTAAAAATGTTCACAGTAACTGAGGAACAGCTCTCTGTAGTGTGATGAAATCTGGTACATGTCACCCTCAGAGTGAGGCATATTGTGTTTCAAACTTAAATGAAGCTGGTATGCTCATAACAAGTACTTGTACCTTTACAAATAATCATATTATCATCTCACTAGGACCAAAGGCCCAAGTGAGCACACAGTCGATGAGTGGAAGTCTGAACATGAAATTTAGGGATATCATCATGCATGTATTAGAACTGATGTTTGTTCATTAAACAGCTTAACATCTAAAAAGAATTATAGATGAAATTGAAAAAAAAATTCTTCTCCAAAAGTACATGCCAATAGATCTCAACTTCAAGGGGATATTTACAACTAAAATGACACAGAATACTACTACAGCTATCTGATATGCCCAGGCTAACATTATTTACCAGAAATAAGACATCTCGAAATTGCATCCGGATACCTGCCGGATACCTTCAGCAATGTTCAATTTTCATGGTTAGTTTCCAATATATATTTAGGTGTTTCACACTTAATTGAACAAAATGCACCCCCCAAATTGTGACATGTTTTTGGAAACTCAGAATGAGGTATCCGGTGCCGGATCCTTGGTATTCGGTGCCGGATCCTTGGACACCCAGATTGAGGTATCCGGTGAGGTATCCGGTGCCGGATACCCGGATTCCAGGTGGCATACTTTCAGGTGAGGTGTCCATGCCGGATACCACGGATCTGGTATTTTTCTGGATATATTAGCTATTTGTTTGTTTATTGTAATCTTCAATCCTACCAATCCAGTTCGGAATCTTAAAATTCGCGGTCTGATTTAATCAATATGTATTTTAAAAATAGCGCCTACAGGGAAGGTGGTTAGTAAACACACAACTAAATATCTATATAGATACTTCTCCTATTAATTACATAAGCAGTATGCAAAATGTTAAATTGCATCATCAAATCAAGAAGTACATGTTTGATGTAAATTACAAATAATTCGTAGTTTGATAAGCTACACCCGGACAAGCGTATTTAATAGTTACTTTTGAATTCAATCGTTTTGTTTGTGTTATTAATAAACTGTAAAGATATGTTACTGTCATGGAAATTCCAACTGTATGCAGTCCCTTCTAACCAAAGCAGTAAGAAGCTTGCAACATTTGTTTTGATGCTCTACATCACCATGGCTTTCGCTGTTTCATTGCAACTGCTCAGATAGTATTTATACAAAGCGCCATAACAACATGTAGATTGTATTCTGAATACAACTTTCGCTCATTTTCAAGGACAGCACACACATTTGCATTTCAATACAGTGCACACTGTCTACCCCTTGATCCCGTTAATGAACGCTTTGACCAAAATTGATACTCCTGCTTATTTGTTTCGCTGCGTGTTTTTAAAATGCAAATTGAAATACAGCCAGCCAATTCCAGATATTATGGTACTTCAAATGGCCATCAAACCCTTTCGTGGCAGCCCAAATGATACATTCCCGTGAAACAATAACTCGGGTAAGTGACATTTTGTAGGAGATATCAAGCATAAAATCCCTCCTCTTATCATCATGTCCGGTTTCCTCAGGAACTTAATACACATTTCAGTAGTTGATATCTTAGCTTGAAGTAAAACGCAATATCATTTAAGTGCTTGGATATTGGTCTACAACACGTACTATGTCCAGAGTTTACAATATGGAGAAACATAGATCACTCTTCCATTGTGAACATTCAATTCAGTTTTCAGATTCTCAAACAAATTTCAAGGCGTAAATAAATATGACAAGATTTTATTGAACCAATTCCATTGGTTTGAGAATATACATAAATAGCCAGCATCTGACTGCAGGTGATAATAACTCAATAATAGCCGATACCTGAAACAAAAAAATAGTAGAATAAAGTTGGGATATATGGATAAGTCACAACGAAGTCTTGAAACTAGCTGCATGATAAGCTAAACCAAATATTAGAGAAAGCAGAGAATAATTTTAAAGATGTTTTGTAAATGTCATCAGCTTTGTGGCGTAAAATAATAATACCACATAGGTAAATTATATAATTTTGCAAACGAGACTGAAAGTGGGATACGATAAACAAATGATATCATATTTTGTGAAATACCTTTTCCCAATCCCATTGCGTATCCTCCAATTCCGCCGTAGAGACCACCATAGCCTCCAAGTCCTCCGTACAGACCTCCCATGCCTCCGTATAGACCTCCCACGCCTTCGTATAGACCTCCCATGCCTCCGTATAGACCTCCCACGCCTCCGTATAGACCTCCCATGCCTCCGTACAGACCTCCATAGCCTCCGTACAGACCTCCAAGGCCTCCGTACAATCCACCCATTCCGTAGCCAATTCCGCCCAGTCCTCCTTTCAACCCGCCAATTCCACCATACAGACCGGTAGGCTCTGCAAAGGCGGTAACAGCCAGGCAGGCAACAAGAGCGGCGACTATCTTCATCATTTTGAGTATCTATTGAGTAACGTGAAAATCGTTGTCAAGAAAGGGAAATAGCATGTTATCGTTACTCATCTGGTAAATTCAGTTCACACCACTCATTGTGAATTATGTTATCAGTTTTACTTTCACCTGCATTCATATATTTCCCAATTTACAAGAAAGTTTTATGTTACATATTCGTACTTTTGTGAATTGGCTCAACATAAAGATTGAAAACAGCCAGATGCGCAGCAGATGAATCAAACATTAAAAGTATACATATATATCACAAGCAAACCTTAAAATAGTACTTACAGTTTGGTCTTGACTCGTATCTGTGTCTCAACGGCAGGTGAAGATAAGAGATGATGGAACAGTTTCCCCCATCCTTTATATATACCATTTGTGAATTATACGTGATTGATTTACCTTGGGCTGGCCACTTCCAGGTAAGTAACGCACCTCAGTTTAATGGTGTAAAGTAAGCATTCTTTTCGCATCAAAGGGCCCGAGGTTATCACCCTACGGGTACACATGCGAGCTGGTATACATGAACATCGATTAAGGAAGTACAAGACAACGTATATAAAGGTGGCAAACAGACACACTCTCTCTGGCATCGTCTAACTGCATTTCAAACAGTCCTAGATACTCAACGTTTAACCTATATCAAGTAAATATTCGATAACGGTCTGAAAAGTGTGTATCCAGTAAATATATGATGAGGGAGCAACGTACATCAGACATTATAATGCATCTGTGTGATACGACATAACAAGAGACCAGAAAACTGACGCAACACACTAGTACAGCCTTACCACAGTACAGCAGTAGCACTGTACCGCACGGGGTCAACTATGCTAACCGTTTCCGTGTAATACAGCAGCCTGCTCACAAGAAAATAGCTTCTGCTGAATATACTGCAGAAGTCCCCACATACTACATTATTCTCCCCGAATTTTATTTATCTTACTGCACAATAACAATAAACTACAACAGCTTTATTTCCTAACTGATAGGTACATATATTGGTTTCTTCTCACAAAGGGACTGTCACTATGAATACTCACAACACCTGTTTATGCGTGTAATATCTGTTAAAAGCCTAAAGTACACCAATGTCTTCTGAAAACATGATTGACATATGAACAACAGCTTGTTTACTCGCTTCTTTGTTGACTTGTCTTTGTATGTGTTTGTGACGGAGGAACCGTTGGGGCAGGATACGCTTACTTTTTGGCAACCGCCAGGTAACATCACTATCTGGTAGTCATTCATACGCACATGCGTGTGATCATTAAAGTCGAAATCGTACAATGGTCTCTGCTTCGAGCAGAGGTTTCGAATGATTCTGAAAAGGGTTATGTGGCTTTTATTTGCAACTGCGTTTCTTGAGAGAACTCTCTTATTTTCAACATATCATCTTGATAATTGTACACTTCATTATCAAGGCATTTGTAATAATACGAGCATCACTAAATTTGTCATCTCAATTTCTATACATGACGCCTGAATATTGATATAATAATTATAGAATGATGACCCTTTAACTACATAAATTGTTCTAAAACATATACTGAATATCAGTGATGTCACCAGGTGTTAATGAATAGTTTATATTTGTATATATTTGTTAGGTGTTTCATGAGCTCCTCCGTCAGTTCCATCGTGTGCCAGATTGGGAGAATGTTGTCTTTTGACAATGTCTCAGCCATTCATACATTTGCATATATACTTAATCACTGTTGCAAATAACTCACTTTAACGTGTTTTAATCTTGGGGTGAGTCTTTGGTTCTAAACATTAGAAGAAAGAAGAAAGTATATAAATCGCCTCTACCCTTTACGTATGCCCTTGACATGATGAGGCATTAGTGACAGTGATAACTGTGTTCTTTTAAGGCGTGTTTAAACCAAAACTCATACCAAGAATAAAACACGCGCAAATCAGTTTGATAATGTGTAACTATATAAGGGTTTCCCAGAAAAACCGTACATCTAAAAGTAAAGACGTGTGTTTTAAGAAGAAAATGCTCTTAAAGTATAACACAAAGGTGTTTTCAAAGATAGACATGATCAAACGACTTGTTTTTACAGTCTGGTTGTTGTTATAAAGACTTATGACAAGCTTTAAAGTTGGACCATTTATTCCGCTGAATTTCACTCTCTACAGTTACCAAATGCAATCTCCTTTGTATTGATAAATGATTGTCACTTTTGCGTTGTAATCAAACAATAGGGATATATTAGCTATTTGTTTGTTTATTGTAATCTTCAATCCTACCAATCCAGTTCGGAATCTTAAAATTCGCGGTCTGATTTAATCAATATGTATTTTACAAATAGCGCCTACAGGGAAGGTGGTTAGTAAACACACAACTAAATATCTATATAGATACTTCTCCTATTAATTACATAAGCAGTATGCAAAATGTTAAATTGCATCATCAAATCAAGAAGTACATGTTTGATGGAAATTACAAATAATTCGTAGTTTGATAAGCTACACCCGGACAAGCGTATTTAATAGTTACTTTTGAATTCAATCGTTTTGTTTGTGTTATTAATAAACTGTAAAGATATGTTACTGTCATGGAAATTCCAAATGTATGCAGTCCCTTCTAACCAAAGCAGTAAGAAGCTTGCAACATTTGTTTTGATGCTCTACATCACCATGGCTTTCGCTGTTTCATTGTAGCAGCTCAGATAGTATTTATACAAAGCGCCATAACAACATGTAGATTGTATTCTGAATACAACTTTCGCTCATTTTCAAGGACAGCACACACATTTGCATTTCAATACAGTGCACACTGTCTACCCCTTGATCCCGTTAATGAACGCTTTGACCAAAATTGATACTCCTGCTTATTTGTTTCGCTGCGGTTTTTTTAAAATGCAAATTGAAATACAGCCAGCCAATTCCAGATATTATGGTACTTCAAATGGCCATCAAACCCTTTCGTGGCAGCCCAAATGATACATTCCCGTGAAACAATAACTCGGGTAAGTGACATTTTGTGGGAGATATATCAAGCATAAAATCCCTCCTCTTATCATCATGTCCGGTTTCCTCAGGAACATAATACACATTTCAGTAGTTGATATCTTAGCTTGAAGTAAAACGCAATATCATTTAAGTGCTTGGATATTGGTCTACAACACGTACTATGTCCAGAGTTTACAATATGGAGAAACATATATCACTCTTCCATTGTGAACATTCAATTCAGTTTTCAGATTCTCAAACAAATTTCAAGGCGTAAATAAATATGACAAGATTTTATTGAACCAATTCCATTGGTTTGAGAATATACATAAATAGCCAGCATCACACTGCAGGTGATAATAACTCAATAATAGCCGATACCTGAAACAAAAAAATAGTAGAATAAAGTTGGAATATATGGATAAGTCACAACGAAGTCTTGAAACTAGCTGCATGATAAGCTGAACCAAATATTAGAGAAAGCAGAGAATAATTTTAAAGATGTTTTGTAAATGTCATCAGCTTTGTCGCGTAAAATAATAATACCACATAGGTAAATTATATAATTTTGCAAACGAGACTGAAAGTGGGATACGATAAACAAATGATATCATATTTTGTGAAATACCTTTTCCCAATCCTATTCCGTATCCTCCAATTCCGCCGTAGAGACCACCATAGCCTCCAAGTCCTCCGTACAGACCTCCCATGCCTCCGTATAGACCTCCCATGCCTCCGTATAGACCTCCCACGCCTCCGTATAGACCTCCCATGCCTCCGTACAGACCTCCATAGCCTCCGTACAGACCTCCAAGGCCTCCGTACAATCCACCCATTCCGTAGCCAATTCCGCCCAGTCCTCCTTTCAACCCGCCAATTCCACCATACAGACCGGTAGGCTCTGCAAAGGCGGTAACAGCCAGGCAGGCAACAAGAGCGGCGACTATCTTCATCATTTTGAGTATCTATTGAGTAACGTGAAAATCGTTGTCAAGAAAGGGAAATAGCATGTTATCGTTACTCATCTGGTAAATTCAGTTCACACCACTCATTGTGAATTATGTTATCAGTTTTACTTTCACCTGCATTCATATATTTCCCAATTTACAAGAAAGTTTTATGTTACATATTCGTACTTTTGTGAATTGGCTCAACATAAAGATTGAAAACAGCCAGATGCGCAGCAGATGAATCAAACATTAAAAGTATACATATATATCACAAGCAAACCTTAAAATAGTACTTACAGTTTGGTCTTGACTCGTATCTGTGTCTCAACGGCAGGTGAAGATAAGAGATGATGGAACAGTTTCCCCCATCCTTTATATATACCATTTGTGAATTATACGTGATTGATTTACCTTGGGCTGGCCACTTCCAGGTAAGTAACGCACCTCAGTTTAATGGTGTAAAGTAAGCATTCTTTTCGCATCAAAGGGCCCGAGGTTATCACCCTACGGGTACACATGCGAGCTGGTATACATGAACATCGATTAAGGAAGTACAAGACAACGTATATAAAGGTGGCAAACAGACACACTCTCTCTGGCATCGTCTAACTGCATTTCAAACAGTCCTCGATACTCAACGTTTAACCTATATCAAGTAAATATTCGATAACGGTCTGAAAAGTGTGTATCCAGTAAATATATGATGAGGGAGCAACATACATCAGACATTATAATGCATCTGTGTGATACGACATAACAAGAGACCAGAAAACTGACGCAACACACTAGTACAGCCTCACCACAGTACAGCAGTAGCACTGTACCACACGGGGTCAATTATGCCAACCGTTTCCGTGTAATACAGCAGCCTGCTCACAAGAAAATAGCTTCTGCTGAATATACTGCAGAAGTCCCCACATACTACATTATTCTCCCCGAATTTTATTTATCTTACTGCACAATAACAATAAACTACAACAGCTTTATTTCCTAACTGATAGGTACATATATTGGTTTCTTCTCACAAAGGGACTGTCACTATGAATACTCACAACACCTGTTTATGCGTGTAATATCTGTTAAAAGCCTAAAGTACACCAATGTCTTCTGAAAACATGATTGACATATGAACAACAGCTTGTTTTCTCGTCTTTGTTGACTTGTCTTTGTATGTGTTTGTGACGGAGGAACCGTTGGGGCAGGATATGCTTACTTTTTGGCAACCGCCAGGTATCATCACTATCTGGTAGTCATTCATACGCACATGCATGTGATCATTAAAGTCGAAATCTTTCAATGGTCTCTGCTTCGAGCAGAGGTTTCGAATGATTCTGAAAAGGGTTATGTGGCTTTTATTTGCAACTGCGTTTCTTGAGAGAACTCTCTTATTTTCAACATATCATCTTGATAATTGTACACTTCATTATCAAGGCATTTGTAATAATACGAGCATCACTAAATTTATCTCAATTTCTATAGATAATGCCTGAATATTGATATAATAATTATAGAATGATGACCCTTTAACTACATAAATCGTCAACGCCAGAGAATAATCAGGCTCCATTATCTGCTGAAACAGATTTCATTGGGTGTAAAAGGCAAGATTGTGCTAAAACATATACTGAATATCAGTGATGTCACCAGGTGTTAATGAATAGTTTATATTTGTATATATTTGTTGGGTGTTTCATGAGCTTCTCCGTCAGTTCCGTCATGTGCCAGATTGGGAGAATGTTGTCTTTTAACAAGGTCTCGGCCATTCATACATTTGCATATATACTTAATCACTGTTGCAAATAACTCACTTTAACGTGTTTTAATCTTGGGGTGAGTCTTTGGTTCTAAACATTAGAAGAAAGAAGAAAGTATATAAATCGCCTCTACCCTTTACGTATGCCCTTGACATGATGAAGCAGTAGTGATAGTGATGACTGTGTTCTTAAAAGGCGTGTTTAAACCAAAACTCATACAAAGAATAAAACGGGCGCAAATCAGTTTGACAATGTGTAACTATATAAGGGTTTCCCAGAAAAACCGTACATCTAAAAGTAAAGACGTGTGTTTTAAGAAGAAAATGCTCTTAAAGTATAACACAAAGGTGTTTTCAAAGATAGACATGATCAAACGACTTGTTTTTACAGTCTGGTTGTTGTTATAAAGACTTATGACAAGCTTTAAAGTTTGACCATTTATTCCGCTGAATTTCACTCTCTACATTTACCAAATGCAATCTCCTTTGTATTGATAAATGATTGTCACTTTTGCGTTGTAATCAAACAATAGGGATATATTAGCTATTTGTTTGTTTATTGTAATCTTCAATCCTACCAATCCATTTCGGAATCTTAAAATTCGCGGTCTGATTTAATCAATATGTATTTTACAAATAGCGCCTACAGGGAAGGTGGTTAGTAAACACACAACTAAATATCTATATAGATACTTCTCCTATTAATTACATAAGCAGTATGCAAAATGTTAAATTGCATCATCAAATCAAGAAGTACATGTTTGATGGAAATTACAAATAATTCGTAGTTTGATAAGCTACACCCGGACAAGTGTATTTAATAGTTACTTTTGAATTCAATCGTTTTGTTTGTGTTATTAATAAACTGTAAAGATATGTTACTGTCATGGAAATTCCAACTGTATGCATTCCCTTCTAACCAAAGCAGTAAGAATCTTGCAACATTTGTTTTGATGCTCTACATCACCATGGCTTTCGCTGTTTCATTGCAGCAGCTCAGATAGTATTTATACAAAGCGCCATAACAACATGTAGATTGTATTCTGAAGAAAATGCTCTTAAAGTATAACACAAAGGTGTTTTCAAAGATAGACATGATCAAACGACTTGTTTTTACAGTCTGGTTGTTGTTATAAAGACTTATGACAAGCTTTAAAGTTGGAGGATTTATTCCGCTGATTTTCACTCTCTTCAGTTACCATATGCAATTTCCTTTGTATAAATGATTGTCACTTTTGTGTTGTAATCAAACAATAGGGATATATTAGCTATTTGTTTGTTTATTGTAATCTTCAATCCTACCAATCCAGTTCGGAATCTTAAAATTCGCGGTATGATTTAATTAATATGGAACATTTGGGGTAGGATACGCTCACTTTCTTGCAACCGCCAGGTATCATCACTATCTGGTAGTCATTCATACGCACATGCGTGTGATCATTAAAGTCGGAATCGTACAATGGTCTCTGCTTCGAGTAGAGGTTTCGAATGATTCTGAAAAGGGTTATGTTGCATTTGTTTGCAACTGCGTTTCTTGAGAGAACTCTCTTATTTTCAACATATCATCTTGATAATTGTACACTTGATTATCGAGGAATTTGTGAAAATACGAGCATCACTAAATTTGTTATCACAATTTCTATAGATAACGCCTGAATATTGATATAATAATCATTCAATGATGACTCCAGAGAATAATCAGGCTCGATTATATGCTGAAACAGATTTCATTGGGTGTAAAAGGCAAGATTGTGCTAAAACATATACTGAATATCAGTGATGTCACCAGGTGTTAATGAATAGTTTATATTTTTATATGTTTGTTGGATGTTCCATCGTGTGCCAAAGTGGGAGAATGTTGTCTTTTGACAATGTCTCAGCCATTCACATATTTGCACGTAACAGTCGTATTAGCATATAACACGTCCCATTTTAATTCTGGAAACCCAATAGTCAAGAAACTCTACGGTCTTTGCCCAGTCTCGGTCAAAGTTGTTTACAAAATTAAACATGCTGTTTTCATGGGAACATACTAAGAAAGAAAAAATGAAAAAGAAAATGTTAAAAAACTCAATATTTACACTATGTCGCCATGGGCCTACCCATGGGCCTGCCTAAGGGCGAGAATATTTTCCTTTGCTCAAGACTGATGTTTTTGTTTCCCAAATACATAAATGTAGTTCTTTCAAGCATCATGACACAAAATTTAACTCATTTTAACCTAATTCAACGATTTTATAGCGATATTGAAATATTTCGCCTATGGGCGAGAAAACGTTTGGCCAATTGGCGAGAATATTTTCCTTTGTTCAAAACTCGTGCTTTTGTTTCGCAAATACATAAAGGTGTTCTTAGAAGTTTCATGACATATAATTTAACTCACTTTATTTTAATTCAACTATTGTACGGCGTTATTGAAATATTTCACTCTGGACGAGAAAGTTTGGCCCATGGGGCGAGAATATTTCCCTTTGCTCAACAGTTTCAGTTTCAAAAATACGTAAAGGTGTGTCCACAAGCATGACACATGATTTAACTCATTTTTACTTAATTCAACTAATTTGTGGCGTTATCAAAATATTTCCGTCAGTCCCTTTAAAGCATTTACTAATTGTTTGCAAATTATATTGTATCATGTGAAATATACTTTATATTATATCCTTACATTACTATTTAAAAAGGGCCTTGGTTTGAATGTTTACTTTATAGAAGTTTTACAAATTTTACCTTTTATCATATTGTAACGATCTTTAATGAACCCGGCCCTAACTCTCAAAACGTTTTGATAGTTTATCATACGAATTCATGCGCGTGTACTCCAATTCATTGGCGTTATTTTCCACAACATTAAAGTTTAGTTAGTTTCTTTATCATTTCACATTTTATGTCTCGATGATACATCACACTGGGCAACTAAGTGACACTAGGTATGCACTATACAGGTACACGTGCGCGTATCTTAATGGAAAAACCCGATTCGTCTTTCATTGCATAACGTCTGGCTGAATATCTCACATTCTAACGAAATCTCGAAATAATTATTGAATTATATGCGGTGTCGAACTGACCAATGGGAATTATGTTTAAAGGCGATTGAGGAAAACGAAAGCAACTTTTAAATGCGTTGCCACTTTTGGTATGAAAATGGGTTCAGAAAAAAAAAAACATCCTTCTTATAAAAATTCTCATATTCTCTTTAGTACGATGTATTTAATTACAGTGTCAGTCTTATTTACAGGTGATTCTACAATATCTGCTGTCGGTCAATTACAATCTGCCACACCACGCGTGAATAAACAGTTATGCAGGTGTTGCTGTGGGCAAATACCTACCCTGTATATATATACATTGTGGATACATGTATTTGTTTGATAGGTATTACATATTTTCGTTAATATGTTGATATATTAAGCACAAAGACACAAAAAGTTTATGAAAGATGAATTAGTGCCTTGATATATGCCTTGAGAACGAGTTTTGTATTTTCTCCCCGATCCTGATACGTATCATCGTTTAACTGGTCATTGTGAGTATGTTGTGAGGCGATATCAAAGGCGCCGCCCAATTTACACAGTGTCGTCCGTTTAGCGTGAACTCCCACCCCACCCTGCCAGTAAGAGTTATCTAATCGGTACACAACTATCTTTGATGAGGTGTCATCTCATCATCATCTTTTATTCCAATAAGACCGCTCACAGCGGTACATGGTGTACAGTTACAATATGTAGCAAATATATTACAGAGGCTGTTGACATATGTTTACAGCATTAAATATACAATGGATAAATTTACTCAGTTTTCTTAAAGTTGAAATCTTTGGGCAAGTCATTAACTGTTGAAGCTTATAATAGTTTGGATAAGTATAGTAATATTCTTGGAGATATTGTTCTCGTTCATTATTAAAATATGGACATTTGAGCAGGTAGTGGTATTCATCTCCCACAGAGGAATTGCATAAATGACAAATGGTATATTTTTTCCACCTCCCTGTTTCTACAGGTAGAAAATGATTAGTTGTTCGAAATTTTAGCAAGGGAATGGAGATATTTACACTATAAGATAAATATTGTTCCAGACTAAAGTTGGGTTTTATACAACTATAAAATATACCTTTTGATGATGCCGTTTGGGCACTGTGCCAATTTTGAAGAAAATGGTCCTTTAATCTGTGTTCCACTAGATTTAATAATAACGCTTTACTTTTTACTGTCTGATTGTGCCAGACATAACTTAAACCACAGCTATCCAGAATGTTTTTGACATATAACAACCAAGGTGAATGAAAAATGTTATTACAGTGTTTTTTATATGAAGTCTTATACATGACAACAGAGAGCTTATTTACATTTTGTGACAATATCAGGTTGCACCAAAAGGCCAATACTCGTTTTTTAACAATAATATCGAGTGGTAGGCGACCTGTCTCGCCATATAGCATATAAGTGGGTGTGCTCTTACGTAATCTTAAACATAATTTTTAAAATAACTTGTGGACATTTTCAATGATAGAAAAGTCTGTAAAACCCCAGACTTCACAACAATATAGAAGAATTGAGACAACCATGTGGTCGAACGCAATAAATAAACAATCTAATGGTAGATTTAAGTTTCTAGCTTTGGATAACAAATGATACATAGCTTTAAGTCCTTGTTCCTTAAGAGATATAATAAATATGGCTTGGTTAAATTTTCGGTTCATGTGAAACTTTATACCTAGATAAGTGTGACAATCACAATTATCTAGTTCAACATTATGAATTTTAAAAACATACTTTTTCTTACGCAGAATAATTGCAGAAGTGCCAAAGATAATAACCTTTGTTTTTCGCATATTTATCTTGAGTTCCCATTCAGTGCAGTATTTCTCGAAATTATCTAAACAGTGCTGTAGACCTTCAGGGGATTCAGCAAAGAGCACCGTATCATCAGCGTATAAAAGAAGGAAAAGTTTAAGTGTACCAATGTTGATACCATCACAATTATTAGATTGCAAATAGGTTCCTATGTCGTTAAAAAAAATAGCAAATAACAAAGGCGACAGATTTTCTCCTTAACGGACAGCATTATCACAGTTGAAAAAACCAGATATTTGACCGTTTAGACAAATACATGACTTAATATCATTGTACATATTCCTTATAAGAGTAAATAATTTTCCTGAAATACCATAGCTTACAAGTTTAAGCCACAGTCCGTTCCTCCACACATTATCAAAGGCTTTTTGAAAATCGACAAAAACACAAAATAATTTTTTACCTGAATATTTCAATAGTTCAATGATACTATTCAAAACGTAGACATTATCAACAGTAGAGTATCTTTACGGAATCCGGCTTGAGCTTCAGATAGTATTTCATTACTTTCAACATAACGTGTTAAACGCAGATTAATAACACTTGTAAACAATTTCCCTAGGCAGGATAAAATGGTTATTGGTCTATAGTTTTCTGGTTTGGAAACATCCCCCGTTTTCTTATAAATTGGTTTGATCATTCTCATTAACCAGGGTTCAGGCAAATGTCCTGTCTGTAAAATTAGATTAAACAGTTCGCAATACAATTTTAAAAGAATAGATTTGGTTTAAATAATATATTCATTTTCAATCATGTCTATACCTGATGCTTTCTTATTTTTAAGTTTATTAATTGCTTCTTCTATTTCTTTAGTGTCAAAGCTTTTGTTGAGATCATTATCAATGTCGTTTGGCTGGGTTACAAAAACAGTCACTTTCATCTGTAGCACTATTAATGTCTTTAAAGTAATTATAAAGTTCATCAAATGAGACATTCTTGGAGCTAGGGCCAGGTTTATCTTTAAAATATTTCCAAAAACCTTTCACATCGTGACGGGCCATATAAGAAAACATGCCTTTCATAAAATGCACATGGTTTAAATACTTTTTCTTTAAGATTCTTTTGTAGTCTTTATTAACTTGTTGTAACACAACCTTATCTAGAGGGTTTTTTAAAACTTTAAATTTTCTTCTTTTTTCCCTGTATATTCTTTTCATATTACGACAGTCTTGGTCATACCATTTATGAAAGTTATTTTTAGGCTTGAACTTATGAGCTGTTTTTTTTTTAGTACCGAACACATCACCAGCTGTATTCACAAACAATGTGGTTAACTCTGATACAACATTATCGATAACAGCAACTGGGTCACCTCGACCCTCACTAGCAGCACTTGCTTTTTCTGTCATGCTGTTGATGCGCGCGAGGTCAACACCTGTCACGAACTGTTGTCGTTTGTCCATATCGAATCGTCGTGGCTTCCTCTCGTTTGAGGTGTGTCAGGTAGCTCTTGCCAAGTGTCAGCTGCCTGTACCTCAGGTAGTAAAGTCAGTTGGAGGGGACAGTGAGCATCACTATATAAACAATCAAAGTCCAAGATTTGAAAGCCTTTGGTTAAAGGGATAGCTTCATACGATGACACGACATAATCAATAACACTACAGTCTTTACAGGTGACAGCACCGATGTTTTTATCTTTTCCCAATCTTCCGTTTAATATAAGAAGAGGTAAAATTTACACATTTCAATGAGTTGACGACCATGTCTATTTGGTTCAGACCTGTCTTGAGAGAATACTCGTATGGGCATTAAAATCTCCTAAAAGATAGAAATATCTTGTAATATCTCGTATATTAAGAATATCACTTGACAGATCCCGAAAATGACTGTCGCTTGCGTACCTAGAGTTAACAGGTGGGATATAAACAAATCCAATACAAAGATCACTATCTGTATTTAGCATTTCTTTATTGATACGTATTCACAAGGATATATCATTGTCAGATGGGACAACAGTAACATAAGGTGCTATTTCATTTTTAATGAGAATTCCTAGACCTCCTAACCTTCGACCAGTCGTGTTTCTATTTTTGAGAATAACAGTATAATCTTTGATGTTTATACTAACTTCCAACTCATCTGTTTTGGTTTCTTGTAGACCAATAATATCACAGGAATTGGGGAGTTTATGAAACTCTGGATATTTTAACTTACTACGAAATCCACAAACATTTAGAGATAAAACTTTCAATTGTTTGTTATTGGGGTTACTTTGTACACTTACTTCACTGGATATTAATCCATTTCTTTCATCCAAGCTACTGGTATCAGAGACTGTATTAACACTTGTATTATGGTAAACTAAGGGCAAATTATTATTTCTATTAGATTGGTTTTCTGATTGTTCAGCATTGACAGTAGGCTGTGGGTAGTGTCCGCTGTGAGTGTCCTATGTTCTCGAGTTCGAAGTATCCATTGAAGGGTGTACACTGAGTGGAGAACGGGTGGTCATGGTGAACTCTTTCCTGGGTGGGGGTGGTCGGTATGGGGGAGAGGTATCCGGAAAGAACTGTTTGCCATCAATGTAGATTCTGTCCACAACAATACGGCACTTCTTGTTACCTGTTCTGGCTTGTCTCATCAAAGGGTACAGAACCAACTTCCGGTACTCTCTCACGGCATCGGGGAACTGCTCTGCAACTGTGTATGGAGAACCTTTCAACTTTCCATATGCAGCGTATCTCACCTCGTCTCTATCTTTTACTTACCGAAATCGGGCAATGGTTGGTCTGGGCTTGGGATTACCTCCCTTGAATCCCCCCAGACGGTGAACTTTCTCTATATGAGCATCGGATATATCAATTTTTTGTTTAATGAAGTCAGTCAAGACAGTAGTTGTATCTTCTGTAGGGGAGCTTGTTTCAGTGATGTTCATGAATAGTAAATTTGCGGCCATTGAACGCACCTGTAAATTAATCACTTCTTCTTTCAATTGCAACTGATGAAACTGCAATAATTCGAAATTCTTAGACTGTAAGTTGTCCTGTACATCTTTTATTTTTTCTTCTAGTTCCGCTTTCTCTTTCCGCCAATCTTCAAACTGCAAATTCATAAAGTTGACACTTTTCTCCAAGTCTGACACTGAAGTTTTCATGGTCTCAATTAATTGCACTTTGTGGTCAAGAGTACACAAATGCACTTGTCAGTGTTGAAGGAGTTTGAAATACGTCCGCCACTGGCCACAGAAATCCTCAAAGTATAGTAAAAATCAACAAGACCAATGCCGTACAAATAACGGCTGTCAATCTGTCTGCTACAGCTACCATACCATCATCCCTGTCACAACTGGAGTATCAACGGCTTATTGAAAATATTATTTGTAAAAAGTTCATTAACAGACTAACATATGCCGTATACAGTCCTCAACTGGATGTTACATTCCTTATATCAGCTAACGGCCCTGTTTGTGAAAATATGCACTAGACATAAGATTTAAAGACTTATCAAATCAATTTTAAGACAGCATAGGCCATAAAACCGAAAAAGATATGTCTTGGTATCATCGCTTGTGTATTAGATTATGGTAATGACCTGAAATGTTATAATGTTAAACATTAAAGTGTTTAATAATACTTGGGAACATGAGCAATACGATGTAGCAACGTAAACATGCATGGAATGGAATAGGGAAAAAGGGAGAAAACAAATTGAAAAGGATTTTAATATAAAACAACTAAACAACTTGCCTGAACACAAGCGGTACCCAAACTTGTTTGACAGTTTTTAGTGTGTTGTAGACTGTCGAATGGGACTCATGTGTGTGCGTAGGGTACACATATCTATTGCGAGTTTTAGTATTCATACACTTTCTCTTTTTGATTTAATATGATTTCTATTTTCGTACATGATATGATTTCATTTTTATCTTTGGCTGATCTGTTTAAATATGTTCGAGTAGCTGTCAGTCCCTCATAAATTGATATAGTTCTGCCTCGCTATTGCATCTCTTGACACAAGGAGATCTACAACAGATAGCGGATCTAACTGCAATTCTTGTTTTAACCAATCCCGGGTTTGACATTCCAGTAACTGGATTCAGGTTGAGTGAAAGATAGGCATACCTCGTCATAGTGATTGTTGTAAATTCCTCAAAGGTTTGTTTGTTGTTTAACTCCGCACTCAGCAATATTCCAGCTATACGGCGGTCTCTTAATAATCGAGTGATGCAAACAGGTGTCCGCGAAAAAGCGAGTGTGTCCTGCCCTAACGGTGGCACCAATCACAAACACATGCAAAGGCAAGTCAAAAGTTCACCTAAAAACACGGGAAGACAAGGGTAAAGCAGGAAGCACCCACTCAAACAAAGAAACCCAATTACTTTCACCATTTTCCTGACCTTGTGGAATCCCGACAGGGCGCTAATATATCACACTTTACCACTAATACGATCAAACCGCTTAGCATATGCTAGCTAATACATCTCTTTCAGTCTTCCTCCCCCCTTTACTCCCCATCCTGTGAAGATCCGGGTCAGAAATGGCCTTCAGCAACCCATGCATGTAACAGGCTACAAACAAATTAAATTCATTTCGTTTCACAAGATGTAAATGGAAGACGGAAAGGAGACATTCAGTTCCACGATCAGCTGTTTGATGGAGAGTGTTACATATCCCAGTATTGGACTCCGCGAAACATTGAATCAAACATCCTGATCCTGACTGAAATCCTTACATGACGAGAGTGTTCACTTTTCTTCAATGCGTCAACAGTAAAGTAGGATAGATCGGGCTGAATTTTTCAGATATATAGTCCTGTGCTTTCTGAAATCGTTTCGCAGTTCGGTTGCATTTAGGGTCTGGTGAATTTATGAAGGCACATAATATGTTTTACTAACATGCGTCTCCCTAATGGAGAATAGAGTTTGTTTTACAGAAACAACAGAAATACAGAACAACAGATGAATTGAGTGAGTGAGTGAGTTGGGTTTAACGCCGCTTGTAACAGTATTCCAATTATATCGCGGGATGTCAGCTTAATGTAAGAGGAAAGCCCGAAGTGATGTAGGTCTAAGAAGTTTACCAGTTCGGTGAAACCCACGAGCACGGGTATGGTGCTGACAAACCTAGAAGCATAATCGGGGCGAACCGGGATTCGAACCAACAATCATGGGTTTCTGGCGTGCCCAAGGGACGCAACTCTGCACAGCGAATCGCGGCGCTTTAGACGACTGGGCCACCCGTGTCCCCACAACGGATGAAATATGAAAGTGAGATTAATATTATCTATGTTCACTCGTAATATATTGGACTTGGAAGATGTAGAAACATAAGAAATGATATTCTGTAGAGGTGGTGATGGTGGGTACAGCAGTATGGTACGGTATTATTTCTTCACTAACAGGCACAGTCATAACCGCTCCAACAGATTTCTTGACGTCAATGTTGCCACACATGGAACGAATTTGATTTGTTACCCAAACAAATAGTGAATATGTTCCAGATGTTTGTTGGCCTCAGATTTAAAATTTGCAGTTTGCATTGACCTTTATGTTTGCTAACAGGGTAGTCATCTTTAGCTCAGAGTCTCTATACCCAAGGCAGTCACCCTTCACAATTCGCTCCTGAGACGAACGGAGTTATTAATCATTGGATCAGTTACATTGGCTTCTGTGTTGTGCCGGATGGGACAGCACTTCCCATCAACAGTGGTAAGTGTTTTGCTGTTGTTTAACGCTGCTCTAATATTACATTTATATGACACAACAATCAGGCTGAAACAGTCACGTCTGTGATTAAGAATAAGATCAACGATCCATGATCGGGGTAACAAAACACCCAATCAACCAAGTCCAGGGTCCACTTGCACAAAGCGATCTTAGCGCTACAAGTATTGTAAATCCTTAAGATCGCGATCTTAGGCTTCGGCTAAAATCGTCATCCACTTGCACAAAGCGATTGTTGGCTAAGATCATTGTAAGCTACAATCGAAACTTACAATTGGTCCGGACCAATCTTAAGTAGCTAAGATCGTTGACAAAATGGCGTGCAAGGCTTGGTCTGTTTCACATAAATAATCTGCTTTACGTTCAAACATTGCCTCTTATTTTTGTTAAACTTTATAATTCGAATCGACACTTTAACAACATGAAGAACGCACCACAGGGTTAACGTCAGAAATATCGTTAATTACCATAGTTAAACACGTAACTATCGAGTCGATAGCTAAAAGGAATATTCCCATACGACTCAATACTGAAAGAAATGTGAAACAACATACCTTTTCGCTAAACAAGGGAAGGATAAAAATCAAAGTCGTCCCGCAAGCGATTTGTAAGGTCCGTGACCTTTTCGATTAATCAAGGGCAGCTAATCTTAGTTTACACTCTAGATGGGAGTGGTTTCCCTTTGTATAAGCCCGTAGAGTACAATCTACCTTACCCAGTGTATCAATGTTGAATCGCTGAGCTCCCCTTATATTTCTTTTGGGTCACATTCGTGTCAGTTATTTTGTCTTTAGTTTATCATTAAATTAATCTACACATAAATACAAGCTGAAGAGCAAATCATACATGTTTAAATCTAAAATCAAATGGGACGGGGACGAGCGGTTGAATATCAGAGTTTAAAAGAAAACAAATACAAGTTTTCATCACACAAGCAAATATACATGATGATACATTTTAATTTTTTGCAAAATATCCCATAAATAGCAAAAATAAAATTCACACTTTTAAAATAAATAAATAATAATAATACCCAGTGAATATATATATAAACAATTGCTTTCTAGAAACATTATTCATCATTCTTATTTCCCGTCTATGCGTTTTTGAAAGTTCACGTCTTTCTGCGTTTTGAAATAGTAGTCATAACATCCTTTGTTGTAGCAACGAAACGAAAACATGAGGGATATATTAAGGATTTTACGAAAAGCTCCCCCAAATAGATGACGATCATGCATTTACGCGTTATGGTTTTAGGAAATATTATTATTATTTATTTTAATTTTGATAATAATTGTGTTACTAAATAATGTATTTATTTGTCTTTTTCAATACTTTGAATAAAAACATGAGTAGGTATTTCTCTTGTTGAAATAGAAAACAATTCCTAAATCACGACAGTATTAATGCCGACAAGAATAAATGCCTTCATTCTATTAATCGTTTCCTTCAAAAAATTGGGACCTTTCTTGAAACTGCAAAGTGCGATGGGGGGAGCTAGGTCGGTGTTTCGTGTCGTTACTGGTTCCACTTATTGTATGCGCAGCAAACTATGCGCGTTTGCAGACAACTGTAGACAGGAGTTTAAAATATTCGTACCTCCACCGTTGAAGATTTCAGTCTTAGCTAAGATCGCGATCTTAACTCCGAACCGTTTAGCTACAATCGCGCTAAGATCGGTTTGTGCAAGTGGAATAGGACAATTGTATGTTGATTGTAAAGTTGATTGTAGCCACCTAAGATCGATTGTAACTAAGATTGTTCTGTGCAAGTTGGCCCAGAGCGACACCACACAATCCATTGAGCCACCTCTTACGACACGCATGTGTATGTAACACTGGACTCTGCTCTTCGCAGGGATTTCTTACTATGTTAGAAACGTAGTACGTGTCTCCTACCCGATTAAGAAAACGACACTTTGGTTTAACAGAGGAAATGTCACACTTGATTAAATTTAACTTTTAAATTGGTTACATCATGATACAAATGTGGATCGGTAGAACATTCTTCTACTCAAAGGACGGAGATGAGAAATGTTAGTGACAGGGAAAGATGTACTTATGCTGATTGTCTTGACTGGTGAGACTTTGTTGGGCACTGCAGTCAAGTAATATAGTCATAAATCAAGGATGATGGACATGGCTGCTGGTGAACTTAAAACGTGCAAGAGCTGACATGATCTAGTTTTGAGGGAGATGGGTTTGAGAGAAGTACTCTTGTCACAGACGAAAATGGTCAAGTTTGTATTAGCTTTTCTTACCAATTAAAACAGAATAACAATCACTTTGTACGTTTCTACAAGCAGATGTTGTTTGTCATTTTGTATTTTTGAAACTCATTACAGAAAATAAAAATGAATAAATTACTCTAGGTAAGGAGCAATTTCCCTGATCCTAGTAATCCAACGTTTGAATCCAAACCATCCTTCTATGTTCGATACAAATACAACACATACAAAGGGGTAAACGTGAGAGACCTGCCTCACATGAGGCTTTTTAATTCAAAGCGGCTCACTCAAAACAAATAATTATACTTATTAATACGATTCTGCTGGTCATCTCTTAGTATTAACCTTACTAAAAATATATTTGGCCGCCCACACAAATCCAAAAGTAAATTGCATGGTTTAGTTGTGTACAATTCTCAGTTAAATAATGGAATATATTTAGTTCATAATCCTAGATCGAATGGGAAGAATAATTCAAAGGAACCGTCGACCACGAAAGTATAATCATCTTTTTAAACAATGTATAGCAGTATTTCAATGTACAATTGTCTCCTCTTGGTGGTATTTCTAACAGAGAAATACATCTGTTTTGAATGACGTCTGAAATTCTCCGTGTAGCCAGATAGAATTCGCTTCCACGAAAGGTAACTGAAGTCGTTCTTAATGCAGAGCTTCAAGCTTGAAGGTCTCTCAGAACTCGCCAACATAGTGCCAGTCAAACCTAATAAGCGTCAAAACAGACCAACTTAATTGCCCAAAACACTTTTTTTCCACGTCAAAGGGACTTATGATAAATTGATCAAATGTAAACATAATACGTATCTATATTTCAGTTCCCAAGTCAACATGTTTCACTTTCTTTCTCGGGATTTGTAAGATTTGTATCACACCTCAAACGTAACATAACATAAACAGTCAACAACACTTGGCAACGTTTGGAATCGTTGGCGGCACAGGTACTACTGGACACACCTGAGGTACATACTTGTGTACATCTATTTACCCAACAGAAAGTTTTATACCCACGATTCCTAAATGCGTACCGAACATAGGTCCACGCTGTACGTATTCCTTCTTGAAGAAGGAAATTATTCATCACCAGGGCAGGTATTATGCTGATAACGATAGTATTGTATTCATACCGTTCAGATATGTAAATGTCACATGATTCTAATCACCAGAAATCCTTGCAAACATGCCCATAGATTCATGCCTTCGTCGTATGTTAGCAAAGATAATAACTACAGGTATCAGTTGTATTAATCGCAGGTAGCTCTTGTCCTCTTTACAGAGTGCAGTGGTATTAGTAGCAGGTAGCAATGATAATAGTTACAGGTAGCAGAGGTTGTAATTGCAGGTAGCAATGATAATAGTTACAGGTAGCAGTGGTATTAATTGCAGGTAGCAATGATTATAATTACAGGTAGTGGTGGTATTAATTGCAGGTAGCAATGATAATAATTACAGGTAGTGTTGGTAGTAATTGCAGGTAGCAAAGATAATAATTACAGGTAGCAGTGGTAATAATTGCAGGTGGCAATGATAATAATTACAGGTAGCGGTGATATTAATTGCAGGCAGCAATAATAATAATTACAGGTAGCAGTGGTAGTAATTGCAGGTAGCTCTAGTCCTCTTTACATACTGCAGTGGTATTAATTGCAGGTAGCAATGATAATAATTACAGGTAGCAGGGGTAGTAATTGCAGGTAGCTCTAGTCCTCTTCACACACTGCAGTGATATTAATTACAGGTAGCAATGACAATAACTACAGGTAGCAGTGGTATTAATTGCAGGTAGCTCTAGTCCTCTTTACAGATTGCAGTGGTATTAATTACAGGTAGCAATGATAATTATTACAGGTAGCAGTGGTATTAGCCACAGGAAACTCTAGTTCTGATTACATATTGCAGTGGTTGCAGATATTGTTGCACGTACGCATTTACATTACATTACAATGAATTTTAATACATTATCTAAATATTTTTGGAACATGAATGACATCAAACAGAGTGCAGCCTTGTTACGAACTGTAATTATGTTAGGAGTTCGTAATTCTTGATATAATGGACAATGAAAAATAAAGTTTTTCCTCTTCAATGACATTACACAATAAACACTTTGTCTTGATATCTTCAATATGACACTGACCTTTTCTGCATTTTGTATTTCAAGAAAGTAAAAGTGTCATGAAACATTATTCATTAATGCCATTCTAAATACAGTATAAAGTACAACTCTGATGTAACTGTACATTTCAAGCGTGAGTAGAAGTATAACGACTTTCTAGCAGAACAAAAAGTAATTAAAAACGCTTATGAAACATGATCGGTCCTTTGAGTTAGAGGAGTCCACATGCTTTTGGTATTAGTCAGTAGAAACATTCCTTCATAGACGTCTGCAAAAGTCAAAGCTTTGTGTCTGTTGGTTCACATAAGGCTTTAAAAAGAATAAAGTCACCACCTGTAAAGTCAGAGTCGAAGTAAAATTTTAGCAAATCGTCTGCAAAAGTCAAAGCTTTGTGTCTGGTGGTTCACAGAAGGCTTCCAAAAGAATAAAGTCACCATCTGTAAAGTCAGAGTCGAAGTCAATTTTCAACAAATCGTCTGCAAAAGTTAAAGCTTTGTGTCTGATGGTTCACAGAAGGCTTCCAAAAGAATAAAATCACCACCTGTAAAGTCAGAGTCGAAGTCAAATTTCAGCAAATCACCAAATTGTGAAAGATGACTCCACAAACACAGGCCAAAACGAATAAACGTCATGCTTAAGAATATCCACAACCTAGACTTCAAACTTCATATCCACTTGAATCTGGAGCAAACTTGCGTGATACAACACTTCAATTGTACAATGAATGTCTATTCCGAACGCGACAGTAATTCAATCGATGCTGGGGCATAAAACCAATGGTATTGTCCTTCCAGTGTACATAGGTCGTCCCGAGTATTAACATATCGGCTTTTAAGATCAAGACTAATCAAAAGTTGATTGACGGATTCGATTTCATAATTACTGCCAATATCCGAAAACATTGTTAGTGTTTTATTCAATTAATCACACGTAGATGTTGGAGGATGTAGTTCCGCCTGACAAAACATCAAATGAAATTTTGTGTTTGACAATGGTAAGAATCAATACCGTCAAGGAAAACAATGAGAATATGACATGAAAGGATATTAAATGACAGAACACAAATAATGTTCATTGTTACAATTTTACTGTGTAGGATCGTAACATAAATCTTCAGATATCAAGCACATGAAGTGGTAAACATCCTAGACTTGCACCACGTCGGCCTTTCCTCAAACATTAAGCTGACACGCCGTGATATAACTGGAATACTGTTCAAAGCGGAGTTAAAACCCACATCACTCACAAATTGCGTTTGCTACGAAGGAGATGGAGCAAACTCTGTGTTTTATTGTTTATCGCGACAAAATGTACATAATTCAGACAAGAAGGTTGATGAACACTCTAATTATCTTGACCTCCATATTGACCTCCCGGTATCTCTTCTCCTCTACACACCAGCGTGAGAGCAATGACCAAATACACTGTATATTGTATATTACACGTCCCTTGTCAACTTGATGTGCTATGCTACCACATGCCATGACCTCTACAAGGCATTTTCATACCTCTTTACATCCCTATTTTTCCTTTTACGCCATATGTAATCTGTTTCGGCTAAACTTCGAGACTCATTAATCTCTGGCGTTGACGTTTAAAATGCGTGTCTGATTGTAGATCAAAGTTATAAGCCACTTTGTCTGGTATCTATTATTCTTTTATTGGCCGTCCCAGGATTAATAAAAAACACATTAATAAAAAACGCTTTTACATATTTTTCGTGAATGTCAGTGGACATAAAAACGACAATCTATCGAATCAGCTGAAAATTAGTTTCCCGAACCGTTTACTGTATTAATCAAATAACGCATATCTTAATATGTTCAGCAAACACAATATACATATGAGGACTACGTAATAATTATATAAGATGACTGAACACCATTGTTAACAATTTGTATCGTCACACAAAGACATATGCACAAATGAGTTGGAAATAAACCAAACTGTCAGCTTTCGAAGTCGGATGTGCTACACTCCCGATCATAACTCAGTACGTAGTAACAATTCTCTAAAGCCGTGTCAGTTTATTAGTCGAAGCGCCACACATTTTTGACAAGCTAATTTATGTCTTTTAATTTTATTTAACTGCTGTCCAAATGCAAACCAACCAGGTCACTTCGTTCTGAAAATGAAAGCCTTCTCAGGGTTCCATAGTTTCAACCAAAATTGGTTTGGAGAGAGATCATTCCAGAACTGCGGACCCTCACAAAGAAGCCAACTACCAAAATGAAGCAGTTACCTTTCATCGTTCAAGTCTCAGCTGAAACTCCTCAAATTGCACATCTAATGATTTATTAGTGTGAAAGAGATTTCCAAGGTTGCGAAAAGTGATATTTTCATTGCAGTAAACATAACAGTGACTGCAGTGAACATAACACTTGACATTTCACTGCTGGGAACATAACACTTTCACGGAACAATTGTCATACAAGAGTGACCTCCCCTCAAATTGTCTCCCTTTGTCGTAAGTGTCTGGCCCGTTCACCAACTGTTGACGTCCTTAAGTTTTTACGTTAGTTCCACATCGACAATGCAAAATAATGACAGATGGTCACTTATGGAGTTAATGTCGCTTCATGGCGTTTGTTATTCTCCTGAAAAGGTCCCGTTCGATTACTTTATGTCCGTACTGAGGAGGCCAGATACCTATAGTTCATTTATAATTAGTACATTCACAGCAGTAGAGTCTACATCTTCCCGAAGCAAGTGAGTTAACCGACTATAAAAGTCCAGTTTCCACCCTGGGCTGGTAATTTTGGCAGGACTAACGAGTCAAAATCGCGCAACGAAATCGAAATCCGGTTCGTAAACTGTCATGCAGATTTCGGTCGATTGCAGGATTTGCAAAGCATGTTCACCGCTAAATCGTTGTCAACAGATATTTTCTAAATCTTTTCATGTTTTTAATAAAGGTGCTCACGTGATTTGATGCACTTCGCGATGTAAGACTCGTTTTATCACAATCTATAGATCTTGATTATCGATCAGATCGTCATGACTGGGCGCCGCAGTTTCGTTTGAAGCAAAGGCACGTGTTACGAGAGGTGGCATTTGATCGGTCCATAGGAGAGGCATAGAAGGGACATAACTCGTAATTGCCACTGGTGACTCTACGATCGAGCCCAGGAATTCCAGCATTGTTCGGCAAGGGTGGAAACTGGACTTTTAAAGTCAGTTAACTCTCTTGCCTCGGGAAGATGTAGTGTCGATGGCATAATATTTTTCCGGTGCCTCATTGCATGATAACTGTACATAGATACATTTTGTAAAAGTAAGTACCTTGCATTGTTTAACAGAGATGTGAATTTAAAGAAATCGGGATTGACATAGTAATTGTCATATTATAATATTTTTGGGGGAACCTATAAAATGGCCTATTTAATAATCTTAACCAATATTTGATAACCTTTATATATGAATATATATACATTGGAAATCTGCCTCAATCACCATAAACCATAACACTTGCAGGCATATAATTGTACCTTTTTTCTGCTCCGTATAGTGGTATCGGACTTATCTTTAAATCAAATATCTTGAAGAACGTCTTGTAAGGAATAATTCCAAGAGTATAAATTTGTTTTAACACACCGATTAATACCTTTTGAGCGTGCATCGAGGCTTGCTTTGCATGCATTTACAAAGTAAAATATAAAATATTAACCTAAATACTTGAAGAAAGAGGTAGTTTCTAGGCGTTCCCCTTTGCAAAACCATTTTTCCTTTTGAGCAAGTTTCCCACCATTTTTAAAAACAACGATCTTCGTTTTATGTTTGTTTACAGTTATGTTTGTTTCCATTCATTACAGTATTTTATGATGAACTGTTATAAATTGTACATTTCTCAACTAACTCATCACTCGAGACCATTCGTTTCGTAAATCGCCATTTTTTCACTGTGCCAGCATGTATTATTACGCAGTCTCGACGTTTTCAAGAATATTTTTTGTCAAAGTTGATTTTGTATATATTCATATCTATATGTATGATACAGAATGTTCGCGACCCTATCTTTTTTGGTTACGATTGTTTATATTTTTTTATGACTTTGCAAATACGAAACTACTTTTTGAGTCGCAAATACAATGGGTGGTGACCCGTCCCTGTGTGTTAGGTAAGGGGAATATACGTTTCAAGGTTTTACATTTGTAATGAAATGATTTAATTTCCTGGTAAACAACTATACAAAAAGTATATAATATATAGAAAATTCCATGTGTCCCGTGAAATATCATGTTTCTCCCGTCTCATGACGGGGAAAAAGGAGATACTTTCACTCGTGGCTACGTCACTCGTAAAACTATCTCCCCCACCCCCCATCCCGTCACTGGATGAGAGAAACATGATATTTCACTAGACACATGAAATATCCTCCTTTATGTAGCGCCTTGTATCTTGACGAATGGAAACTGGCGCGTTACAAATGGACAAAATATCCAGAAATTAAAACGTCACATGTGTGTTGAGTATAAGCGTAAAACTGAGGAAACAATGTTATGACGACACTTATAAAATGTTAAAGTCGTAACAAGAACGGAAAATAGCGTTGTTGTGTTGAAGCAAGTCTTAAAGGGTTTTACGTAAAATAGTAAGTGAGTGAATGTTGTTTTACGCCAGAGACAGTAACTTTCAAGTTCTATAACGGCGTCGTATAAAATAATCGATCCAGTCACTGAAAGCTTATATTTCAGGAACGATTCGAGGCATCGGGGTACGATGACAGAGCCGGATCCTCTTTGCCAACTCTTATGAAAAGCTCAGACAACGAGACCAGATCTCTCTGACATCCACACGGTGTTGCGCTGTAAACAGATGTTATCTAGATGATGACATGATCTTTGTCGAGCGTGTATTTCAAGTTATGTGTTTCACTGTTCGGTGGCATAAACGGCAGGTACGACAGGATATTTAACCTCTTGTAGAGACTTGGTATACAAGTCCAACCATAGGCAACCGACGAAGAGATAGCTCCTCCTTCTTGAGTGCTGGAATCTGCACCATGACGCTCCCGCCATTTTGCAATTCCCCTGTCCTCAATCGAGCCTGAAAACAAACATATTTGTATCCTTTGAATTACAGAGATGTATAAGACAAAGTCACATCGTGGAAACAATCACGGGAAATTTGGTTCAGACCTGGCAGCCCACCGAATTGCCTTGCCTGGACTTTATTATTTACAGGTCGCCTTTACACACCTGTCTTACTGTTGACCCTGCCGTAAATCTACATTTACTCAATACAGACACAATAGGATGGTTAACAACGAAATGAAGATCTGATCCAAACAATTTTACGTCCTCACTGAAGAGAGTGAGTGATTATTATCTATACCCCGCCGACATATAATCGCTGTACGACAGAGGCCTGTCGAGAATCGAATTGATAGAGCAACGATTGGCCCCGATGACGTTCGATGACCTACAGTCAGCAAGTTCATACAGTGTAACCATTCGCACCTCGTCAGTTATGCTTGGTCTTTAGTCCAGACGGTATTTACTTTGAATAAAATGTCTGTAACAAATACCATAGTCTTCCGTTCATGTCACAATCGTGCTTACCTTTCACAGTATTATCAAGGATCACAGCAATCATACCGCCTAGGAACATCGGTGTACCACAGATTACTTTCAAAATGGCATTCCCTTCGGGGTTTCCTGTAAAATATAAAATATAACTAGAGATGTGTTTGCAGGACTTGCAAAAACAGAAGCCCCTCCCCCTTCTCGCTGTCACTTAAAGAATTCGCCAGAAACAATTGCATACAAGTATGCATTTTAAGATTGTTTATACCATTACGTTGGTAAAATACATCGTGATGCCTACAGCAACCACATACAAGATGTACCTGGAACGCTCGTTTTTCTCTGAAAAGGAGCCGAACAACTTTCATATACTCCCGGTTAATTAATAACCCTGTTCCTCTATTTTTGACAATTACCTCCTCTTACAAACTCAGTTCAGTCAGCCAAGAAGCAGAACCATCTTTTGAATGACCATTCCCGTGGCCTTGGCCTTCAATGAAGGTCGTTCAAAACCTTACCAATTCAAATCAATTGATACATACATCGTGAAAACTGCTGATGCTTTTCGAATACAACATTATTGAGGGTGCATTTGGCCATCAAAGCCAATGACAAGGATTTCAAGAACATTCCAAATCCAGCATATAAACCAAATATGATGGCCCCAGGTGGAATTCAACGTAACGACAAGCATGTGCTGCTCATTGAAAGTAGATCACAGTGACCTACATGTATATCATAAGATTGTCATGTTTTGGGGATCAGAGGTTTTTTTTACACAAAATCTTTTCTGTCAGCTTTTCAAGACACTAAACGTTATGGATTCGCTGAAAATGTAGCAGGTCAAGTCCACGATATATTTCTGTTTGGGGGTAAACATTAAGGGAAAAAATGCTCAAGGATTTTCAGGAACAGATTATTCTTATCAAACAAATCCAGCCCCTTCCTATCTCTCCCGAATATCAAATGGCAGGACCCTCAATAACAAAATAATCAGTTACTTCTGTAACGTGTATGAGAAGTGTCAATTATATGTGTGAAGCACTCTACCTGTGTTGATGAAGTCGGGATGCAGATTAATCCATTCCGGCACAAACATACCAACAAACATTGACGTCCCCAATATTGTTAGGTTTCTCGTCGAGGTCAAGTTGATGTAACGAAGAGTGGACAGCCCGAGTGAGACCAGCATCCCTAACGTGGGGATGAGGACACCCCCTAAAGCAGGATTGGGGATGGACGCCAATCCAGCACCAAACTTCCCCAGAATGGCAAAGATAATCAGCATCATTCCAGCACAGACCATCACGGATCTGCTCCCGGTCTGCAACAAGCGAATTTCATCAACTCGGGAAAACGGTAGGTCATTATTTCACATCAGAAGCTTATTTCAAAATGCCCAGGTGCCCAGGCTTTTTCCGTTGTATGCAGAAACTAATTCAAACTCGTTGGTAATAATAATGGCCTGATGATGTACGCCTCTCCGTGGTGGGCCTAGATAGGGAGGATTTAATCCCCATGTACATCACCCTTGTGTATGGAGTCTAGCGCAACATTCGTACACATATTATTATAGATGCACATTCAAAGATGCCACCTTGTACGACCGAGCTCTTGCCATTTGATCGAATCAGAAAACGGTTATGATTTTACATTTAGCTGGAATAGATATTTTCTTGAGTATAAGACAGAGATTGGGATGTCCTTAACCTACAAGACGTTTCCAACTGTATTTGAGATGACACGTAGCAAGGCGTTTCGAGTACTGGCTGTATCGTCGTCTTTTCCAACCATGAAAGAACATTGTAAAATATTTGAATTCGTAAATCTAGTGTCTTGTCTGTTCAGGGAATATGTATGGAATTGCTTCTAACCTAACCTCTGTCAAACACAGGATTTATCGGACATTGCTTAAAAACACACAATTATATTCTGTAAAGGAAGTAGCCAACTTGAAGTATTCTTGGAACATTTGAATTTTTTATACTTTCAAGCAACAAGGTGTAATAAATTTAATTATTAGCTATCAAACATTACCTTCGACACAGATATAGTTGCAATGTTGCCACTGTAGGACGTCGTAGCATGCCCTACACCTATTGAACCAGAAAGTAGGCCACCTAGCCCCTCCATCAAAATTCCTCTGTTCACCGCGTGATCTGGCGGAGTGTCGACTTCACAAGCTTTTGATCCAGCAAAATAGTCACCCACAGACTCCACCAACGATGAAAAGAAAGCTGCGCTAAACCCGATAAACACAGCCACGCTAAAACCTGGCATTCCAAACTGACCTGAAAGAAAATGAAAACATCCTAATGTCCCATTTCATCTATAAATAAATAAGTGAGTGATTATTGACACCAGAAATGGGCTTCACAAATTGTACCCATGGAATCGAACCCGGATCTCCGGAGTGACGAGCGAACGCTTTATCCTCTAGGCTACCCCACCGCCCCATCTTTAATACACCTAATTTCACTGCTGTATGTTATATCCCGCACCTAATTGGATAAGGGCAGATCTAGATGAACCAATTTGTTTATCCTATATATATAATTTTATTCCTCCGTAGGCGTTACAAGGTATAGCATTACGAATATTAACATGATAATAATAACATTGTCAGAGAATAGCCCATTGTGGTAACAGATTTTCATTTTAAATTCCGCCCATCTATTGAAAACCTCGAATTCCAGTCCGTGAGTAAGAACGACTGGTATCTGGATCAATATCTGAATGTGGCTTACAGGACAACAAGCACGCTACAAGATCATAATCTGATTGGTTGTGGAATTCAACGCAGATGTCAGCAGGACCAATACACACAATGTCACACCACAAGTTCTATCTTATTGTTCATATACTCACACTACCCTTTTCGCAAAAACCTGGCGTCATCACTGATTTTCACTGGTTCATTCATATTATTTACACAGCTATTTGCCTTTACCGCCAAGTGGATTCATTTTCGGCAGAAAATCAAGGTTGGTTATTCTCTTATATTTTTCATATCATCTGTTCCTGTAATGTTCCGGAACTAAAAAATGACCCTAGGTGACAGGAATCCTTGTGGAGGATGCGAAAGACGTATGAGGCAAAGCCCATACTTGTGGATGAACATTTATGAAGAAACAGCAAGCAGTTTACAACACGATTCCAGATTTCATTACCGATTATGATAAACAACTTCATATTAGTCTAATCAGAATGCGTAAATCTGCAAAATGGTAAAAGAAAACCATAGCAAATATATAAAAGAGGTCCACTTATTGCTGCTTTGTATAAATTTATCATGTATGTTGTTAAGGATGGCTATGCTCTACTACCCGGTGCCCGTTTCAAAGACATTGTTGTGAGTGTGCGTATGTGTATGTGTGTGCGCTCGCACATAATTCAATTTCAGCAACCTATGCTTGTCGTATGAGGCACCTAACGTCATTGAGTGGTAGGGCTCGCTTGGTGCATGTCATCCGGTCCCAAATGCGTAGATCGATGCTCAGATGCCATACCCACATAGCAAAATAGGAATAGCAGACACACGAAGTGGCGTAAAATAACTTGAAACAAACTTGCTGAGACTGTCGGTTGGCCGGAGCCTTGTCCTTTGGCCGAAACCGGAAGTGTCTCCTTGCATGCCCTTGCGTACAGTAATGCGACTTTACTTTGGGGAGGGTCAGAGAGCCTTCTGTAGGTCACGCGTCAACCTTACATGATAATAGGGAGATTCGTGACAACTATGTGACTGTATACCTGGGTATGGGAAAATAAACCAGGGAGTGAGAAATAGCAGAGACGACTTAGAGTCCGTCCTGGCCATGTAACGAAGACTGCTAGGGTCGTCGGGGAAGACGTTGGTGACAGTGAGAACGGCGCATACCATCCACATCAACACGATGCTAAGCAGGATCTGAAACAAATTACACAATCTCGAGCTACAATTTGTATCTTTCTGGAGATTCTTGTCCAAACTCAGGTGCATGACAGAATGTCTAGTTCACTGAGGTAATAAAGAAAATGTCAGACAATAACAGAAATTTTACTTTTAAAATTTTCACTATATATGTAATACAGATGCCTAGAAACTGAACTACAGCCTAACAGCTTCATTATTTCGAATTTCAAATTTTCTACTTGGCATGGGACCCGTGAAGTTCCAGGGTAGAATAGGTCTTCAGCAACCAATGCTTGCCGTGAAAGGCGACTATGCTTGTCGTAAGAGGCGACTTACGGTATCGGGTGGTCAGGCTTGCTGACTTGTTTGATGTATGTCATCGATCCCAATTGCGTGGATCGATGCTCATGATGTCAATCACTGTATTGTCTGGTCCAGACTCGATTATTTACAGGTCACCGTCATATAGCTGGAATATTGCTGGGAGCGGCGTTAAACAACAAACAAACAAACTTGACATGGAGAAAAGCAGCCACCAGGATCGTCGAGTTGGGGAGGCATCGTTATCTATATGGGAGTTTTGTTTGTGTTCAAATCGACCATAATAAGATGCATGAAAAAACTTGAACACATTTTGGGCATACCGGAAGTAATCCGAAAAGACGAACACCGTTCCTCTTTCCTTTCTTCGGCTTTTTCTTTCCACACGTGGGAAGCGGTAATCTCACATTATCAAGGAAGAGGGTAAACACCAGTACCAGGACGGCGGCTCTGGCATATGAAAACGGGGTGGGAAATTAAATCAAAGCTGTAAAATGCACAAGTAGAAATTCTCAGCAGTTTAACTGATGAAGCATCCAAATATATAGAATAACGTCCAACTGTATAAATAGTGACGTGTGATTTGGGATTTTTGTCAACTTGAACCATCTTCAAAGTAACATTTGTAACTAAAATGTTACTGAAACTTTCTCTTTATGTCGAGCACTGTTCCTGCAGTCCCAGCCTTGGTGTCTTTAATATACATCTTTTAAGGTACAATCGGTCATGCTCTTTCTACCAAGATTTGAAAGATCTTCATACACCTCTTGCTCAGAAGTTGTTTGATCAAGGTTACAACATTCAAGGCCTCAGTAAAGCTTTGAAAACGTTTTATGGTGGATATATGGAGGTGAATTTTTCAGGTGAATAATAAACTGCCATTTGCCTGTGTTTGTAACGGGAAGGGGTTTTGTCCTTCGCTTTTATTCATTGTGAATGCTACCGAAAATGTTCTGTCTATTATTAGCAAGTTTGTAACTTAGACCATCATTATAAATCACAGAAGGACGCTTATTTCGATATTTCGAGGACAATATATTGTTAATGGACTATTGCTGAGTGCGTCGTTAAACAAACAAACAAAAACACAAAACAAATATATATCAAATATATGGCAAATTTTATCGTCAGATAGATAAGGCGGTGATATTTGCCTTATAAAGGTCTGTGATGAATAGATTAGAATGGTATTCACATTATACGTTTTAGAAGTAACGGTACGACTTTATTCCATACACTTCAAACACAACTCATCGTGCTAACTGCCTAACATCAGCTGCCTTTACACCATAGTAGGTCACATAGACACACATCATGGTGAGGGATACTTGATAAAAGGCATAGTTCGTAATCAACTTAAAGATACTTACGCGATGGAAATTTCCCATGACGGTCTAGAATATATAATTGGGATTTTATACAAAGAAAGACCTATCAGTGATATTGTAGGCGCCACGGTCACGGGTCCAATGTAACGAAGCATAGCTCCAACCAATCCTGTTGAACCAACCAGTATCTCAACAAATGAAGCAGCCATTAAGCTTCCAGACAGCTGCAACAAAGATAATACAAATTGTCAATGCAAGAGAACAACCATCCTAGATCTTCTGCCGAAATAGATTCCACCCGGGGCAAATAGCTGTTGAAATTATATGAATGGGCCACTGAAAATCAGCGATGACACCAGGTGCTCGCGAAAAGGGCAAACATGTTCCGCCCTACTGGTAGAACCTGCCATCCACACAATTTGCACAAAAAAGTTACTACCAATTGCCTGACGCAGCACGGCAGTACTTCTGCCATGAGACGTCAGCGGGTAAACAAACCAGACAATACAGTGATCGATGAACTAGAAAGAAAGCTTCCAGACTGCTACAAATAGCTATCAAATCTTGATAAATGATGGTTTTATTCTTAGAAAAAGATTTCAAATAACAGGCAGGGTCTATCTTCAAGTGAATCTTCCCAGGTAGGGATAACCACCTTCTTCCCATTTCGGTAGGCTATTGCGACAAGCACGATATAATGGGGGCATATTCATATTATCCCAAATAGGCTTCGGACACGAGCAAAATACGTTTTTCACATACATGTATATGTTGTTTATGAAGTGAAGGAGAAATACTTATTACATACCAATACTTGGCGTCTGACACGGTTCTTTACGGGATATCATAATATATTAAACGTCAACGCCAGAGAATAATCAGTCTCGATTACCCATTGGGTTTAAAAAGTCCAAACAGTGGTGAAATTCATATAAATGGGTCAGTGAAAGTCGGTGATGACACCAGGTGTTCACAGAAAGGGCACGTTAATATTGGAAAACACTATCAAACTATTACACGTCCATTTTTAACATATTTATTAGAATCTGATTTCCTCAAATCTACCAATTTGTATCCGATTCTGAAACACTGTCAAACAAACAATAAAACTCCAAAATTAAAATGTTACTACCTTTTGCAACTTCTCAATTTCGGTTAATCCGAGTAAGGACGATGTTTCAGTCATGTTAAGAGGAGATATCGTCGAATTGTTTTCATCGTAGGTATTGGTATCTGTAATGCAAATACCAAATGTTATATACAATGTTATATTCTATATACCCCAAACCCTATACATCGAAGAATCGGTGTCAATGTTAGACTTATCGTATTATTATTATTATTATTATTATTCTTATTATTATTATTATTATTATTATTATAAGACATACTAGTTAATCTAAAACATGTGTCAAGAACTCCGCAGTTCGCCAACGATGTAACTGTTACGTTAAACAATATCAGATTGCGTCAAACTATGACTCGTGAAAGGGAAGCAACGTTTGAGACATTGTTGTCGTGAAAAATCAATCTTTAGTCTGCCATAAACCTCTATGTCCCCTAGTGATATTCCCCAGAATATATACAAACCTCCATTAGATACATGGTCACATGACCATTCCGCGTTGTTCTGTATGGCAAGTAGTGCTGGTAAAAATGATGAAGAGGGTCCTTGAAAAATGGGGAGCCTGTCCGAAAAAGGTAAACCGAGTTTCGTAAATAGGACTTATAATATTATCAAAGTACAGTGGTATAGCGGAAATTGTATCAGTCAAAATTGCAACACTTACTTTATCAAGTGATAAACACAATCATTCATTACAAGGCAAAGTTACTACTGAGTGGATATGTTCTCCGAAAGGAAAACAAATATGTGATTGTTATAATTTTGATAATGTTGTATGTTTTTGCTCCATGTTATGTAAGGCAGTGCAGAATAATATCATGTAACGTATTCGAGGAACGACAAAACAGATCAATTGGATTAAAGACATTCGAGACATTTTTTTTGTTTTACCTTTACAATCATGTCACTCGAGTTACGTAGTTGGCATTAGGCGCACAAATAAACACTTTGTTTTATTGCTTAGGTATCATATATATTTGTTTTACATGAATGTTCCATAACGTGAATCAAGAGTATATGTCATGTTTAGTATCGTAGCCCAGTGTTTTCACACTGACAAAGTTTGTGACAGTGCGCTTCGGACCCGGTTAGTGCACGTGCAATGCATATTGGGTATGTTTTCCACCTATCCCCCCTAACCTCACCCCCGAACACAACGGCAGAGGTCAGTGGCAAAATAGTTTGAAATCTAAGGAAATTTGGTTTCCAAGCTACGCTAATGCAACATATTTAATACTTTGTGGCATACCAATGATCATGAATAAATCAAATCCATGTGAAAGTGATCACTTTATGGACGTTAGTCTAACAAATAAAACAGGTTTGGGAGATCGCTATTTGTTGATGTGATAAGTATGTAGATTGTTTGGAAGTTTTGGTCTCAGGTATGATCCCGTTTAAAATATGCAAAGACACAACGCTAGATTTAACTGTCGAGCAAGGAACAAAAGGCGGCCAAGGTATAAACCAGGTCAGCAGTCAGCATGGAGACACTTTACAGAGCTCACCTGTGCACCAAGATTGTCATCGCAAATAATGCAATCCCAACGTTATTAAACGTGACATAGCTATTGATTGAGCAACAGCAGCTGACTCAAGAAAACCAAAAACACTGCGCTTCATGTAACCACACTTTCCCTTCAGTGAAAATTGTTTATTTTGTGGAAAATCTGCAAAACATTCAAAGAAGAAAAAGGGATTGGATGTTTATCCAGTTCGCACCAACCACCTTCAAGAAAACAGTGAGGCTTTTTGCAAACAGCATGCTGATGATTGGGGCAGACAGATCGAGGTCGAGCTGAGTTTGCCCAGGATCTCCATGTTGTCGAAGCCATTTATCACCAGTATTGTAAAGTGAACTTCAGAACGAGGGAAGATGTTCCACGGCTACACGAGGGTCAAGACAAAACCAATAAACTTTTCTATGGGAGATCTGTAAATTCTGATCAGAGTTCAGTGTAAAAAAATCTCAGCCAAGAATCATGATGAACTATTAATATTAAACGCTCTTGTAAAAAAATGAGTAATTTCAAGTGAAATGATGCA
Source organism: Haliotis rufescens (assembly GCF_023055435.1). NCBI lineage: Eukaryota > Metazoa > Mollusca > Gastropoda > Lepetellida > Haliotidae > Haliotis > Haliotis rufescens. The sequence continues at coordinate 1,127,947 of NW_025963802.1, forward strand.
TACAGTGTTCTGTACATGACAAGGAAACTGCTCAAACATTTTTGAAACTTTATCATAGTCACCTCTTTGGCTTTAGTACTGGATATAAGAGACTTACTCCACCAGCAGAACGTACAGGGAACAGGCATATTCACCTTCAGTCTGTACAAGACTACTGCTGGACACAATTTGTATGTGAACTCAGCTAACACGTACTTGAAAAATATGCCTAATCTAGAAGAAGATCACCCTGAAGTGTACAACTGCTTTGACTCTCGACATCATATACTCAGGGGAAGTGATCGTTTTTGGGGCTTTCTTATCAACAGATCTTGTCACTGAGAAGGTTTTGATGATAAGTATTTAAACAACAGGTGAACTGACTGGAACATATCAACAGATCTTGTCACTGTGAAGGTTTTGATGACAAGTATTTAAACAACAGGTGAACTGACGGGAGGATATCAACAGATCTTGTCACTGAGAAGGTTTTGATGACAAGTATTTAAACAACAGGTGAACTGATTTGAGGATATCAACAGATCTTGTCATTGAGAAGGTTTTGTTGATAAGCATTTAAACAACAGGTGAAATGACTGGAGGATATTAACAGATCTTTTCACTGAGAAGGGTTTGATGACAAGTATTTAAACAACAGGTGAACTGACTGGAGGATATCAACAGATCTTGTCATTGAGAAGGTTTTGTTGATAAGCATTTAAACAACAGGTGAACTAACTGGAGGATACTGAATGTCAGAATCTCAGAGAACACAATGGTTATTGTCCAGACCAGCTTGTGTAGACATGAACATTGCCATGCAGCAGTTCACAGACACTGAATTCTACACAAGTGAACAACACAAAGAAGACACGCAAGCACGATAATTGATTACAATCACATCAATACAATTGTGTATTTCCCTGAGGAAGAAAATCCATTTACAGAGGATCCAACTCTTCGGAACATAGCAACTGGTGTGACAGCATATGCAAGTGTAAATGTTGACAGAGCTAAATAAGTTGGTCTTTGTCAACTGAAATCAATGGTTTCCCAGGATGACTCGGTCGAGAACATGTACGTACTCCAAGCAAGACAACAAGAAATAGAACTTGTGTTGTGTTTTGTAGTCTCGCATACATAGATCTTACCTTATTCCCACAAGCGTTTGCAGGATAGTGCAGATTCCACACAAAAACAGTGTTGAAGAGAACAGCCTCGTTCTGAGAGGACTATCAGCAGCCGCGCACAACACGTCTGAGACGATGAAACTTGTAGCCAAACAGGAGGACAGACTCAACAATACATGCTGGAGAAAAGATGTACACACAAACACTTTTATTCCTTGAACGGTTGGAAAAAGGCAATTTTGGAGATAACAGTGAGTTAGTAAGTTTGGTTTAACGCTGCATGGAATTGTACGGTGTGGGAGGAAACCCAACGTGATGTCAGTCTCAGAAACGTACAACTTTGGTGAAACCCACGAGCACGGGTATGGTGCTGACAAGCCTAGAAACATAACCGGGGCGAACCGGGATTCGAACCCACAATCATAGGTTTCTGGCGTGTCCAAGGGACGCAACTCTGCAAACCGAATTGCGATGCCTGAGACGCCTTGGCCACCCGTGTCCCCTGTAATGAAGAACTGGGCTATAAAACAATTCAAAAATCTGTAGGAAAGTGTATTATGAACGCGCTCTGAAGTACGTTTCTGCTGACTCAGATGAATGTAAATAACGGGACAGGTCCCTTTCCACATTCGCCAGAAATCTGTGTCAAAAGCAGAGACGGGTGTGCGATTCCGACTAGATGATGAGTATGTGGCTATGAATCACTATCAAATAGTGATGATACAAGGTGTTCGCGAAAAGCTGCAAGTAACCTGCCCGACCGGTGGCATTCGTCACAAACACATGCAAAGGCAAGCTAATTGTTTACCTTAAACACGGGAACATATGGAACAAGTCAAAACAGGAACTACAAAAGAATTGCATTGCTAACCCTACACCGTCAAACATGATTGATCAACTTCAAAACCCCTATTGGCCGTCATCGAACCTGATAATTCCTCTAAACCGTATTAGCCCTCCAGCTCAACTATGGGCTGTGGGTTAGCTTTGTGGTTAAAGCTTTCGTTCGTCGGCCCAGGTTCCATTCTCAACATGAAGCGGCAAAATAGCACACATGATGCAGACCACATGGGCGTATGATGACTTATAAAAACAGACGTACCCACAAAAGCAGAGCTATGTGAATATCACAAATTTGTCATGTGTCATCTCATTGGTAGTTAACTGACGTATATATCATATACGTATCCTAAGAATACGCCTGGCTATTCTCTTTGCTAAATGATGATTAACTGATATCACTCAGCAAGACATCCAAATGTTACTAGTTAAAGACTGTAATATAGTATATTATGAAGAGAATATGCATTCTTTCGAAATACAATACAATGCTATCAATATGAAAAAGTTGAACATTTTAATTCCTATTTGCGCGATGACATAAATATCGTTTGAATAAGATTTGAACATCCTTTGTATCCAAAGAATTCGATATTCGAAGTGAGCGGGAGAATAAGTGAATTGGTCTCTAGGCCAACATTATTTCAGTTACATCACCGCGTGTCAGCTTGTCGGGGAAGAAAGTCCGAAGTGATGCCGGTCTTATATTTTTATGACGTTTATAAATTTGCTGAAACCCAGGAGCACAGGTGTGGCGCTGGCATCCAGGAAACATAGGGCGAACCGTGATCATGTTTTTACCACTCTTGATTGGCGCAACTTTGACAGCAAATCCCGGGGCTTTCGACGACTGTACCAGCCGTGCCCCGGACCCGTGAAGATTCCGGGGTAGAATAGGTCTTCAGCAACCCATGCTTGCCGTAAAAGGTGACTATGCTTGTCGTAAAAGGCGACTAACGGGATCGGGTGGTCAGGCTCGCTGACTTGGTTGAAGCATGTCATTGATCCCAATTGCGTGGATCGATGCTCATGATATCAATCACTGGATTGTCTGGTACAGACTCGATTATATACAGACCGCCGTCATATAGCTGGAATATTGCTGAGTGCGGCGTTAAACAACAAACAAACCAACCAACTTAAAAAAAGGACGGATGAACATGTAACTATCAATCAAGTACTAACGGGTGATGTAAGATACTTGCCTGTAGGGCAGCACTGATCATAATCGGGGCTGGAGGAACTTGTATCAAATTGTATTGAAGCTTTTCATCCTGAGTAGATCCATCTTCTTCTCCATCCTCGTTTAAGGCTTTATCTTCGTCAAAGATTTCATCGGTGGAGGACCGGACTATACTTTTGTCCTGTGTCTCACAATCTTCTAATGTCTCCATTCTTACAATTTACCTTCTTCTAGGGGACCTAGAGTGTGACTGGTCCTCTTGATAAGCGTATGGTAGTTTATATCAGGGTTTGGTTGAAGCCACCAAGTTCTTATCACTACCACTCTAAGGAAATAATCGGTTATAATCCGCCTGTTGAGCTATCTAGCACTGTCCGTTGTGTATGTCAAACACATGCTATCAAGACATTATCAGAATGTTTCATAACCGCTCCACAGCAGGCGTGTTAATTGACCATGTTAACAGAAGTCACATAGCTTGTTCGCTATTTAGAATCTTGCAATTTCATTGGTTAATCCGGACTACGTGAGATGTAGACCCCCCCAAATCACGAGACTGGCATTGACCTCGAATGTTTTCTCGTCAGATGATGAATATTGACTCGTCTGCTAGAAAACAAGTTGGCGTCCGGTAGTAACATTTCACGGTTCGTGGATAACTTACTGTAATGACACAGAAAAAGGTTAAAGGCTTCATAAACTTTAAAGTGAATTTTGGTGTAACAAAAAGAATGGTTACTCTTAACTAGTTCAATATACGAAAACAAGGACCCTCGTATCCGATCGCGACTGCCGTCAGATCGGCTCGACCCGACCCCAATGTCTCGTATATTGCCCTCGTCAAGAGTAATTATTATTATAATGTTTTTATATTTACTTCCCCTTCTCGGATCAGGTATCTGCCGAAAACGACCCTTTTTAGTTGCGAATTTAGATGCCAAGCCCCGAGAGCAAAAATATAACCATCACAACTCATGAACGCAGCTTTAACATCATGTCATTGATATATGATACAGTGCTACGGATTGCGAACTGCAGTAACACGAGTAATGTGGTTAACACACGCTGTTTGTCACTTTTCTTGTGCATTTGTGACCCGTGAAGATCCGGGGTAGAATAGGTCTTCAGCAACCCATGCCTGCCGTGAAAGGCGACAATGCTTGTCGTAAGAGGCGACTAACGGGATCGGGTGGTCAGGCTGGCTGACTTGGTTGAAGCATGTCATCGATCCCATTTGTGTGGATCGATGCTCATGATATCAATCACTGGATTGTCTGGTCCAGACTCGATTATTTACAGACCGCCGTTATATAGCTGGAATATTGCTGAGTGCGGCGTAAAACACATACACGCACGGTAAGTTAGCCAATTTGTAAAACACGTTTCCGACTGGATTAGTTTAACAGTTTTCTGTCCACAAAAGTACCATATGTTCTACGAAGTGTTTTGTTACATTACCTTTTACATTTCCTTTCTCAGTGCGAACTGTTGTGGGATTAGTAAGGTGGTTAACGCGCTGTTCTCCACTTGTCTTGTGCATTTGAGCTTCAAGTGAGTGAGTATGGGTTTACGCCACCGTTAGCAATGTTCCAGCAATATCACGGCGGGGTACACCGTGAATGGGATTCACACACAGTACCCATGTGGGGAATCGAACCCGGGTCTTCGGCGTGACCAGCGGACGCTTCACCTCACCGCCCCATTGAATTTCAAGGGAATGATGGTGAATGTGTTTCACGCATGTCACATACACGAAAAGTGAGCCAATTATTAATACATTAATTAATGGATTAGCTTAGAGGATTATCCTTTAGCATAGTGAACGTGTTTAAGTAAGAAGCGAAGGGTGCTTTGTCGAGTATCGCATATTTGTATGTCGAGGCGTGGTGAATAACGTGGTGAATATTCATGTGATCAATGAATCCAAAGCCACAATCATGACTTGTACACAGATACATTGTCCTGCTGGAACAACACACTTTCAAAGAATTTTCCTCGATGTTCTAACCCGGTAAGCAGATTAACATTATATTTAGCATGAATGATCTGACTTTCGGTGGTAGAATTCCTTTAGAATATCAGAAAATCGAAGCCAACTGATGGAACGTATTTTGCCTTCTTCGTTCGTTGCGATGTTACAGTCTCTGTCTGATAGTTGTGAACCCAGGACGCATGCATGGTTACAAGTCTCAAAACGACGTAAATTCTCACGAGAACCTTAGAAGTCAGCAGCCTTTGGGTGAGTGAGTGAGTGAGTGAGTGAGTGAGTATGGTTTTACGCCGCTTTTAGCAATATTCCAGCAATATCGCTGCGGGGGACACCAGAAATGGGCTTCACACATTGTACCCATGTCGGCAATCGAACCCGGGTCTTCGGCTTGACGAGCGAACGCTTTAACCACTGGGCTACCCGACCGCCCCTAGCAGCCTTTGAACCCAGCGTTCGAATGTACACATATATCCTCATAAAATCAAAATGGAAAATTGTTTTCGCATGTTTGTATTTTCAAATTGCTGATTAGCTCTGAGGCAAAATGAAGTTATCAACGACGTTCTAATTACAATACATAAAGGTGTGCTTTGAAAGATTTGTTTCGAAAAAAAAGAATTCTGTGTATATGGTTGTTTAGAAACATGATGCCTAACAGGTGCGTGTCTTTTCAAATAAATACAAATCGAACAATCTCATTTTAAACCTATTAAAGACATTTTACATATTGTGATGTTTCCCTATTTTCTGTCTTTCTTCGTCGGCGTCAGACATATGAAAAAGGATGTGACGTCAACAACTAAATTATGACTAATTATGGACTTTCAAAATAACACATAGGCAGACTGATGGTTTTGTTTGTTTGTGTGTTGTAAATAATCGAGTCTGGACCAGACAAGATCGGGCTACGCAACTGGGATACAATGACATGCATCATCCAAGGTACTGGGCTTGTCCACCTGATCCCGTTAATCTTACAACAATCATAGGTTACTGAAGATCGATTCTAACCCGGGTCTTCAAGGAATGGGCTCAATGGGACCAAACACATTTTAGGTAGGGTCATTTATTTTGTTCTCATTTTTCGAATAAGATTTTACCATTTCTAAGTATTTGTTGTAGAGACCTACAAGGATATGGTTTTCATATCCATATTTTGCCTGAACAGGTTTGGTTGCAAAACAATGAGAAATATATTGTCGTGATCCTTAGCGAAACCCCTCCACGACGACAGGGTTACAAAAGACTACAGTTCAGCACAGCTGTGGGGGACGTTTTACATAACCAGGTGGAAGCCTTTAAACACAAGTCGGATCCAGGCACTCAAGCATCATTTGCCGACCGGTGTGGACCTCGTATGGGGAATATGTTCAAACATAATTCGCAACAAACTCAACGCAGTCAGTTATAGTAAGACTCGTCATGACAAAGAGTCAATACAAGTATGCGATACTCGTCAAAACACCTTTCGCTTCGAACTGAACAGTCCTACTTGAACAAGCTAACTAAGGTGAAGGGTATTCTTAACTCATCCAGTCGGATACGTTTTTACGTTTTTTGACTTTATGTATATGTGACATGAGTGAAACATTCGCCTTCCTTCCCTTGACATTGCACAAGAAAAGTGGTGAACAGCGCAAGTTAACCACTTTACTAATATCAAAATAGTTCGCACTGAGAAATGAAATGTAATACAGTAAACTACGGTTATAACGAACACGCTTATAACGAAATGACCGATATAACGAACTTATTTTTAGTCCCGGCCATTTGTTGTATATATGCTGTATATATGCTTATAACGAACTTCGGTTATAACGAACTAAAATTAGTGGTCCCTTTGAGTTCGTTATAACCGTAGTTTACTGTAGTTTTAATATATGCGTAATTGTATAGTTGAACGTATATGTGAGCGTAGTTTCTTTTGGGTATTAGTTCCACTCTGCAAGCTATAGCAAGTCGATGGTGTGACCTTGACCTCCATTCAAGAAGGTTACTTCCTGTAAGGTAAGACAGCATATGCTCACCTTCTTCAGAATACCTTGACACCATTGTGTAAATTCCATTTGTGTGTTTGTAACAGGTTGTAGCGTCCATTCTGTAGATGGTTAACTTCGGCAAACAGCGAGCCGATGTTGTGACCTTGAGACCCTTGCACTTGAGAACATGCCCAGGATATATGTTAACGGTAATTCGAAAACGGTGTGCGAATTTTACACATTTTCGTGTTTCTGTGTTTAAAGTTCTGAAAGAGAGGCCAGGGGGTTAATACATCTTAGCCTTTCAATATTCCACGTCACGTGCTGGTAAAACTGCAAGCCCCAGAGTGAGATGCATGATCACGTGTGCATGTTGATGGTAAATGAAGACATGAATTAAATCCGTCAGTCAAAGCTGTATCACGGCAAGAATCTGGCAAGATGACGTGTGACGGCTTTTGAGGTTATGTACACACACAGCCATCTCACAACCTTCAACAGTCCTTTGATTTTGGTGCGAGCATTCAACTGCAAAATCAAATTAATATATACACAAAGAAAACAAGTTCAAGGTGGCCCCTGTTGTTGTGGCCATGAGGTATGACGTGACGTGACGTAACGTCGCGTCCAAGATTATTGCCATATATATAGAGAGGTTATCACGCGAGTGTGTTTGGGGATGGTAAATATCCTGCATTAGAAATAAACATTGTATTTAGCGAGCCTTGTTGAGCTAAATACATAGTGTTTATTCCTAATACAGGATACTTACCATCCCCAAACACACAAGCGTGATAACCTCTTTATCATATAGTGTCATTCTTTAATTTTGTGCTTGAAAATCACATCCCCTTTCTCACAAACATTACCGAAACATTGCGAGTTTTACTGGAATGCGCGCATTAATATTTATTACGTCACAGGGTAAGTGATGTGTCAGTCGGACAGTGACAGTAGCCAATATAGTTCCAACTGAAATCGGGGGCACGGGTGGCCCAGTCGTCTAAGGCGCCGCGATTCGCTGTGCAGAGTTGCGTCCCTTGGGCACGCCAGAAACCTATGAGTATGGGTTCGAATCCCGGTTCGCCCGGTTTATGTATCTAGGTTTGTCAGCACTATACCCGTGCTCGTGGATTTCACCGAAGTGGTACACGTCGGAGACCTGCACCACTTCCGGCTTTCCTCCCACATTAAGCTGACACGCCGTGATATAACTGTAATACTGTTAAAAGCGGCGTTAAACTCAACTCACTCACTCACTCCAACTGAAATCTGTTTCTTATACAGTGGCGAAGCAACATTTACGCAAAACAACAATTGTTTGTACTTGCCTTTCACGGGAATCCATCGGTCTGTCCGCTAGAGTAACTGCCCTTTGTCAAAGGGAAGCTACTCTTACCCTCGTCTATGAGACGTCACGGGCACGTTCAGAGGTTGTTGACAGTCGGCCTGTCCTGTCATAACGTTTAGATGTGCAGTCAGATGTACACACAGCGCCAAAACGAAACAAGGTAACAATTCATATTTCGGCCAAATCCAACTATTTTAATTTGTGGAAAAGGTTTCAAGCCGCAGAGGTCTACAAGCACTGATATGGCTACTGATCCCGCTTGGGATCCAATATTTTCTGATTTATATTAAAATAAATGTATATTTCTTTTGATTCCTGCAAATGAACTACAAGGGAGATAATTACTTGTGAAACCACTTGTTTTTGGTCACTTCTGGGAGGGCCTCATGTGGTCATACGTTTCATACGTCATAGGTATTCATACACTCTTCAAAAAAAGAAACGCACTGGTAGATTTTTTGTACCTAATAAATCGATATATTTCAGTCAATATCATAGATACAAATATGAAATTTTGGAGCTCCATAATCACATGTTGTCGGTTACAAAGACATTGAAAATTGTTCCTTGTCATGTCATATAAGGCCAAAAAGGTTGCGCTGAACTCAGTATCTCGTGTGACCGCCCCCGGCAACAATCATGCTCTGCATCTCCTCGGCACTGACTGGATAAGTGTACGAATTCTGTCCTGCGGAATTCTGCGCCATTCTGGTTGTAACGCGTTGGCCAGTTGTGGGAGTGTCTGCAGCGTGTTCTGACGTTGACGTACACGTCGATCGAGTTCATCCCAGAGGTGTTCGATTGGGTTGAGACCTGGAGATCTCGACGGCCAGGGCAAACCGTTGCTGTTGGCATTATGAAGGTAGTCTACCGTGACACGAGCTGTGTGCGGTAGAGCGATGTCCTGTTGAAACAGCTCCCTCTGGCGGTCAATGACTTGAAGAAGGCGAGGTTGAAGAGTTTGATTCATGTTGCGATTTGTTGTCAAATTTCTCTGAACCAGGGATTTAGGAAACTTGCCGCCCATCTTGAAATTGACGGCCAAGTTGAATTTTTGTAGATTTGTCAATAGTCGAAGCCTTCAGTAGACCTCGTGATTAACTTTTTTAAAAACATAGTAATACTATTTTGCAAAAATAATGAATGCTTTGTTCAATAATAGATTGAACCTCATCTGAAATATGGAAGAGATATTGATAACTAATGGCCATATTGGATATTGGACATTAGACATATATCCCAAACTTTGATTGCTTCGGACTTATTGTATGTTGTTCTTGGAACCTTGTAGAAATACATTGTGGTGAAATACATTTTGCTGTAATTTGTTCCAGGTGAAACCTTATTTTGCCAACTCCAACAGAACAATTAACTGGACGTTCGTTCTACTGTATTGAATGCGTTTGAAATCAAAGCTTTAGTTCATAATACAAATTCCTTCCAGTTTCTCACACAGACACAGCCAATAGCCACACCCTACAACAGTTTAATCAGAACAATGACAGCGTCCACGGTTGCATTATAAAGCGTTAGTGAGTGAGTTAGTTGGGTTTAACGCCGCTTTGATCAGTATTCCAGTAATATCACGTCGAGTCAGTTTGATGCCTGAGGAAAGTCCGAAGTGATGCAGGTCTAAGACGTTTATCATACACCCCGCAAACCATTAGTACACATCCACATGTATCTATATTCACTCGCATATCCTGAAGCATTACGAAGATATTTATTCCAAAGTATTTTTCCACATTGCAAGGTCCGTATAGACGATTCAAAGGGACCTTAAATACTTCACAGCAATATCACACAGCGAGTACACTGTCATTTTCACAGATGTTACAAAATATTTTCGAGCACATAGGGTCATCGTTTCAGGTGTATTAAAACAACCACGAGAGTCGCCATCAGGCTAAGGGCGTGCGCAGTCAAATCACCTCGCTGTTGTCAGTCAAAACCCTCGACCCGCCCCGGTGTAGTACTCTCGGCCTTGCAGCTGGAACAGACAATAATGTAATAGTTAGTGAAGGGTTCAGTTTGATTTAGTTAACGAAAGATTCAATTTAGTTTAGTTAGTGAAGGATTACATTTAGTTTAGATTATGAAGGATCACATTTAGTTTAGATTATGAAGGATTACATTTAGTTTAGATTATGAAGGACTACATTTAGTTTAGATTATGAAGGATTCAGTTTATTTAGTTGGTGAAGGATTGAATTTAGATCAGTTTGGTTGTTTAGTGAGGTATTCAATTTGGATTACTTTGTGAAGTATTGAATTTGGTCTAGGTAGTGAAAGATTTAATCTGGTTTAGTTTGTGAAGTATTGAATTTAATAAGTGAAGGATTCATTTTGATTTTCGTAGTGAAGGATTTAATTTAGCTTGGTTAGTGACGTTTTCAATACAGTTAGTTTGTGAAGTATGGAATTTGGTTTGGTTAGTGAAGGATTCACTTTGCTTTTGTTCGTGAAGGATTCAATATTTTTTCACCGTAAAAAGAAACATTCCAGTTTGATGAAGACGCCAGCCAGTTGTTGAATACATCAGCAAAGGTTCACAGCGGCGGGGCACGAATATTCGAGCATAGTTTGGATTAAGATAATTTGAGTCCTACGTGAGAGACTCGGTGCTCAAGCATCTCTCAGAGTTTACCTGTTCGCGGAACTCTGTCAAAACTAATAGCTGTGCTTAGCTGTCTTCGGCCATGAATGGAGTTGAACTCCATTACAGTTTGTGTTTACAGTTTGATTGTTTGTTGTTTAATGGTTCAATGTCCGGCCAAAGTTGACTTAGATAATGCTCGAAAAAAGAGACAAACTGTTGATTGTGTGACACATAACAATTGACATCGGGTACTCAGAGCCATGTTGTTGTACGCGCCAGATGTCTTGACCACGACGACCTTCAGTCTTGTTACACATTGCAACCATCCGATCCCATCGAATCGCCTCTAATTACTTTTAATTCTAATTAATTAATGGGGTTCTGGAGATGGCATCTGTTCTGTTTCGGAATCCCCACAGGGTCAGAACCATCTCGTTGGTGTAGTGGAAAGTGCGTCTGTCCGGAGAGCGGGAGTCGGTGGTTCGACTCGCGGCATACCTCAAGTCGTTAAATGACGGCACGTGTTGTTACTCTGCGTGGTGCTCGGCATTAGGGGAAGAACAAAGATTGGCCGGTTCGGTGTCGGTACACTGTGTCTGAGTTGGTATTCATATTAAACTGCGGCACGGGCTAGCACGACAAAACCGGCATTAGTTCAGACTAGTACAAGGACACCAACCAATCCATCAATCAATCGCTTTGGCTGAATCACAAAGGCAGGGCGGTATATAAGTACAATAACCTTGAACGCGAATCCCTTTTCCCCTCACCACAGGGTCAGACATACTTAGGGTTGGGCTGCTACGTACATAGCTTGGACATAACGGGATCAATGAGACTCATCTGTGACTCACCATAACGAACGTGACATGACACGCCTATACAGCAACCTCCTGTATCCAGACACGAGTTATTGTCCTTGAGTACAGTTTGTTCGTTGGTTGTTGAGAGCCACTCATAGAATTCTAGCTGTATTACGGTGGCCTGGAAATACTCAAGTCTCGATCAGACAACCAGTAAATGATATCGATTTGACAACCAGTGAGTAATACCGATCAGACAACCATTTAGTCATATTGTGAATCAACCATGTCAGCGAGCCTAATCCCCCGATCCCTTTAGTGGCCACATATATTAATATTCAGTGTATGAAAACTTTTCAAACAGGACTCGTCCGACATGTAAGGTGTGTGTTCCACAAAGTAACATATTTCTGTTGATGTTTTTAAAGAAACATTTACAAAAAAAGAAGCCAATTTATTCACCAGCGATTACAAGGACTGTAATTGGGGATAAATAGAGGCAGTATAAGTGTTGTAACTGATGGACTGATCAACACGTTCGTGTCTTCGTAACGTTGTACCCATGTCACGGTTAAAGTCAATATCTAATGTAGCCATCCCGTACACGGATCACATCCACAAGACGTCTTCGCATGCTTAAAATCAGACGCCTGATGATAAACTGAGGGATATTTGCCATTCCTGATGCAATGAATGGGTGAGTTCTTGGAGATTCGGTACTGGAGAGTCCCTGGCGCAAACCCTACGCCAAAACTGATCCCATAGATGCTCGATGGGATTCAAGTCTGGGCTTCGAGAATGCCAAGACAGAGTCTCAAAGGCTCTCAGTGAGTCAGTCAGTCAGTGAGTCAGTCAGTCAGTGAGTCAGTCAGTCGTCTGGTTTTAACGCCGGTTTCAACACTATTTCAATCGTGTGAAGCTGTAGGAGTTCAGTAGCATGGAGATTGTAAACGTTTACCACACTGATAAACAAAAACCGAGTACAAGCATCATACTGAACCCAAAGAACCCAAGATCGAGATACAGACTATGGGACGCAACTCTGCACATCAATTTGTGGCTGAGGGGCATTCATGTTCCCCCATCCCATCCTGCCTAACATTTTGGATATCTGATAAAGACATAATCATATATGTACCTATATATGAATAGGTATCCTTCAAAATCAGTCGTCTGAAGAAAGTGCCCCTTTCTTTGGTATACAGGAATCACATGCAGTTTGGGAATCATTACAGGAGGCTGGACTGGTCACGAACTTGTAGCATAGCGGCTCATGATAGGTACAGGGCGATTGTGACGGATATAGGACTGAAACAGAGACCATGCTAAAAGGGGATGAACTAGACCATTATTAGTGTTGATTTTCGTGAGTGAGTGTGAGTATGGTTTTACGCCACTTTTAGCAATATTCCAGCAATATCACGGCGGAGGGGCACCAGAAATGGGCTTCACACATTGTATCCATGTCGGGAATCGAACCCGGATCTACGGCGTGACGAACGAACGCTTTAACCACTGGGCTACCCGACCTCCCCGTTGATTTTGGGAATTGTGAGCTCACTATTGCAATGTCCTGTAGGTTGTGACCACTGTCCACTTGTCCAGTCCCACCTTGCAGGATGTACCAGGGGTCACGGGTGTGGTCTGCCTTGACCGTGAAGGTTCTGTTGAGAGGGGCAGTGGTGGCGTGCTGTACAGCTAAGAGCCATTTTGTCCCTGGGTGTTGGTGAGATGAGTATATAAACAGTATTTCCGATTATCAAGACGTGTTAGTTGATTGTGAGAGGAAACTCTAATGCGACGCAGGTCTTGTATAATTAGTACTTATCCGGGATTATTATTATACAGTATTGTAAGACCTTTGCACAACCAAGGCGGAAGATCCCCTGTGTCCACAAGATAATTTAAGCAGTGAAGTAATGGCGAATACCATCATGGTCTGGCGCTGTGTTAGATTTGGACTTTTTAATTACCTTTTTCAGGCAACCGGTTGTAATGAAACACAACAATGGCGACTTTATTTTGTCATGTACATTATTATTGTAAGCCTCTACCCATGGTTTCTCGAGGTTTCATTGCCGGGTATAGACCACAGCTGTTTCCAAAACCTTTCATCAGTCCATAGCAGGTCTTTCCTCATCACTGCCATTGGTTGCATTTAATTGCCTGTTAAAGTGTTTATCATAAGATTTGAACAGTTTATTTTGTTTAATGAACTTTTTTTCTTGTCCCACTTTCTTTTCTTTCTAAAACTTAATCTTTGCCATCAGAGAATCAAGAACTTGGTTTATAATTTTCTCTTTTGTTGTCTTGTATTTTGTTTTTATGTTTTTCCAAATTGATTTTTGGCGTTTTTGACATTGATTGTCGATCCGGGATATAGCTTTGCTTGTTTCATTTATTTTGTTTGGGAACCGTTTTTTCTTTTGATGATTTTGTTTATTACCCTTTTGTAGTTCGAGCAGCAGCATACACGCAACAGTAAATGTCATGCAAAGAACAGCCCGCATTAAGAGTGACTGACATAATGTCTTCTTATTTATTAAATTGATTCTGTGGAAATAATTGGTCAAATTGTTTTTATTGGCCTCCGTCTCTCAATCGGTAAATCACAGATTTGATTATAGAATGACATTAACAAAATCTACAACGGATCATCAGAAAGTTCATTGACAAAGGAGAGGTTGGAATCGGAAGAAAACTCAACATCTTCGAGGCCACATCAGAATTTCATTTTGTGAGCCCATGTGTAGGTCATCATTGACAATTGCATCAGGTAATTTAGGGAGAATAATGCGAACGTTTGCAATTTCAGATCTGCTGCAGTTGGAACTCAGGGTTCATACAAAGGCGCCTAACGAGTGTTGGCAGTTAGCTCACCAGGTTCACGGCGAATATATAATTTTAGTTGCCGGAGCTGGTCCAGGGTGTTTTGTTCACTCAGGTATGCATACATTGTCATGGCTTTGTCCCATTGCTGCTTCAATAATTTGCCTTTTACTCGTGGTACCAAACCTAAGGCACCGAGAACAGTAAGGAGCCGAACAACTTTGGGTGCAAGCGTGACATTTTGAAAGCGACGTCCGCATATTTGCCATGTTTTTCCTGAATCTTGTCCATCACATTTGTGTCAAAAGGGACAGAAAATTCTTGGATATAAATAACTTCATTGGAGTTATGAAAAAGGACAAGATCAGGTTTGTTGGGTAGGCCTGAGGCTGTATACGGGCCTATTCCAAAGAAGTTTGTATTTATCAGTTTCCATTTTTACACATTCTGGGTCGTACCATGGATGGACCTCTGTGTCAAAACCACCAGCATGGCGAAGACTGTAATAAAAGGATCGAGCCACTCCATCATGTTCCTTAAGATACTGTGTTTGTGCCAAAGCTGGGCATCCACTGACAATGTATTTAACAGTCTCATTAAATTCATTACATAATCTACATTTTATATTTACATTTTGATGCAAAATCCCACATTGACGGTTTCGAGTTGGAAGTGACTGGTACTGAGCAGCAAACTGAAAGCCTTCTGTTTCACTGTTCAGAAGGAAGTAAGGGTTTTTCTTCTCAACACACTGCACATAGACTCGAAGCAGTGGTCGTTCAGATGGCCTCTCCTTGAAAAACTGAGTCTGGGCCACTTTGAAAGGGCACTTTGCTTGGTTGACACAATCGTCAACAAAATCAATATTCACATTCAGATCCTTGGCTCGTTTAAGAAACCAGGATTTTTTTTGTCAAAACCTATCTGCCCGAATAACAGTGCATTAAAGACTCAAATCTGCTCCTGTTATCAATAGAGAATTCAGTACAATAACAGGAAGGCGAATTTCAACATCTACCTTTAAAAACCGTCTCTATGCAGCTTGAAGCTCTGATCGGAAACATGTGCTAAACAAGTGACACAGCATGCTACTCACCTTTGGGTGCCGGGCAGATGAGCATACTGAGTAGGAGATGAGCATACTGAGTAGGAGATGAGCATACTGTGTCCTGAAACCCGAGGGCGTCTCAGAATACACTTATCTACACTTATTTTAATTTGGAACCAAGCGATGTAGAACATTCCGAAATAGGTTCACAGGTGATAAATGCAAGAAATATTACTCAAATTCAGGATTGTTTACTCTATTTCTTGACTAGTTCACAATAATGGTATAGTACACAGTATAGATACCCTCCGTCGATTTAAGAAATAAACGACGAGTCGGAGTTGTTTATCGTACAATAAAACACTGCAGAGAGAGAAAAAAAAGGTGAAGGGCGCCGAATTTGACCAAGAAGTTCAACTTAAACTTCAGGTATATCGATGATCTGATATTAATATTCATTCTACCATGAATTTGGAATTTACTCGATTCTGATTGGTCAATCAGAGGCTATTAAATCACAATAAACCCCCTCTGATTGAAACAGTTGGTTTGACGGCCGCATCACCGCGGAAGCTAATACTCATAGAATAGTACAATTTTCAGTCAGTGTCGGTAGGCATATTTAAATAATTATATCTGTAATTACAGGTTACAAAATGCACAGACGCGGTTACTACAATATTCAAAGGATGTGTGGCAATACATTTCGTGCAGAAAACACGATAGAAATCTACACAGGGAATGATTTTACGTTTTGGAGACACAGAGAGCTTGGAATTTTGGCGCTTTTATATATACGACTGTGGCGTCATTTCTTTCGCGTCACAATGAGCGATATGACGTCATAATGGTGACGTGCGATGTAGAGCGAAAGCCTTGCAAAGCTTGCTTTGTTTTCTTTAGGGATGCCCACCTCATGTCAGCTTACCAAGCTGCCGTGCTTATATGCTTTCAATGCCTGTCATATGTTAGAGTGAAGTATTACGGTGTAAACAAACTGCTTGATTTGTTCGGTGATTCCGTAATTCAGATCGATAACCCACTCAAAACACTGAACTCAACCCATGCCGCTTCACTCAGTATATTTGCTAACACCAAAGAGTTCGCATTTTATTTAGTCATGGTAGAATGGAGATAAACATACTGTGTTTTCAATGTAGAGCTAGGTTACCTGTAGATTTAACCGCGCTAAATTTAACATTTGAAACCTCACGCTGCGCGTTCGGTTCCAAATTCAATTTAGCGGGGTTAAATCTACAGGTAACCTAGCTCTACATTGAAAACACAGTATGTTTATCTCCTAAATAACGGTCAAACAGCCAATTCCCTTCCACTGACTTACCCACCTGAAGTGAGTGAGTGAGTATGGTTTTACGCCGCTTTTAGCAATATTCCAGCAATATCACGGCGGGGGACACCAGAAATGGGCTTCACACATTGTACCCATGTCGGGAATCGAGCCCGGGTCTTTGGCGTGACGAGCGAACGCTTTAACCACTAGGCTACCCGACCGCCCTACCCACCTGAAATAGAAATTAAAGAGACCAGTGGGACTGCCTCATCCGTCGCATGTTTACATCTATGCACAAAGATTCAGAGTGACAATAAACTCTCCACAAGACTGTATGACAAGAGTGACGACTTCAACTTTTCAAAAGTCAACATTCCCTTCATGTCGTGGAAAAGTCCGGCAGCTCCAGCTTTTGGTGACTTCATTTCACATTTCTTAAACTTTAATTACAAAAAAGCTTGAGTCCGAGTTCTTGGTCGATAAAATAGTTCCGGGCACTTTGTAACTCGACACATGGAAGTAGAGCACACTTTATGTCTTTTCTTAGATGCGGAATTTCAGACTAACCTTGTGTTTTAATGGAGAATGCTTAAAATGAAATATGTAATAAACTGTGTCTTTAACTGCCTCTAAATCCCCGATAGGGCTAACTGATGGGCTGTTTCACCTATGTACCTGTATCCTTACGTTAACACGTACGTTTTAAACAAAACACCACTAAAGTGTGTAGTTCATGGTTAACGTCGTCATATTTTATTATCCGTTTAGTATTGCTTCAGTTTAATCACGTGACTCGAAACATTCCACAAGTGCATTGTAACTTTGAGCACTGCAATCGACTTACCTCCATCCAAAAGGGCATCTCGGCCAACATAGGGCGCTGGAGGAATCCATATTGGGACAAGTTTCACTGGTTCTCATTTGTATCACATCACACAACACAATCTTGCGGCAGTGATTCAAAGAGAAATGCTGCATATTATCAAAAGTGTACCTTTAAAGTAAGTACTATTACCCAACTATGCAATATCACAATGCCATTGCTGCCTTATGTAGTATGTAGGAATAAGCTTGGTGAAAAGGTATGTTCAAGGTTGTCTTGATCAGGCTCGACAGTCGAAGGGAGGTAACTCATGGTATAATTCCATAAAAAAAAAACATGTGTCAATGTTGTTGGTTGTTTTGTTGTTTAACGCCGCACTCAGCAATATTCCAGGTTAATGACGGCGGCCTGTAAGCAATCGAGTCTGGACAAGACAATCCTGTCATTAACATCATGAGCATCGATCCACGCAATTGGGATACGATGACACGCATCAACCAAGTCAGCGAGTCTGACCACCCGATCCCGTGAGTCGTCTCTTACGACAAGCATAGTCTCCTTTTACGGCAAGCATGGGTTGCTGAAGACCTATTCTCCCCCCGGATCTTCACGGGTCCCTTGTGTCAATGATTACATTGACATGGTCAAGCATCTGACCCCCATACTTAATAATGTGACGATTATAACATGTGGGGTTGTAATAAAGCAGACTAAAATCTTAAAGTGTTTTAGACGAGGCTGATCTAGTACTCTGAATAAGGGGGAAACAACCAGAATGGACCATGGAAGGGGGACCCTTTATCTATTAGACCTGTGTATTATTTTGTCGTCATTGGAAAATAAATGCAACCTGGATATACTGAATCTGGTCCTCGCCTGAGATTTGAAATATACAAACAAATTAATTCTTTGAGTTTTTGAGAATCAACGTCAGTAAAATGCGTCGTCGCAAGAGACGTTATAAAGTTACACCTAGGATTTAATAATACTCCGGAAACAGTTCCGTATTAACAGTCTGTGCAGTCAGATCTTCATTCTTGTTCAAAGCACGCTTGAACAAGGGTAGCCTCGTGGTTAAAGCGTTTGCTCGTCACGCCGAAGACCCGGGTTCGATTCCCGACATGCGTACAATGTGTGAAGCCCATTTGTGGTGTCCCCCGCCATGATATTGCTGGAATTTTGCTAAACGCGGCGTAAAATCATACTCACTCACACTCTCACTCACACTTCAGGTGTATCGCAACCACCACCATGATCACAGCAGTAAAAATGCATGTTCAATCGTTTGAAGCAGTCATAAAATATTCTCACGACGGCAGCTACGACCAATGCGTGAAATCAAGCATTTCGCTACTATTATCCGTAGAAATGTTCACGCTTCGTCTCCCAATTTCGCGAGCACCTGGTGTAATCGCTAACGCGGCGCCATCTGTCATCTCTGTAACGTGTTGTCATTATTGAGAGAGAGAGAGAGAGAGAGAGAGAGAGAGAGAGAGCGAGAGATAGAGAGACGCGGTGACAAAGAAAGAGGGGAGAGTGGGGGAGAGAGAGAGGGAAAAAAAGGATAATGTTTGTAATAGTGTCAAATGTTACATACACTTCACACTAAACACGTACACAAACAATACAATATAACATCCGACCAGGTATGGCCTACGAGACACTAAACATAAAATCATATACATAAAGTCATAGAACAATAGGTCGTACAGCATAGCAAAACGAAATGGTATATACTATGCAACAAATATCATTTACATCAATATCACATTGATACTACATCAATTATAAAAAGTAGATCAATTTGATGTGAGCTATCGTAAGAAAGACATACACTGACATCCATCAGAGAGAGAGTGTGTGTGCGGGCCAGTCCAATGTCCGTATGCCTTCTCGTCGGAGATAATCGTTGAAGACCTGGACACAATGTGGTCTAGCCTTGTCATCTTGCAGTTCTTGTGTGGGGGTGGGTATCTGCCCCCGGCTGGCTACGGCACTGGTCACCACTCCCCCCTTTCCGTAACCTGCTTGGCCCGAATGAACACGAGTTGGCCACGAATTTCTTACGTTTCATATACGAATTTACATACAACCTCTATTAGGGAGCAACCACTATATTTTCAGGCGTTGGGTTTTTTGGGGGTGAGGGATTATTTTTCAACAAATAATCAAGTCACTGTTTTACTAATGTTTTTACACATGCCTCGCACTGAAGGAGAAAACTTAAGCCCTTTTCATGTAGACTACAGTATATTGTCCAAAGAATACAATTAGTACTTTTCATTTATTCAAAAATAGAATTAAGCACCTGTTTATGTTGGAGTAAACAACTGAGCTCCTCAACATTAAAAAAAATACTGATCTCAAACCAAAGTCCACCACCCCTCCTCCCTAAAAATATAATGTCTGCTCCTTTATTGACAGATAGACTCGTATTCAGTGGTTTGAAGGGATTACCATGGAAACGGATATCGATTTTAACTTAGCTTCAACACATTTCTATTAGAAAGTAACAAACGTCAAACCTAAAGCTGACATGGCCTTGGAGTTAATTATGAACTCACGTGAATATAGTGAAATGACTGAAGGGTATCGGAACAGCTGGGAAGTTTTTGTTGTGACGTGGCTGATGTTTTGTGTGTGTGTCTACCATTCCGAAGGTCTTTCATTGCACCGGCTGGGACTCAAATCTAAATATGATTTATTACGAAACAGCTGGCGTCGAATTCTATAGCCAAACGTGTGCTCTAAAAATTCAATTTATAAAGATTAAACGTTCTTTTCACGTCATCTGATATCAAACACGTGCCATTACTATTTCTGCCGCACTTTCTCCCTGATTTCGCCAACATATGAACATTGTGGGCGATATTGTCATGAATAGTGATCTCACAAACGAGGAACTATTTGTTAAATGTCTGTAGATGTGTAAAGCCGTAACCATGACTACTTAAATATAGACAAAAATCGATGTTGCAGTCTGCAACAACACTTAACGTAACGACTCGGCGGGTTCCTCTGAAACAAAAAAGTACAGAGATGTTTGGATCGAGTTCAGGACTTGTTCGATTCTGTTCGTCAGAAAATGTCAAACATATTTGTATACTGATTGTCATTTCATTATTTTTAACGACTTTAATGAGTTTATTTCCTTAAAAATACCCCGAATTGAGAAGCGGCGAACGACTTAGGTGATGATGTAGCTGCATGAACATCTTTACTCTCTGAAGACTCTTTAAAGGGGCGCTAATACAGGGTATTTAGCAGTCCCAGCAAATTTGATTCAAGTTCCTCGAACACCACCCTGTCTGCTGGTTCAAATTGTATGATATATATCAATTCAATTACAGTTAAGTATTACGCTAATTACAAGGAGACAGTTTCTGGCATGTATAGTGTCGTAAGAGGCGACTAACTGGACGTGGTGGTCAGGCTCGCTGACTTGCTTGATACATGTCATCTTATCTCAATTGCGTGGATCGATGCTCATGATATCAATCACAGGATTGTCTGGTCCAGACTCGATTATTTAAAGACCGCCGTCACATAGCTGGAATATTGCTGAGTGCGGCGTTAAATAACAAACAAACAAACAAACAAACAAATATTACAATGTCTGGTACTAAGCTGTCAATTGGCAGAGAACCTTGCAGCATGGTCTCCCTTTAATCTGACCTTGGTATAAGTGAACGTCTTGTTAAGTGTGGAGGCGGTAGAGTGGCCTTGTGGTTTAAACGTGGCTCGACATACTGAAGACCCGAGTTTGATTCCTAAAAGATGATATGTAAAGCCAAACCTAAGAATCCCCTCGTGATCATCACTTGCCTAGTGCTAAAAGCAACGTAACGTTAGACAGATCTCCATGTTTACGGAGGTTCTGGTAGCCTGGTGGTTAAAGCGTTCGCTCGTCATGCCGAAGACCCGACATGGGTACAATGTGTGAAGCCCATTTGTGGTGTCCCCCGCCATGATATTGCTGGAATATTGCTAAAAGCGGCGTAAAATCAAATTCACTCACTCCACGTTTACGTAATGATACACATTCGATGACATATCATGTCACCGTTGTATCGTCACAACGACAATGACATTTTCTAAAAAGAACAAAGATGGACTGTCATTATCCGATCCGACATGTTTTGGGGAACTTCAAGGTATTTTTTTAAGACGTGTTGTCAGCTATACAGAGTGGCGTCCCTTGTCCGTTCCAGGATCTTCTGTTTGTTGGTTCGGCTCCTCCATTTTCGCCGATTTCGATCTCAGTTCTGCTGGCATCATTTCCGTCCTTGTTGGTTTCAACAACGTGGGAAACCGTTACCACCTGTGACACATTAGCTTTCCTTGCACATTGAATGTATAAAATTGTTCAAAACTACGTAAAACCCTAATTCGTTCATTCACCCAATTCCACAAACTGAGATACCCAATAGGTCTCTTCCTGTTTGTCCAGCACCTATAAACCTACACGCAAACACCGGGGCACCCGTGAAGATCCGGGGTAGAATAGGTCTTCACCCATACTTTCCTTTAAAGGCGACTATGCTTGTCGTCAGAGGCGACCAAGGGGATCGGGTGGTCAGGCTCGCTGACTTGGTTGATCACATCATCGTATCCCAATTGCGTGGATCGATGCTCATGATGTCAATCACTGGATTGTCTGGTTCAGACTCGATTACTTACAGACCGCCGGGCCCGTGATGGTCCGGGGTAGAATAGCTCTTCAGCAACCCATGCTTGCCGTAAAAGGCGACTATGCTTGTCCTAAGAGACGACTAACGGGATCGGGGGGTCAGGCTCGCTGTTTTAGTTGATGCATGTCATCGTATCCCAATTGCGTGGATCGATGCTCATGATGTCAATCACTGGATTGTCTGGTTCAGACTCGATTACTTACAGACCGCCGGGCCCGTGATGGTCCGGGGTAGAATAGCTCTTCAGCAACCCATGCTTGCCGTAAAAGGCGACTATGCTTGTCCTAAGAGACGACTAACGGGATCGGGTGGTCAGGCTCGCTGTTTTAGTTGATGCATGTCATCGTATCCCAATTGCGTAGATCGTTGCTCATAATATCAGTCACTGGATTGTCTTGTCCAGACTCGATTGCTTACAGACCGCCGTCATTAACCTGGAATATTGCTGAGTGCGGCGTTAAACAACAAACAAACAATACAGACCGCCGTCATATACTGAAATTTTGCTGAATGCGGCGTTAAACACAAACAATCAAACAACAAACAGCGGAAATATCCCCTATCGAGGTGTTGGACAGGAAGGATGGCACGAACAACAGCCTACAGCATAGCGCAGTGTAGCACATCACCACGCGTCTGAAGTCATTCTGTGCCATCTGGCAGTGCACTCCGGGCGTGACCTTGGCCGTCTCTATTAGATGCTATCATCTACCTTGACACTGCTATATACACGAAGTGCTGGCACAGAAGGGTACGTAACGGTAGTTTGAAATGACAGCCGTTGACGATATGTATATGATTGATATTGAAATATGCACTCTGAGACACCGGCGATGTATATCGCCGACAGTTTTACGATAGGATGATGTTTTATGTCTGTGAGTTCCAACATATATCGTGAACTGTGCTTTATTAAAACAGTGAGTGAGTGAGTTTGATTTTACACCCTTTTTAGCAATATTCCAGCAATATCACGGCGGGGGACACCAGAGTGTAACTGTAACGTTGTCATGTACGTAAGAGGCGACTAACGGGATCGGGTTGTCAGGCTCGCTGACTTGATTTATGCAAATCCCAATCACTGAATTGTCTGGTCCAGGCTCTATTATTTACAGACCGCCGTCATATAGCTGGAATATTGTTGGAGTGCGGCGTTAAACAACAAACAACAACAACAACAACATACTACCGTCTCAAATACTCTTCAGAACATCACGTTTGTGAATGAGGGAGCTTGTTTTAACGCCGCATTGAACAGTATTTCAGTAATATCGCAGCGTGTCAGCTTGCTGTGGGAGGAAAACCCGAATTGATGTAGAGCTTACATGTTGACCACATTGGCGACACCCACGATAAAGAATACTGTGCTGGCAAACCAAGAAACGTAATCAGAGTGAACTGGGACTCGAACCCACGGTCACAGCTTTCAGGCAAGCCTAAAGAATATACCTCTGCACAGCGAACTGAGGTTAGACGTGTAGGCATTCGTGCCCTTTGTAACTAGTTGATTATTTAAAAAGATGTCTTTAACCACACTCATCAACATTACAGCTTTAGCACGATGGTCTGTAAATAGTCGAGTGTGGTTAATTCAAACCACAGGTTTATAACAAGGACAACAATCTCAACCGTATGATAACACACACACACACACACACACACACACACACACACACACACACACACACACACACACACACACACACACACACACACACCATGCGGTTTCAATGTGTAACCATGTGGACCACACAATCCGGTGAGTGACACCATGAGCATCGATCCACGCAGCTGGAATACAGTGACATGCAGTGCGCCTGACCACCCTCTTACGTAGTAGACGTAGTAGTAGGCGTAGTAGTAGACGTAGTAGAAGGGGTAGTGGTAGAAGTAGTAGTGGTAGTAGTAGTAGTAGGAGGAGGAGGAGGAGAAGGACAAGTAGTAGTAGCAGCAGCGGCGGTCGTAATAGTAGCAGCAGCGGTGATCGTAGTTATAGCCGCAGCGGTGATCGTAATAGTAGCACCGGCGGGGGTAGTAGTAATAGCAGCAGCGGTGATCGTAGTAGTAGCAGCAGCGGGGGTAGTAGTAGTAGCAGCAGCGGTGGTGGTAGTAGTAGTAGCAGCGGCGGTTGTAGTAGTAGCAGCAGCGGTGGTCGTAGTAGTAGCAGCAGCGGCGGCTGTAGTAGTAGCAACAGCGGCGGTTGTAGTAGTAGCAGCAGCGGTGGTGGTAGTAGCAGCAGCGGCGGTTGTAGTAGTAGTAGCAGCAGCGGCTGTCGTAGTAGTAGCAGCGGTGGTGGTAGTAGCAGCAGCGGCGGTTGTAGTAGCAGCAGCGGCGGTCGTAGTAGCAGAAGCGGCAGCGGTCGTAGTAGTAGCAGCAGCGGCGGTCGTAGTAGCAGAAGCGGCAGCGGTCGTAGTAGTAGCAGCAGCGGCGGTCGTAGTAGCAGAAGCGGCAGCGGTCGTAGTAGTAGCAGCACCGGTGGTCGTAGTAGCATAAGCGGCAGCGGTCGTAGTAGTAGCAGCGGCGGTCGTAGTAGCAGAAGCGGCCCTGTTCAAAGCCTAACGTTGTGCGAGACTGGACTTGGCACTGAGGGTGCGAGTGTGTATGCACTGGTTTAGTCACTACCATCTGTTGTTGATGCTGATGACAAAACAACACTAAGTCAAATTGGCTCTGTACAGTACGGCTCGTTACCAACAAGTACAACCAGCGCCGTTTTCTCAGGTATATTAGCCTATGTGTGGCCAGAAATAATACTCTGTTCATGTTTGTCTTGGCAGCTGCTTCCAACAAGTTTCCATTCCACAAAATACTCACGCACACGCATGTCGGGCGCACGAGAAACACGTTTTGATTGTTTCATAGTCACACTTGTATTTGCACATATATCTAGTTTCATCAACAAATCCAGTTTTAAATAAATGAAAAGTTTCCATGTGTCTGTTATGCATAATGAAGCCAGCAAAAGAGAGGGTTCATGTCTGAATAAATGTAGGCCCGGCACCTGCGGCAAGCACAGATTCATGTCAGTGCATCAGGGTTTTGTTTGTATGTTTGTTTGTTTGTTTGTTTAGCGCCGTACTCGGCAATATTCAAGCTATATAACGGCGGTCAGTAAATATTCGAGTCTTGACCAGACAATCCAGTGAGTGATATCATGAGCATCGATCCACGCAAATGGGATACGATGACATGCATCAGCCAATTGCAAGTAAGCGAGCCTGACCACCCGATCCCGTCAGTCGGAATATGCATAGTCGCCTTTCACAGAAGGCATGGATTGCTGAAGACCTATTCTAAACCGGATATTAATTGCATAGACTTAAATGTGACAGAAGGAGAATTAAACTAGTGTTTAAAGCTGCAGTCAGTTTTTATCCCAGCTGTGTCGAGGCGATCTGTAAATAATCGAGTCTAGGCCAGGCAAACCAGTGATTGAAAACATGAGTAAAGGTCAACGGGGCACGAAGACACACAACCCAAGGACTAAACCAACCCCCGATACTTCTTGTTGCCGGTATTTCAGTAATATGACGTCAGTCAGTTTGATATCATTTGAGGATAAGGCCAACATATGACACCTGAATGTGACACCCACGAGCACGTGCCTGATGCTGAAAACACAAACATCATAGCCGGGATGCATCTAAAGATTCAAACCCACATTAGCGGATCCTAGTAGCAAAGGGGCACAACTCTGTACAGTCACGACTATGACCTAGTCACAATGACGGTAGATTTATTTGAACCAAAACTGTTCTGACATATTGAATTGCTATGTCTGATATATTACTTTTCTCACAAGGGTTCACGGGTGGCCCAGTTGTGTATGGCGTCATAATTCTCTGTGCAGAGTAGCGTCCCTTATGTGTGCCAGGAACCAAAAGTATGATCGTGGGTTCGAATCTCAGATTCCCCTGATTATGCTTCTAGGTTTGTCAGCACAATACCCGTGTTCGACGGGTTCACTAATGAAAGCCGTGATATGAAGAAAATATCACACCAATGTGATCTTTAAAAAGGGCAATGTGAAGAAAAAGATAAATCACGCATTGCTTTGAAATTGCTTTTTATTTACATTTATCCTCTCTTACCTCACCCCTACTGCACAATCCGTCAATAAATTAGCTGAATATATTTTACAGTAGACATACACAGTGGTTTAACACAATGGCGATAAATAAGCAACATGCGGTACGTTTATCAGGTGTAACTGTTGCGACTTATATACAAATGAAAATGACATCTGACAAAAGAGCCCTCAATAAATTTCCCTGAATTTCCAAAAGGAACCGTAAATACCTGGAACAAATACATAACAATAACAATTAAGCGTTGAATACACAACACAAGTCTTCAAGCGTGTACACACAGTCGATGTGCAAGGTCGATAACTCGTTCAGCTTTCGTAGCCTCGTTCGGGATCCATGTATGACGTCAGTCGTTGACTGAGCCGCTATTGGCTGGCAGGCCTTGCTGTTGTCTCCAGCATGCCAGGCGATGGCGGAACCATCTCTGAAACAAACAAGTAGACATTAAGTACACAGAGTAGCAGCCATGAACTGCACACAGTGAAAACATATACCTAAATATAGGTCGTTTTTGGTTAGTTTGTTGTTCAACGCCGCACTCAGCAATATACCAGCATAACTGCGGTCTGTAAATAATCGGGTCTGGTCCAGATAAACTAGTGATTAACACCATGAGCATTGATCAACGCATTTCGGATATGATGAGATGCATCAACCAGGTCAGCGAACCTGATCACCGATCCCGTTAGTCGCCTCATACAACAAGCAGGGGTTGCTGAAACCAATTCTAAATGGATCTTCAGGTGATTACCATACCAAGGGACAGTACTCCGTGCCCCTTGTCCGTTTCGATTTCGGGGAAGCCTAGGGGTTACTTAAATATCCTTGTCCGATGCAATATCCTACTTAGACTTGAATAATATTTCCCCGTGTGATATTTTTGATGCAGACAATTCGCATGCGCCGCCGGAGTGGGGTTGGGGGATGGTGGGGTGGTACGCTCACCTTATTGCGAACACCTGGTGTCATCACTTTTTGATAGTCATTCACATAACATGTTCATGATATGGTCGGAGTTGCACGATGGACTCTGCTGTGTTAGGAAAGATTTCTCATTATCACGATAAGGGTTTTGTCGCTTATATTTACTTGTTGACAACATAGAATGCTACCAGATCTATTAAATACTTTATATTGGCCAAGATCGATTTCATGTAGGTATCATGTTTTATCATTAGCTTTGCTCATGTAAAGTATTTAGAAGTGAAGTCAAGCTGCCCCCTGTGCTTCAGTATACGTCATCAAAGTGATAGATCGAACATCATGGGTGAGCTCTTACACTTAGGGCTTTTTCCACTCACCGCTTGAAATATCAGTACATCCTTCCTAATGGTATAGACTGATGTCACACGTATTTTAATACTCTCGATATCATATGCAGATACTTTCTTACAAAGCCCGTGTAACACGGTCCCCTATCTGAATAAAATGTAGTATAGAACCCGTTTGACATCATACAATCTGAAATCTGATAGTTTTGAATAAAAAAGCCATAAAATGTATACCTTGTCTACGTGGGTCTTTTTCTCATGTGGAACTTCATTTAATAAAAATAATCTCAGATGTCTTTAGATACAAAATGTTACCATACGACCTTCATGAAGCTGTAACGCTTGTTAATATTGAACACATAGCTTGTATGTTTACACTATCAGTACATATATCAAGTACCGTTTGCCTGAGCAAGTCTATGGTAGACCTATCCGCTCTGGTCACTTTAAATGCAGCCACTGAAGCTATAAGAGATAGCCAAGATGACATACTGCAGATAACATTAATATATACTATCTGGTATCTGTCCAACATCCGCCATGGTAACCGTACATCACTCTGGTGGGAGGCAGTTTATCTCAAACGTGTCGTTTCAATGCATTAAGTCTCAATAACCGCTTCATTTACTGTCCTACAATTCTTGTCAAGGCGTCTTACACCGCAGCGTTTAGCGTCCATCAATGTGAACAAAATTCTCTGAAACGCATCATTTACGATGTAACAATGTAAATCAAATCCTTTGAAAACGAAAGGTTTACTCTTCTCCAATATGTATTAAATCTTCTGAGACGTCATTGTTAGCATTCACTTCATTGCGTGTGCTCGAATACAAGTTTCACCACACCGCTCTTTACTTTCACCGAAGTGAAAAATGTCTGCAATCTGCATCTCACTTCCGGCTTCCCTTCCCCGTTTAGCAAACACACCGTGAAATAAGAGACCGCCTCCGTGGCCTAGTGGATAGATTGTCTACCCCGAGAGCGGAGTGGTTCGATCTCCGGGAGCGTCATGTGAAAACTTAAGACGTGGTACTTGTTGTTACCCTGTCTTGTTACCCTTGTCATTAAGGGGATAACACGAGGACTGTCGGTTCAGGGTGAGTTTGCTGTGTTGGGTATTCATGTTAAATCAAGGCTTGGTGCCTCAGTAAGTTGGTACTATAAAACCGGCACTGGACTGGCACACATACACACACACACACACGCACGCACGCACGCACGATCGCACGCACGCACACACACACACACACGCACGCACGCACGCACGCACGTTAAACCCCATTTCATCACCACGTTAAAAGATGGTACTTGTTGTTACCCTGTCTGGCGCTCGGCATTACGGGGCTAAAACAAAAACTGGTCGGCTCGGAGTCAGTATACTGTGTCTGAGTGGGGTATTCATGTTAAACTGCGGCATGGTATCTCAGTGGGCTAGCACTATAAATTGGCACCAGTCCGGACTAGTACAAGAAGCCACACATGCATGCACGTCGCTGTATATGTGCAATAATCTTTGACGCGACGTTAAACCCCATTTCACCCCTACTCACCTCATCCCACCACTGACAAACATACAGTTCTACGCGTTGTAAAACCCAACTCACTACCCGATTCGACATGAAGTCTACCCCCCCCCCCCCCCCCCCCCCTCCCCCTGCTCCATCCCCCTCCCCTCCCCCGTCAAATTCGCTGCATCACGAAGGCGCGGTCGCGATCGCGTCTCCCGTGTTATAAATATCATGAGAATCGATCTCAAACGACTTTCGTGACCTAAACCGTATTCAGTCAGAACACAAAGACGGCATACAAATTTCACAGATCAATCGGGTATTCAAACATTGATGACGTAACATGCGTACCCCCTCGATACGGTGATAAATCACGACGCAGACATTGGCGTACCACTTGACAATATTTTATGAGCAATTAAACTCTTAGATCGTACCACCTGTTTATTGACATCGGAATGGACAGCGAGGGTAATATCATAACCCTACTTAAACATATTCTGTTTGGTGTTCGGGCGTGGTTCGTACGAGGGCGTGGGGCCTGGGCGTGAAGCTATGTAGGCGCTCTACAAACAAATCAACTATCACTTAGGGCCCAGCAAAGTTGTATACTAGGTCTCAGTGAATGAAATGTACCATGGGGCTGAGATGGTCGTTTTGAAAATTAGACATGATATATAGCGACAGTGAACAATTTTGTATGGACCTGTTGTAGTTATTAAACGACATTGGGTGAGTGAGTGAGTTGGGTTTAACGCCGCTAGTGGTGCAGCTATTTCACGGCGTGTCGGTATAGTTTGTGAGCGCTAAAGCGGTTCGGGTCTTGACGTTTACCACTTGTGTTTTGTTTGTTTGTTTGTTTGTTTGTTTCCTTTTTAACGCCGCACTCACCAGTATTCCAGCTTAATGACGGCGGTCTGTAACTATTCGAGTCTGGACCAGACAATCCAGTGATTGACATCATGAGCATCGATCCACGCAATGGGGATACGATGACATGCATCAACCAAGTCAGCGAGCCTGACCACCCGTTCCCTTTAGTCGCCTTTTACAGCAGGCATGGGTTGCTAAAGATCTATTCTAACCCGGATCTTTACGGGTCTCACCACAGGTTCAGAAGGCATCGGTGACTAGAGATACAATTTACCTCAGATTGTCTTAATTTGGAAATAGAGACTTCATCCAGTCACGTGGTGATGCTACGAGTATTCAATACAACACAGTGGCGTTACTTGTTTATCCCTCATCCGTAGGTTATAAATTGTAAAACATCCTGTGACATCTCCGACAGCCATGCATAATTATGATCTGTTAATCCTCAGTGTAAACCCATAAAACGACCCCCGAAGTGAAGCGTCCAGTTTACCCTGTACTTATCCTAACGTTAAACATCGCGGACATCACGTTTGATTAACGCCTGACAAGGGAGGTAATCAAGCAAGTGATGATTTTTCCGATAGACTGCAATGTACACCTGATTGAAAACTTGACAGTCATGACCCTTGACGATCGGGGTCAGCGTTCACAGGCCGCCATATCAACATCAGTGTTTCGTATGACGTATCCCTTACCTTCATCCCTGTTAACGGTGAAGGGGTTTAAGACAATTCGTTCCACTGTGGTATAGCACATGCTATGTAATACAGAAGCGTCAATTGCTATGCTACTCAATTTAATATAAGGATTGAGTCGAATTGCAGAGTCAGGGATCATGACTGTAACAAATAGATCATATGTTACGTACACAAATCTACAGGTATAGAAAATATTTCCCCGATTAGTATTTAATGACGTGTTTTTAATCATTAAGATTAACAAATCAGATCAAACCGAAAATATAAATATAATTACTCTTAATCTTTCATCTATCTATAATTTTAGAAATATCGTTTCATTCGTATAATAGGGCATGTATAGAAAAGGGCTAAAGGGGCTAAGGGCTTTATTTAAAGAGTCGTGTACTAGAATCGAAACAAAAGAGAAACGACCTTCTATTTCCAGCTTAAGGTTTGTTAAGTTCATTGTCGCTATTTTTCTCACCGCGAATAGTTATAAAACATGTACCCCTCACACCACCTCTCTCACTCACCTCCCCTACCCCACACCCACCCACCCCACCTCAACCCACCCATCAAACCCACCTCCACTCACTCACTTGTCCCTACCCGACTCGGTCTCCCCAAAACGAACACACTCACAAAACCGACTATAAAAGTGTGTGACGTGTGTGTGTGTGTGTGTGTGTGTGTGTGTGTGTGTGTGTGTGTGTGTGAGAGAGAGAGAGAGAGAGAGAGAGAGAGACAGAGAGACAGAGAGACAGAGACAGAGAGACGCAGTGACAAAGAAAGAGAGGGGCGAGTGGGGGAGAGAGAGAGAGGGGAAAAAGGATAATGTTTGTTATAGTGTCAAATGTTACATACACTTCACACTAAACACGTACACAAACAATACAATATAACATCCGACCAGGTATGGCCTACGAGACACTAAACATAAAATCATATACATAAAGTCATAGAACAATAGGTCGTACAGCATAGCAAAACGAAATGGTATATGCACGACAAATACTATGCAACAAACATCATTTACATCAATATCACATTGATACTACACAATTATAAAAAGTAGATCAATTTGATGTGAGCTATCGTAAGAAAGACACTGACATCCATCATTTGAACATTTCGAAACGCCCGCTTCATGTTACAGCTGATCTAGTCACACCATGTTCTCATATACATATTCTGGTAGGGGTGATTTTGACTAAGTCTTGTTAAAAGACTGTAACAAGCGTTGTCACAGCGTATTAACACATACCATCGTTTGTCATCTTTTTAAAAATAGCATACCCGAAAATCGCAATGAATACCTAGTCCCGGTGTTTATGTAAGACGCGTGACCAGCCCGCTGCTACAGATGTGCTTTATTACAATGCAGTCATTCATGTTTATCAGAAAATTATATTAAAAGGCCGAACAGCTATACATATAATCGCCTGCTTAATTTTAACTGTAAGAGACACCAGGCATATTCATATCACACGTGTGCGACTTTATGGAAACACCCTAAAAGTATAATTAGTTTGATACTCTTTGTATGTTTAACACATGGCTTCTGTTTTGAAGAATGAACACACTTGTTTGAACGGTTGAACTGCCATCTTGATCTTAATATGATGCACACTAGGAAGAGAACTGATTGGTGTCATCTTCTTTATTATAGGAAACTCAACGTTTTGGTGTATACACTTGCTCCTTCACCAGGGCCTGATTAAGAAGTTGACATCCATAAATACTCTTCCCTGATGAAGGAGTAAGTATATACTCCGAAACGTGGTGTTCCTTATAATAAAGAAGTTGACATCCATAAATACTCTTCCCTGATGAAGAAGTAAGTATATACTCCGAAACGGGGTGTTCCTCATAAATAAGAAGTTGACATCCATAAATACTCTTCCCTGATGAAGGAGTAAGTATATACTCCGAAACGTTGTGTTCCTCATAATAAAGAAGTTGGCATCCATAAATTCTCTTCCCTGATGAAGGAATAAGTATATACTCCGAAACGGGGTGTTCCTCATAATAAAGAAGTTGGCATCCATAAATACTCTTCCCTGATGAAGGAGTAAGTATATACTCCGAAACGGGGTGTTCCTTATAATAAAGAAGTTGACATCCATAAATACTCTTCCCCGATGAAAGAGTAAGTATATACTCCGAAACGGGGTGTTCCTTATAATAAAGAAGTTGACATCCATAAATACTCTTCCCCGATGAAGGAGTAAGTATATACTCCGAAACGGGGTGTTCCTTATAATAAAGAAGTTGACATCCATAAATACTCTTCCCTGATGAAGGAGTAAGTATATACTCCGAAACGGGGTGTTCCTTATAATAAAGAAGTTGACATCCATAAATACTCTTCCCTGGGGAAGGAGTAAGTATATACTCCGAAACGGGGTGTTCCTCATAAATAAGAAGTTGACATCCATAAATACTCTTCCCTGATGAAGGAGTAAGTATATACTCCGAAACTTTGTGTTCCTCATAAATAAGAAGTTGACATCCATAAATACCCTTCACCGATGAAGGAGTAAGTATATACTCCGAAACGTGGTGTTCCTTATAATAAAGAAGTTGGCATCCATAAATTCTCTTCCCTGATGAAGGAGTAAGTATATACTACGAAACTTTGTGTTCCTCATAAAGAAGAAGTTGACATCCATAAATACTCTTCCCTGATGAAGGAGTAAGTATATACTCCGAAACTTTGTGTTCCTCATAAATAAGAAGTTGACATCCATAAATACTCTTCCCTGATGAAGGAGTAAGTATATACTCCGAAACGGGGTGTTCCTTATAATAAAGAAGTTGACATCCATAAATACTCTTCCCTGGGGAAGGAGTAAGTATATACTCCGAAACGGGGTGTTCCTTATAATAAAGAAGTTGACATCCATAAATACTCTTCCCTGGGGAAGGAGTAAGTATATACTCCGAAACGGGGTGTTCCTCATAAATAAGAAGTTGACATCCATAAATACTCTTCCCTGATGAAGGAGTAAGTATATACTCCGAAACTTTGTGTTCCTCATAAATAAGAAGTTGACATCCATAAATACCCTTCACCGATGAAGGAGTAAGTATATACTCCGAAACGTGGTGTTCCTTATAATAAAGAAGTTGGCATCCATAAATTCTCTTCCCTGATGAAGGAGTAAGTATATACTACGAAACTTTGTGTTCCTCATAAATAAGAAGTTGACATCCATAAATACTCTTCCCTGATGAAGGAGTAAGTATATACTACGAAACTTTGTGTTCCTCATAAATAAGAAGTTGACATCCATAAATAATCTTCCCTGATGAAGGAGTAAGTATATACTCCGAAACTTTGTGTTCCTCATAAATAAGAAGTTGACATCCATAAATTCTCTTCCCCGATGAAGGGGTAAGCATATACTCCGAAACGTGGTGTTCCTCATAATAAAGAAGTTGACATCCATACATTCTCTTCCCTTTGTATACATTTATTGTTTGTTATATTTCATGCACTTGTGGAGAAACGCACAAATCAAGATCTGTTTATATCGTTTACGTTGAATAAACAACTATCTGTCGTCTAAAACACATTCCATACGACATCTGATTAAACTGCACGTGGCACACCTTTACGACATTGTTTACGACAACTGCTTGTGGCTTCATAACATCTACTAAGTATATTAACCCTGTTGATTCAATGGTCAACGAGGTCAGTTGCACACAATGCAGGTGTTAATATACACCAACATACAATGTACACTGTCCTTTTCCCATGTTTTGGCCACGCTTGACCTATCCCACTGCGGCCTTACAGTGGAAGCTTATAGGATTTTGACCATATAATTACACCCGAACAGAGGAAGCGTGACCCGTGGACAAGTGTTGATTATTTCATCCTATTTCGTGCTTGATGAAGTGTTTAAGGTCACTGTTAAGAACATTTCATGCGAAATAAATTACATGGTTTGCTAAGTATATTTCATTTTTTTATCACTTGAATCAATCTAAATATATCAGAAAACAGTCACAACTAGATTCTTACTCACTCCAACGTATTTGAAAAGAGTTACCGTGGGAATATTTTCCAGAAGTTATGTACATATTGTATATCTCCAAAAAAAGCACAGCGAATAGAATTCCACGCGATCTTATTTCATGACGTGAACACATGGATAACTAAACATGATGTATACATATGCATGTACTTAATCTCCATCCACCAGAGGCGTGACTGCCGCGCGGTCTTGTGGCTTCACAACACATTCACACATACACACAAACACCTCTTCTAAACCCATCAGCTATTGTCCTACAAGCCTGTCCCTCCATGACAGAATTAGAAGACAGACAAATTGGGGCTTACAAAGGTGTCGAGAAGAGATTTGTAGCGCTGATGTCAGAGAGACGGGTGCTCACAACGTGAGTGTAATATATGAATGAGAGAGAGAGATAGAGAGAGTGTGTGTGTGTGAAAGAAAGAGAGATTGTGACGCATTGACAAAGAGCGGGGAGAGTGAGGGAGAGAGAGAGAGGAAAAAAATGTTTGTGTGTGTGAGAGTATTTTACCAATGGTACAGTTATAAGGCAATCATAATGTATAGAAAAGTAAGAGACAGTACGTGTGTACGTTATCCGCGTCCTACTGGGACATAACCTGAAGGAGATGTTGTATTGTGTTGTCTATGCACTTGTTGCTGTCACTGATGCTCCGTGAATAACTCATGCAGTGACAATTCATATTTCAATGACAATATATCCGTGAATCTAGACGTTATTACATTGCGATTGTATGTTATGGGAAATCCATTTCATCGGCAATAATGTAGGTTCATCTCTCACGTGTATGTTGAAGTCGAGCATTGGTCAATTGGCAATTGACAGGCGCGCCTTTTTCAAATATAGCATCGACCAGTGGTTCTGGGAGTGATGCGTAACAGCTTCGTGCATTGCGGTACTCTCGCATCCTGTAAGTGTGTGAGTAGGTTAATATTAGATGACAATTGGCCACGTGTGTGAGTACGACTTTATGACAGCTACTGACGTGGCAATACCCACACTCTCACGTGTCTACAGGTGTGATCATTACCAGCTGTCTGCTACTGACATGGCAATAGACAACACTCTCACGTGTCTACAGCTGTCATCATTACCAGCTGTCTGCTACTGACATGACAATAGACAAATCTATCACGTGTCTACAGCTGTCATCATTACCAGCTATCTGCTACTGACATGACAATAGACAAATCTATCACGTGTCTACAGCTGTCATCATTAACAGTTGTCTGCTACTGACATGGCAATAGACAATACTCTCACGTGTCAACAAGTGTCATCATCACCAGTTGTCAGCTACTGGCATGGCAATAGAGAACACTCTCACGTGTCCATAGTTGTCATCATTAACAGCTGTCTGCTACTGACATGGCAATAGACAACACTCTCACGTGTTCACAGTTGTCATCATCACCAGCTGTCTGCTACTGACATGGCAATAGACAACAATCTCACGTGTCTACAGGTGTTATCATTACCAGCTGTCTGCTACTGAAATGACAATAGACAACACTCTCACGTGTCCACAGTTGTCATCATCACCAGCTGTCTGCTACTGACATGGCAATAGACAACACTCTCACGTGTCTACAGGTGTCATCATCACCAGCTGTCTGCTACTGACATGACAATAGACAACACTCTCACGTGTCCACAGTTGTCATCATCACCAGCTGTCTGCTACTGACATGACAATAGACAACACTCTCACGGGTTCACAGTTGTCATCATCACCAGTTGTCAGCTACTGACATGACAATAGACAACACTCTCACGTGTCTACAAGTGTCATCATTGCCAGCTGTCTGCTACTGACATGACAATAGACAATACTCTCACGTGTCAACAAGTGTCATCATCACCAGTTGTCAGCTACTGACATGGCAATAGACAACACTCTCACGTGTCTACAAGTGTCATCATTGCCAGCTGTCTGCTACTGACATGACAATAGACAATACTCTCACGTGTCAACAAGTGTCATCATCACCAGTTGTCAGCTACTGACATGGCAATAGACAACACTCTCACGTGTCTACAAGTGTCATCATTGCCAGCTGTCTGCTACTGACATGACAATAGACAATACTCTCACGTGTCAACAAGTGTCATCATCACCAGTTGTCAGCTACTGACATGGCAATAGACAATACTCTCACGTGTCTACAGCTGTCATCATTACCAGCTGTCTGCTACTGACATGGCAATAGACAACACTCTCACGTGTCTACAAGTGTCATCATTGCCAGCTGTCTGATACTGACATGCTAGACAGTCATCACAAATCATCTATAAGGTCAGGTCACACAAAGTGCCAGCAGATGTTATTGAGTGAAATATGTCTGTACCTATCAATCATACGTATGTTTACACGCCGTGTCCAATGCTTGCAGGTACGTGTCGGGCCTGGTGAGTCATGGGCCTGGACATTAGTGTGCGTCATTGGAGTTTCCATAGCATATTCATGCTGCCCATAAACCTGCTTCAGTTTATTCTAACAATAGTGCAAATCGTCCCATTTCAATATGTTTTATTACGTGTACTTGAATAGCCTTTGGTATCTCAAAGAACCCTATAACATTATAATGGCTATATATCCATGCAGCAATGGCAGTTGAAGAACAACCATGTGATACAACCAGTATTCAGACATCTACACGAAGGTCGATACTGTTACAATAACCATAGAAACCCGCCCTTTCTCCCATAGTAGAGAGGTTTGTGTTTCGCGTCGCTTTGAACATTATTTCATTTACACAGATCTATACGTGGTGAAACCCACGAGCATGGGTATGGCGCACCAAGGATAATAATCAGGGGTAAACTGGCCTGGCGAATCTATTTCAATTCGGCGGATCCTGCTTTGCTAGTGGACGCAACTCTGCACAGCGATTTGGATGTTTATGTGAAGAAAACACGAAAACCTAAAATGTTATTGTTTACGCTTACACATGAACTTTTCTTTTCCCATTCGTGACGAACACTAGCAATTGATTTTGCAAACTCCATGTTATTATTTTTACGTTGTAAAAGAATATTTAGACATTCGTGAAGCTGAAAATCTGCCGTCAACACGACCACTTCAGCATAAAGGAAGAGAAGAAAATCGATTTCAGAACGTCATAAATCAAGCTTATCTTGGTATTATTGACGTTAGAAACCGGTGGGTGATATTGGTTAATAATCAATCAGCTGTTACTTCCAGTTACCTGAGACACTTCAAGAACCATAAAGAACGCTACTTGATTCAATGCCTAGTATAAGGAGACCTCGTTTGCATGACGCAAGGAATATACACTACCGGGCAAAAGAAAGAATACACTTGAAAATTGGATTTGACCCCAAATTACAAACGTTATTAACATCATCCTAGGCTACAAAACACAATTATGATACATAACCATGGATTAACCTATCATTCTTAGCCACCATCGACTATGGTGTATACGTTCTTTTGTCCGGAAGTGTATATGAAGCCAGGTTGGTACTTGCTGTGAGACGTTGAATATTGTCGGAAAATGCATTGTCATTCCTCAAATACTGAGAAAATAGGTCTCAAAGGAAATATCTGAAAATGCAAATTGTTGGTGTTTACTTAAGCAAAGGACCAAGCATTGGACCCGTGAAGATCCGGGGTAGAAGAGGTCTTCAGCAACCCATGCTTGCCGTAAAAGGCGACCATGCTTGTCGTAAGAGGCGACTAACGGGATCGGGTGGTCAGGCTCGCTGACGTGGTTAATGCATGTCATCGTATCCCAATAGCGTGGATATAGCGTCAATCACTGAATTGTCTGGTCCAGACGCGATAATTTAAAGACCGCCGTCATATAGCTCGAATATTGCTGAGTGCGGCGTTAAACAACAAACTAACAAACAAACCAAACATTGTAGCTTTGGTAAGGCTGGTAAAATATCTATGGCTTAACATAAAAGAGGAAAACGTTACTTGCAGGACAGACCAGGGTCATCACTGTGTTATATTTATTGTCATCAATATCTCTTTTCATTACTATTTGTTGTCAACACCAACTACGAGGAAAACTGAAAAAGACGACTGCTGCATGGTATCTCACGGACTAGCACTATAAACCCGGCACTACAAGCAAACACCCCTCCCTCACCCCACCCCGCCACTTCCCGTGAAGATTCCGGGGTAGAATAGGTCTTCAGCAACCCATGCGTGCCGTAAAAGGCGACTAAGCTTGTCGTAAAAGGCGAATAACGGGATCGGGTGGTCAGGCTCTTTGACTTGGCTGATGCATGTCATCGTATCCCAATTGCGTGGATCGATGCTTATAATATCAATCACTTGATTTTCTGGTCCAGACTCGAATATTTACAGACCGCCGTCATATAGCTGGAATATTGCTGAGTGCGGCGTTAAACAACAAACCAACCAACCAACCAACCCATACACACAGACCCACATTTACACACATATACACATACATACATACACATGCACACACGCATAATATGTTTATGTGCAGATAATGGAATAATGGACACATACACACACTGTACACATACAAACGTACACACACAGGC